>NC_045959.1:7593064-7946514 GCF_010909765.2 Amblyraja radiata | reverse complement strand
TCTATGGCTGTAGTGGGTTTTTGATGGAGTCCCTTTTATTAGTCCCAGGGTTTTTGCTTCCTCATTGAGCTCCTTGACTTGCTTCGATAGGTTGCCTCCAAATAGTAGTATCGGTGTCTTGATGTGGTGTCCAGTACAGCCTGTTCTTGTAGCTGGTTTAGAGACATATAGTCTATACTGGCAGCTAGCTTTTGCTCCAGGTTTTTGGCCAGTCTGGTCTGGCTGTATGAAGTTGGACACCATGTCCAGTAGGTGTTCTTGTTCCTGCATCCCATGCAAACCCCTCTTCGAGATCAGCCCAGAACTGACCCGCAGTGCTCCCCTCTGATGAGGTAGAAGCACTGTGCAGTCTCCCGGAGCCTGTCACAAATGCTCCACACACCGCTCCATCCGGCTCCAGCGCTCACGGTTGCTGGCCGCCCGCGGCTGCTCAAAGTCGGACTCCTCTGAGTCCACGACTTTGATGGTTTTTTGTCTTGCCTTACCGCCCGGCCACGGAGTGGATCTGGCCGGTGCGGAGGCGACATCGGGCACAGCTGATCCCATTATAGGTGATTCAAGTGCCGCTGGCCGCTGCTAGCCCACCAGCTTTGTCGCAGCCCGTTGGTTTCTCCACCTGTAATCAGCATGGGAAAACACAAAAAGACCGCAGCTCTTACCTGCAGGTCCTGGGTTTAAATTGTCGCTACGGGGGAACGTCGTTCCACCCCGCCTCCTGCCGTTTTCGACTTGTCAAAAGTCGACGGCCCCATTCTGAATAGTCTCCCACCCGGCCGTGGTGTTCTGGCCGGCGCGGGACCAAACGTCGGCACAGCTGATCCCTTACGGGGCTTGCGCCTTCAGCTGCTGCTGGCTCCCGCAACTTTGCGGTCCTCCCCAGCCAGCTTCACTCGCAGCACTTGTGGACACTATTTTGTCCAGCTTCCCCCCCCGCTGTGTAAAAACAGCGCGGGGACAAAAACTACCGCAGAGTAAATCACTTACCTGCAGGTCGCGGTTTCAAACTTACCGCTGCGGGGGAACGCTCCACCCCGCCTGTCGTTTCGCAAGCGTGAAAGCGATATGACACGCATGCGTCCTGGCGGGTTTCTTCACGTAGTCACTCACGTGACTCCCAATTAAAATAGGTGTTCGGCACGGATTTGTAGGGCCAAGATGGCCTGTTTCCGTGCTGTAACTGTTATATGGTTATATGGTTATATGGTTATATGGTTATTTACTAGATTTGTTTCAGTATGGGAAAACAACTGGTGATTCTTTTGGGATCTGGGAATAAATATTCAGTCAATAAAAATGGGACATGGATCATTTAAGATTGGGGCACTCCCAAGGACATTTTGAGTCAGAGGGTAGTGAATCTGTGGAATTATTTGCCACAGAAGGCTGTGGAGACCAAGTCAGTGGATATTTTTAAGGCAGAGATAGATAGATTCTTGATTAGTCCAAGTGTCATGGGTTATGGTTAAAATGCAAGAGTTCAAGATACTTTTATTATTACATGCACCAATTCGTACAGTGAGATTTGAATTACCATACAGCCATACGAATAAAAAGAACACAATACACAACAGAATTTAACATGAATGATGGAGAATGAGAGAACGATAGATCAGCCATGATTTAATGATGGAGTAGACTTGATGAGCCAAAAGGCCTAATTCTGCTCCTATCACTTATGACCTTCTGACCTTATGAAGGGCTAATAGGGAAAAATAGATCTGCCATGATCAAATGGTAGTGTAGATTCGAAGTGCTAATGGCGTAATTCTGCCCCTGTGACTTATGGCCTTATCTACAAAATGCATAGCAATTACTTACTTATACCGTTTGAGGACACCTGTTCCCCTCTACCACCAAGAAGCAGAAAAGGAGCAACCACATGGGAACACGTCATCACATTTAGGTTCTCCTGCTGGCCCAGCACCATTCTGATTAAGAAATATCGCTGGTCCTTTATTGTTGCTGGCAACCTCCTGCATAACTACACTAGCGGAGTTCCACCAGAAGGATTAAAGTAATTTAAAAAATATAGCTGACCATCAGCTTCTTCGGAGCATGAGGTTTGGGCAATAAATGCTGATTTTGCCAACAATACCCAGATCTGGTAAATGTATATATATCTTCTCTCAATTTGATGGAAGGATCAAGTGAGAAGTTGCTTTTGGATGGCAACCATCCTAATACATTGATTTTGGTAAGATACCACTAACTACATAAATATGTAAGTGGGGACCAGTTGCCAACTAATTTGGCAGCACCCAATAGCAACAGCACAGACTTTCCTGCTACCCTAGTTTTTAATAGATCACCAGTGTTAATCAGTTATGAATATAACAAAATGGAAACATAGAAAATAGGTGCAGGAGTAGGCCATTCGGCCCTTCGAGCCTGCACCGCCATTCAATATGATCATGGCTGATCATCCAACTCAGTATCCTGTACCTGCCTTCTCTCCATACCCCCTGATCCCTTTAGCCACAAGGGCCACATCTAACTCCCTCTTAAATATAGCCAATGAACTGGCCTCAACTAGCTTCTGTGGCAGAGAATTCCAGAGATTCACCACTCTCTGTGTGAAAAATGTTTTTCTCATCTCGGTCATAAAAGACTTCCCCTTATCCTTAAACTGTGACCCCTTGTTCTGGACTTTCCCAACATCGGGAACAATCTTCCTGCATCTAGCCTGTCCAACCCCTTAAGAATTTTGTACGTTTCTATAAGATCCCCCCTCAATCTTCTAAATTCTAGCGAGTACAAGCCGAGTCTATCCAGTCTTTCTTCATATGAAAGTCCTGACATCCCAGGAATCCCTGACATCCCAGGAAAGCAGCAGCTAGGCTTTGTTTAATGACACCTTACAACAGATGATATTTTCTAGAACTCCTCATTAATGAAGAAGCAGTCATATACCAGCACAATAAATGAGGTATCGACTAGCCCAACAAGGTACAAGAAATATAGCCCATATTATTTCAAATTAACTTTCAATGAGATTTACTCTTACTTTAAAAATAAAGATTTGCACTGAGCAAAAGAAAAATCAATATGATTTTCAGACAGGGCATAATTTTGATCATGTGATCCTGAATGCAGTTGCATAAAACCATGAAGGGAAGCATTGAGAGTGCGGCTGAAATAGCTGATAAAATTGAATGGGTGTGGATGGCATTTACTAGTCAGCTGTATTTTGGTGTAATTGCTATTACCAGCAATAACAGTTCAGCTCTGTTTTCAATTAAATCTTTTCGCACTGTTCAGCTCCTTGCAGTTCTCATGGTCAGTCCACTAAACACAACTATTATATCATGCATTACTTGGCAAATATTGATGTTGCAGAAGTCTTTATTTCCTTATGTGTGATTAAATCTATATCAACCAGTCATATATATACCTGTCTTTGTGAAAAATAACAGCTGTGGATAATGTCAAAAAAAGGTGCAGGAAGTAAGGTTTATTGATATTTCTTTTACTGAGTCTGACTGGAACTGGATGTGAATCTGATTTTAAGGCATTTGAGTCTCATAGTTTATATCATTGTAACATAAATCGCTCTTTCTCCTCTCTAGATTTATAACGGTCTCATATAGCTAAATAAGGTAGCACGTTTTTATTTCAAATTATTCAGGGGACTTTGAACCAATGATTTATACTGTGTTCATTGTTTATGGCATCTGGCCTACACATATGATGAAGTCCATTGTACATGCAAAAAAAAAGTTTAGGTCTCATTCTCACTGTCCCTTTTGGTTCGTGTTTTGCCTGGATTGGAGCAGGTATGTTCAGATATATCTTTATATGGCCTAACTGGTGGTCTATAAAGAATCCATGGCATATTCCTATCAGAAACCTTAGCTTCAAAATAAATATGGACCTGGGACATGTTGAATCTCTTCTGTCCCTGAATGCAAACAGATAACCAAATGGTGGCATGATGGCATAGCAGTATGGCATAGAGTTGCTGCTTTACAGCGCTTGCAGCGCCAGAGACCCGTGTTCGATCTCGACTACGGGTGCTGTCTATACATAGTTTGTACGTTCTCTCCGTGACCACATGGATTTTCTCTGAAATCTTCGGTTTCCTCCCACACCCCAAAGACGTACAGGTTTGTAGGTTAAGTGGCTTGGTATAAGTGTAGATTGTCCCTTGCATGTGTAGGATAGTGTTAATTTGCTGGGATTGCTGGGCGGCAAGTGCTCGATGGGCCGAAGAGCCTGTTTCTGCGCTGTATCTCTAAACTCAGCTAGACTAAACTAAAACTAAACCATTCCCAGCTTCCCTTCCACCATCCTGATTTCTGACTCCCTTACACTTCCAGTTCCCACCTCATTGGACCCTGTTAACTGTTAACTCTCTCATCAGGTCCAATTGTAGGATAGTGTTAACATGTGGGGATCGCTGGTCAGCACGGACCCGATGGGCTGAAGGGCCTGTTTCCGCGCTGTGTCTCTACATTAAACTAAATTGCTGTAGACACACAATGCTGGAATAACTCAGCGGGACAGGCAGCATCTCTGGAGCGAAGGAATGGGTGGCGTTTCAGGTCAAGACCCTTCTTCAGACTGATGTCAGGGGAGTGGGCGGGACAAAGATAGAATGTAGTCGGAGACAGTAAGACTGGTGGGAGAACTGGTAAGGAGGAGGGGATAGAGAGGGAAAGCAAGGGCTATTTAGTTTGAACCAAATTGCCTGCTCAGTTGCAACATATATCCCAGGCTCACTACCCGTGAACTGTTGTCGTCAATTGAGATCATTTTTGTTGGTTAGGCCTCTTGTACAATGTTGGGACGATACTGTGGCACAGTGGCAGATTTGCTGCCTTACAATGCCAGAGAACTGGGTTCGATCCTGACTACGGGTGCTGTCTGCATTGAGTTTGCACATTTTCCCTGTGACTGCGTAGGTTCCCTCTGGGTTCTCTGGTTCCAAAGACGTTCATGGTTGTAAGTTAATTGGCTTCTGTAAATTGTCCCTAGTGTGTAGTATAGAACTAGTGTATGGGTGACTGCTAGTCAATGTGGACTCAGTGGGCCGCTATATCTCTAACTAAACTAAATGAGTGTTTCCTGTAGACATGGCCCAACTTATCCTCTGTATCCATTTTTTTGGACAGCATGAACCAATTTTTATGCTTTAGTTTTCAAAGCCTTGAGTTTTGTCTTATGAAATATCGCACCACTGGTGTGTCCAGAAAAAACCTACCTCTCTCTGCTTTTCTCTTTTTGTCAGATTTTGTTATCATTGAAAATAGCTTAAGTGGATAGTCTGAGAGTAACCTGTTTGAGATGGTGACAAAGACATGATTTATAAGAGCTTTGGAGTCATGTAGAAGTCATTAATATTGCACCGTTACGAAATTAAAATGAGATAAGAAAGGCAGAAGAGCTCAGTGGAAGTAACAGTAACAGCAACATCAACAACTAAATGCGGCAGGCATGATAAAATGGCCTTTTAGTAACCTTACACAGCACTCAAAGGATAAATAATTAAAGACACAGTGTCACCTTTCCTCACACAAAACAAATGCATAGAGAAAACTGTGATTCAGTGTCAAATAGTTATCACATTAAGATTCTCTTATGGCCTTATGGAAAGATTTGGTTATACCTCTGAATATTTACCGTCCTGCTCGCTTTGATTTTAGATCATTCTTTTGGGTTGCTTTCAACTCTATGCCTTTGAGGGGATTTGCAATAGTGCTGGTATCTAGATAAGCTTTCAATAGCACTACACTGGAGAATGCTATTGACATTGTATATCATTTTCACACTTGGGGCTATACTTTGCTTTTGTAAGATCTCTGCTAACTGCATTAAGCAATAAGGCATCACAATTTCAAATTTCATTTTAAGTTTAAGTGAAGAGCATGTTTTAAGATCAAAGCAGCAAAAAAACTAATGGTGATTAAATCATTCATATAATGATAAATTATAGTGTTACAGTAAAACAACAATTTGTACTGTATCTCTAATGATATTTGATTCACTCCTGTGGAAGATTGGGAGAGGAGTAAAAGCCTCCCCTGTCCCACTTAGGAAACCTGAACGGAAACCTCTGGAGACTTTGCACCCCACCCAAGGTTTCCGTGCAGTTCCCGGAGGTTCCCTGAGGTTTTTGTCAGTCTCCCTACCTGCTTCCACTATCTGCAACCTTCGGCAACCACCTGCAACCGCACGGAAACCTTGAGTGGGGCGCAAAGTCTCCAGAGGTTTCCGTTCAGGTTTCCTAAGTGGGACAGGGGCATTATACTCAACCTCTGCATACAACAGATTCACCCTCCCAAGGACCTATTCAATGAATCTTCACTACGCTCCTTCTATATCGTACATCCTTCCTTGGGTAAGGATAACAAAATTGTACACACTAATACAATTATGGTCTGAGCAATGCCCAATATATTACAATACAAAGACATCCTTACTGCTGCATACAAATAATTTGAAAAAAGGCCAAAATGCTAAAACTGTGCACATTGAACTTGCTTTTTAACTTTCCTACATAAGTTAAGTATTCTTAACTAGAGTTAACTAGAGCAAGAATGCGCTAGTTAATTTGAACATCACTATCTCTCAATCTCTCACTATCTTAAAAACAAATTCAGCGCATTTCTACCAAAGTGAATGATCTCATATTTTTCTAACTATAATCTATCTGCCATGCTACCAACGCAATCACTTAATTTATACTTCCTTGAAGGCTCTTTTCTTCACTCCCCAACGTTAACACTTGGTTTTGTATCAACAACAAATTGAATCTGAAGTGTCTCAATGCAAAACGTCACCCATTCCTTCTATCCAGAGATGCTGCTTATCCCACCGTGTTACTCCAGCATTTTGTGTCTTCGGCATCTGCATCTGCAGTTCCTTCCTACAACAAATTGAGTAAGTTACTTTTGATTACCTCAGCCACCTTGTTCAAATTATGAATCTTTGCGGCATCGTCAAAGTCCTACCCACATTACACCTGGTTTATGGACACCCATATGTATGAACCAGCTGCAAAACCCGTCAGCAGGGTTGAGTCAAGCAGAGCTGGGAGCACTGAGCAGACTCACTTGCTCATTTGCTGAGTCAGTGATGCAGCTCATCCCATGCCTGCTTGGTCTATCACAGCTGAATTTGTGATCCTCTACCGTATACTGTTTTTGTTAATTTCTGACTTACAAAGAATTAGAGTTGTGAACATTTTTCGGGAATGGAACTCTCTGCTAACCTGGAGATAGTCTGCACTTGTCCTACCTTGCCAATCTAAGAAGATCGTACTTGTTATTACACTTTATTTTATATTTGTTAAACTATACACTAAAATATTACACTAAATTTCATTAGCTTGTTTTGCAACCTCTTGATTTGTAGCTTACCGAATGCCTTCTGAAAATCCAAACACATCTGGTCCATTGATTCACTCCTCATCAATTCTATGAGATACGTCCTCAAAGACCTCAATACTTTTCAATTGTTTAATCAAACATGATATTATTTCATAAATCTTTGTTGACTCTACCCACCAAATTATTCCCTGGCATTATAGTGTACGTTTAGGATCCTACTTATAATGTCTAACACATGCCAATATGATAGTGGAATTTAGGGATATAACAATGGTGGTTAGAATTGGCTTTGTTTTCCATTTTCCAAGCTGCATGGTCTTGATATTTTCCAGGATATTATGACATTCTCCTTTAAGACTGAGACCCACATCCATCTTGTACAAAGCAGGCACATTCAGTAATTGTGGAACTGTTCTACATTAGGAGTTCCCAGCTGGATTGTCTAAGTTGACATCCAGCATAATATTGGAAGAACACCAATTTTTAAATAAATTAAGATGGTTGGTCAAGCTAACAACATGGCTTGATGCTAAGTAAATTTAAAACATGTTTTTAAATTTGCCCCTTCACACACCCTTTGTTGTATGTTCTTTCATGCATCTTTCCAGTCTTTCAGAGGGAGAACAAAGAGGGAAGAGACAGAGACTTTAAGATTTTGCCTTCCACCACAGTGAGGAGGTGTTTGGTGAACTCACTGTGGTGGATGTTAAATTTGTGTTGACTGTGTGTTTTTCTCATTTTTTATTATATGTATGACTGCAGGGAAACAAAATATTCGTTCAGACCGAAAGGTCTGAATGACAATAAACAAATCTAATCTAATGTAATCTAATGTTTGTCGACAAAATGCTGATTATGAACTGTTAAATTGACTTACTTCACTAACAGCAAGTATACATACAAAGCACCATCTATCCCTTGGCCTCTGTAATGCATTCAATGAAACACAGGTTTGTGGGATTATGATGAATTTTCTGAACCTCCCCTTATCAATTGAATATCTGGCTTGAACATAAACAAAATAACGGCTGGCTACTTTGTTCACTCTAACCATCAGAATCCATGTGATAGCTTATTTAAATGTGGTTCTAATTCAAAACCAAATTATCAACATACGTTTCAGTACCTGCATAATCTCATAACGTTAAAGATCCAAGGAAGTCTTATTTCAACTAAGCTTGCCGAGTGCCAGGAGATATAGAACTGCAAGGCTGTACTTTGCGCTTCAACCACTCTTCAACAATGCTTTATCAAAGGTCTGGAAGTTCATCCCCAGGAAGTAATACTGAACTCACCCATTTTCACCATTTCATAAGGCCAGCTAAATCCATGCCATTTCTGAAATTCAGATTAATTATTTTTAATAGTAGGATGATGCCTCATACTTTGCTCTGAAACCTCATTACTAAATATAATTCTTTGTGTTCTTTCTGTGGAAGGTTACTCCACAATCCCAAAAGGGGTAACATCTTATTCAGTTGAGTCAACATTATTCTTTTTTGCTCATCTTTTTCAATTAATAATGAGGTGGGTTTTGGTTGATCCTTGCGTGCACATTAACTTGACCATTCACTCGGTTATTTAAATGATTAGAATATATTAAATTGCATTAGGCCAAGTAGAAGAAATAGACTAATGGAAAAATCAGACATTGGAAGTTAAGTAAATGAAAAACAGTGTTTCATTATGAATTATAAAAAAGAGTATCCACTCCTTTGTCTAGTAATTTCATGTCATAGTCTACAATCCATATGGTTTATGTGTTCTGGATCAAGAGGAAAAATAACTGCAATTGACACAAAACACAGATATAGTTTAAAAGTTTCTCTTTTATTGGTTGGAAAGAATATACCAAGAATTCAGATGCACACTTGAGGGCCTGTCCCACTTACGCGATTTTTTCGGGGACCGCTGGCACCCGTCATAGTCGCAGCAGGGCGCTGAAAATTTCAAAATGATGAAAATCCAGCGGCGACCAGAAAAAGGTACGAATCTTTGGGCGACTACTCATGACTAAACATGCATTACCCTGCAAAATTTTCGACGACCTGCTGCGACTATGACAGGTGCCGACAGTCGCCGAAAAAAATCACATAAGTGGGACAGGCCCTTAAAATAAAAAGCGACAGATTTTCCCTTGAAAATCCATTGGACTTGGTCACCTTCAATGTTTTTGGGCAAGGATATGTACAAATTACAATTGTTATTTTCAAATCGACTTTTAAATTAGTAACCTATCATATTGTGCCAGACATGGCCAGCTTGGTAACTCCATTGCTTCTGATATCTATTGATTAAAAAAAATATTTGGAAAATCATTCTGGGAAAGAGCACTAAACACATTAGTTCTTCACTATTTCTTGGGGTTCACCACTATTGAAATCCCAATCCATTTAGTTGCTGGAATGTAAGTTGGAACACATTTTGCATTAAACCCTCACTCTTAAATGCAAATTATTTTCTATGGATTGCTAGATTAAATAGAAACATAGAAACATAGAAAATAGGTGCAGGAGTAGCCCAATCGGCCCTTCGAGCCTGCACCGCCATTCAATATGATCATGGCTGATCATCCAACTCAGTATCCTGTACCTGCCTTCTCTCCATACCCCCTGATCCCTTTAGCCACAAGGGCCACATCTAACTCTCTCTTAAATATAGCCAATGAACTGGCCTCAACTACCTTCTGTGGCAGAGAATTCCGGAGATTCACCACTCTCTGTGTGAAAAATGATGTTTTTGACCACAGAGTTCGTTGTTTCAGTATTTTCTCGATCCGAATAGGCTGAAGATTGGTTTCCATACATGAGGCCATAGTAGATTATCCATATAGATTTCTTGACTAAATATTTTTGAGTCTTTCAACTTTGTAGTTGCACAGGCGTGCTGGGCATTGCCAAAAGAGTGGATGAGGCTGTTCATTGAATCACATTCTCCTCCTCATGCTTGCTTATTTGCCCACCACCATCTACCAGCTTTGGTCCACTTTGTTCCTTCTATGATCATTTAGCTCAGACTGCAGTGGAATGCCCTCCCCAACACATATCTGAGAGCACTCTTGTTACATGATCTGAAATGGTTAAATAGGATATCCCATCACCACACCACTGATTCAGGCAGTTTTCATGGGATTTGAGCAATGATTCTGCAACAAAAGCTGTTGTGTGTAAACTGTTTCGGTTGAATAATTAGATATGACAGTTCTGGATCTGTGGTCTATTCAAAGGGGAAATAAACTGAATGCTGTGAAACAGCTCTATCAATTCATAACCATGTTTTTGCCACCTTTCGGTTTCTTTCTATAGCTGCTTACTCCAGTGGGAATGTAGTCCAGTTGCTTATTTATGGCTGTTGGCCTAACAATATAATTCGTATGTTAAGAATTAGGAAATCATTAAATATTATTGAGCATTATTACATCTGATATATGTCCTTATCATCTTTATTCCAATTCAATTGGTGAGTTATCTTGTTCTCCCTAGAGGGCTGAAATTAATAATTGTAAGAAAACAGCATAGCAAACACAGCATAGCCATCCAAGGTCATTGATGAAAGGAAAATAAATGGAGGAGTATTATGAATTTAGCAGGCATTATATAAATAAAATAGTATTATAACTAGAAAATAGTATTATACCTAGCCTTGACACTTGGGTATTTTTGTTTTGAATTTGACCAGCAATTAATATAGAATAAATATTGTTCAAATACTGGAAATGAATATATATATTTTTTTAATCCTTTTACTGAACATTAGTATTTTTAATCTGTAAATGTTAACACATTCATATGACATTCCTGGTTCTGTTTTCATTTTAGTTCACAAAATTTACACCACGCCTGCACCAACTGACAGCGCGATAAGTATTTGCTGGCTAATATTGATAACTATAATTTTTAGCCCTCAAGGTCATATATGGATGCAATTCTTCCATCTAGTGCATTGTGTGTGGAATGTTGTCCTCCTCAATATTGTGGCACAGCATTCGGATGGTTTCATGCTCCCAAGAAAAATAACCTCAGGATTGCTAAGTGCATCTGTGCACTAACATGGCTGGAATGGGGAATTGTGTTTGGCAGTACAGTTAATTTAAAAAAAAAGTATATGTTTTCTTTGCTCAGCTCAGGCCTTGAATAGAAATCATAATGAATGATCAAGACAACTAGCCCAAAGCATGCAATCGTTAAACAACTATAACTGTAATGCAAAAGGAAGCAAGTACTTAAGAATAATTTACTGTGAAGAGAGGATAGAAATGCTTAAAATACTCCAATTTACAGCCTATGTTGTTATCAGGGAAAGGGGTTTAGATACATCTGACAGACAAAGTCAAAAGAAGAGAAATGCAATGTGAAATCACAGAATACAAGCTTTGGGCCAGTAGCAGAGATGAACTGCCCCTTATCCCCATTTAATAGATGAGGAAGTGGACAATGTATTGCTTACGGTGAATATAAAGAAGCTTTCCTCTCTGCTAGAATCTTCGAAGAAGCAACAGTGTTCCTAAGGCAGCAGTGGATAATCACCAATTTATAGTGTTCACAGTGGATGCAGCATTCGGAAACAAATGCAGGAGAAGAATGGATACTTTAAGATGCACAAAAGGATGGCTGGCTGCACATTCTTTCAGGGAAGATTCATTAGGATATCACATGGGATGGAGTGTTTCAATTAAGAGAAGAGACTGGATAGGCCTAGCTTGATTTCCTTGGAGCAAAGGGGTGCTGAGGCGACTTACTGAGAAGTTGACTGAGAAGGTTTACAATATTATAAGAGCCATAGGTAAAATGGATAGTAAACGTAGATGCACCTAAAACAGAGGGCATAGGTTTAAAGCAATAGGTAGCAGGTAAACTGGGGATCTGAGGGCAATTGCTTCACCTAGTTCAAGTTCAAGTTCAAGTGAGTTTATTGTCATGTGTCCCTGATAGGGCAATGAAATTCTTGCTTTGCTTCAGCACCCAGAACATAATAGGCATTTACTACAAAACAGATCAGTGTGCACCTATACCATAATATAAATATTACCTAGAGGATGTTTGGAAAATATAAATATTACCCAGAGGATGTTTGGAACCTTGTTTGAGGATTTGGTGGAAGTGGAGACTCTCACAACATTTGAAAAGTATTTAGACAAGCCCTTGATTCATAGAAACATAGAAACATAGAAAATAGGTGCAGGAGTAGGCCATTCGGCCCTTCGAGCCTGCACCGCCATTCAATATGATCATGGCTGATCATCCAACTCAGTATCCTGTACCTGCCTTCTCTCCATTCCCCCTGATCCCTTTAGCCACAAGAGCCACATCTAACTCCCTCTTAAATATAGCCAATGAACTGGCCTCAACTACCTTCTGTGGCAGAGAATTCCAGATATTCACCACTCTCTGTGTGAAAAAAGTTTTCCTCATCTCGGTCCTAAAAGATTTCCCCCTTATCCTTAAACTGTGACCTCTTGTTCTGGACTTCCCCAACATCGGGAACAATCTTCCTACACCTAGCCTGTCCAACCCCTTAAGAATGTTGTACGTTTCTATATAGGTTTAGAAGGCTATGGGCTAAGTGTCAGAAAATGGTCTTGGTATTAACATGGTCAGTGGAGACACAGTTGGCCGAAGGGTCTTTTTCATTTTTGTATGATTCACTGATTCTCTGACTCGATAATTTAGCAGGGACCAACAAGGTTAAAGTATTTTGATATTTACATCTTCCATGGTGTTAGGGTGACTGTGTGGCAGTCAACAAGAACCCTCTACACTCTATGAAAAACATCAGTGTGATGTGTATTCGTTTACCAAACTCTCAGCCACCTCTCCAATCCAGTCTTCTGTATTTTGAAATCAACATTGGTAGCTGCCGTTACTTTTTGCCAGAAAATTAATGCTAATATTTATCTTACGCTGCTTAGAGTTGAACAGCATGGAAAGAGGCCCTTTGACCCAACATGTCCATGCCAACCATCAATTATCCATTACTTATACCATTTTTATTTTTCTCACATTTCACTTTAACTCTCTTACAGATTTGACCACTCATCATCCAAGTAAATACAATTTACAATGGCCAATTAACCTACCAACTCACACATTTTAGGATGTGGGTGGAAAATGGAGCGCACAAATGATACCCACATTGTCAGAGAGAGGATGTGCTAAAGTCACAGAGAGCACCCAAGGTCTGGATTAAATCCAGGTTTTTGGAAGCAAGAGACAACAGCTAGACTAGCCATCCCTAATTACTGATAACGATGCTGTGGTGTAGTTCACACAACACCTTTTCATTCTTGACTAACCTTTCCAATAAGATGCATGAAAAGTGATTCCAGAATCTAATACTCTTGCATTTTAGCTGTGCAACTGTTCCTGTCCTGGGGACTTCTTTATTCAATCTGGTGGCACAGGTAACAACTGGCAGGCTGATATTTTTTATAAATGTTAGTTGCCTTGACAACGTGCTAGAGTGAAGGTGAAGAGAGGCTTCTTCTGGGAACTACTTTGATTCAAGAGGTACTCGGATAATCTGACATAATAAGATGCAATTTGATACATTAGGACTGTTTGCCAGACAACTTGAAGGAACAGTTGGCCACATTGAAATAAAATCATATAGCATGGAACCAGACCCTTTGGCCCAGCTCATCTATACTGACATGGTCTTGTAGTCATATATAATCTAGATTGGGTAAGGAGAGCAGAGATTCTATGGTCCATGCTCACCTTCACCAGTGCCAATGCATTATTGATTTCTAAAATTGAATTTAAATTCTCAAATTGCTATGGTGAGAGGTAAATCCACATCCTTTGGATTACTGTATAGGAAGGGACTGCAGATGCTGGTTTAATCTGAAGATGGACACAAAAAGCTAGAGTAACTCAGCGGGTCAGACAGCAACTCTGGAGAAAAGAAATAGGTGATGTTTTGGGTTGAGACCCGCAACACCACCTATTCTTTTTCGCCATAGATGCTGCTTGACCCATTGAGTCACTTTTGGACTACTAGGCTTTTGGCACAACCACTGTACTCACATACCCTGTTTTATTAACAACTGTGCCTTGAACTTCATCCCTAGTTGGTTCTCCTAAATGTGCCATGCAGTGGTACTTGCACATTGGCCTCCAACTCCAAAATAGAGCAGCATAGAACTACTGTAAAACCTGTTTTGTGATAATAACTGTGGACAGCTAGACATCAGCTGCTTTGTATAAACCCACATCCAGCTTGCAGTTCAGATGGGAACATCCACAGCCAAAACTTTCAATATTTCTATACATTGTGAAAAACACTTTGGGTAAATTGCCTGATTTTGTGCTTTAGATAGGGCAGATTCCACAGAATGAGCACTGATATGAGTAATTAACCCTCTTGCATCATTTCTTGGTACCTTGTCATATAGCCCATGTGCTGCTGTCTTAAATTATTTAAAACTGAGGATGTGTTTTCTTGGTAGAACTGTTGCATTTGCCTCATGCAAAGTGACATTGACATTTACTTTTTGCAAAAGTCTGAGTGAAAAGGAAGACCCAAAAATGAGCAGTTCAGTGGCAGAAAACCATAGTTCTCTGCAGTGCCAGTGCTTGGAATGAGAAAGATCGAGATTGTGTTTACTGATGGTAATACCACATACCGATATATAAATTCTTCATACTTTATTCCTGTGCAAACATATTTTCTGTGCAAAGCATTGAGGCACATAGACTCAAGCTGAATTTATTTCCCATTTATTCAAATTATAGAGAAGAACCTGAAGAAACAAGTTACATTTAAAAAACATGGACACAGGAATTTTACGATAACTGAGTTAGAGTTCTCTGGGCCAGTTATGAATCTTTTGTATTCTTCATCTGTAGGGAGGCATTGCACTGATATTCAGAAGAAAATGGGCACAAATTATTTTATTTAAAGGATCCTAATTCATAAGAGTTGGCTAAAATAAAAACCTTGAGACATGATTCAATATAATTCACACCAATTCACCAATGGCAGTAAAAAGACAACAGCTGACTGGAAACATTGAAACCGTGCATCAAGCCATGTTCTTCATGTAAAAATATATAACTTATTGCACCAAACATTGCCATCACAATTGTTTTAGTTTAATCAAATTTTGAACCCTCTCAAAGCATCTTTTTAAAGTTATGATTCATTGGCACAATAGCTTTGCAAAACAATTGCTTTGCAAAACAAAAAATCCTTTAATCCGGACAAAATTACGAGAGCACACTTGAAATTCTCCCCAGATGTCTCCCCAAAACTGAGGCGCCTCGACCTCATCATGACTGCTGCCGGTGGATCAGTTCCCCTCACCGACTTCCGAGTCTGACCTTGCTGGCCGTTATCTCAGCTCCCCAGCCGGCAGCCTTGATGGACTATTCCAGAATGCGTGTATCGAACAGCAGGGGCATATATGGGTAAATAGGACTAGCTTGGTTGGGGCATTTTGGTTGGCATGAATGAGTTAGGATGAAAGACCTTAATCCATGATGTCTGATGCTGTGACTATGAAAATAAAAATATGTCTCATTTGGTGCATTGTGCAAATGTATATCGAGGGTTCCAGATTTCAATCCTAAAATGTCAGAATTTGTGGAGAGATGCACGGTTAGGAATTCATAGAAGGATGCAGATTAGAAACAGACTCTTCAGTCTACTGTATCCACACTGACCACCAACAACCCATCTGTGACAATCCTATTATATTTATATTTATATTATATTATATTATGTTATATTATATTTATTAACCATATAACCATATAACAATTACAGCACAGAAACAGGCCATCTCGACCCTTCAAGTCCGTGCCGAACACGTATTCTCCCCTAGTCCCATACACCTGCGCTCAGACCATCCATTCCTTTCCCGTCCATATAACTATCCAATTTATTTTTAAATGATAAAAACGAACCTGCCTCCACCACCTTCACTGGAAGCTCATTCCACACAGCCACCACTCTCTGAGTAAAGAAGTTCCCCCTCATGTTACCCCTAAACTTCTGTCCCTTAATTCTCAAGTCATGTCCCCTTGTTTGAATCTTCCCTACTCTCAGTGGGAAAAGCTTATCCATGTCAACTCTGTCTATCCCTCTCATCATTTTAAAGACCTCTATCAAGTCCCCCCTTAACCTTCTGCGCTCCAAAGAATAAAGCCCTAACTTGTTCAACCTTTCTCTGTAACTTAGTTTATTCTCCCTACATTCACATCAATTCTCTCCAGATTCTACGGTTCACCTATATGATTGAGGCGATTTATAGCGACCAATTACCCATTCAACAAGCACATCTTTGAAACGTGGGAGGAAATTGGAGCACCCAAGTAAATCCAAGGGGTCACAGGGAGAATGTGCAAATTCCACCCAGACAACACTAAAGATCAGGGCACAACCTGGATCTCTAATGCTGTGAAGTTGCTGCTCAACTATCTCTGCCACTTACACTCTTTTAAGTTTTTCAATTATTTAGTTGATGATCAATTTTGATCAAATGCAGATAATTTCACATAAGTTCTTGCAAGCAAAATTATGACATCATTGAAAATAGCATGAAGGAATGCTGAATAATCTCAGCCCAGGCAAGGTACAAGCAGGTCGCCTACAGTCAAAGAGCACTAACAAAGGCCAGAACTCCAAATGTGTATGTGAGTGTTGAGTAAGGTTGTGGGGTAGTGGGGAGATAGAATCTGAGTAGTCTCTACCTTCCTTGAGATGTTACCTCAGCTTCAGGGGAAAGAGATGACATGGGTCTTTTAAATTAAGTAGCCATGAGCAGCCCAGTAAACTCCAGCAGGGGTCAGCATTGCACAGCATCAACGGGAAGGGTGAGGCGACTGTAACTGCATCCTTTGCTTCCAGTGCATGATTTATAAGCCATGAAGATGTTGACCTGATAACATGCCAAGTGACAAAATAAGATCTAAATCACTACCTGCAGTTTTTCTTTGGGAAGTGTTTATACCACACATTTGGGAGATGCCTCCTATCTAAAATCATGAAGATTGGATTTAAATTTAAATTTTAAAATGGGGACTAAATTAACAAATAAATCACAAAGTGAGCCCAGTGACTTTGCTGTGAAATATGGCTTTTCATTTATGTTGCTAATTATCCTGTGGACTGTGTAGATGTTATGAAATAAAAGATAACACAATTTACATTGTCTGACCATATGGTTTGAAAAATTGAATCTGTTTGGATTGTGTAGGTTTTCTTTAATGTAGTAGAAACCACAAACAATCTCTTATGATGGCTGTTTAAATAGATGGAAAATAGTGAAAAAGAGGGGTCAACCTGGCCTGCATTGAATGTTTGAATTGTAATTTCACCCCTCCCATCACCGAGAAACTGATTACTTCTTAATGACATCCTTTACATGACCCATGTTTAATGGCAGGCTTCCATTATCTCCTTAACACACAGACTCTCGTTGTATTGCATTTTATTCTAAATACTTCTTCTTCGAAGAAGAATGGCCTACTCCTGTACCGCTTGTCTAATTTATATTTAGGAGGGAGTTAGATGTGGCCCTTGTGGCTAAAGGGATCAGGGGGTATGGAGAGAAGGCAGGTACAGGATACTGAGTTGGATGATCAGCCATGATCATATTGAATGGTGGTGCAGGCTCGAAGGGCCGAATGGCCTACTCCTGCACCTACTTTCTATGTTTCTATGTTTCTATGTTTCAGAATCAGGTACAACTTCAGATTTTTTCCAGGTGCTCTATAAATCAAAAAATCCTTACAAAATCCAGACAGATGAAGCCATGATGCTAAACCTTCTACTGAGAAGCAACATATACTGTTATCTGTGCCTCAGTAAAACAAATCCTGTCTTTGATTCAATTTAGTTTATGGACTCAAGATCAACTCATGATATTTGGACACAAAAGTCCGTACAGTAAATGAATCACACTGTTTTAATAAATAGTTCATAAAACACTTTCAGAAAGCTTTTGATAAGATCCGACAAGAGGATTGCATGCAATATTAAAGCACATGGGATTGATGCTGAGGTGCTGATATGGATAGAGAAATAGATGGCTGACAAGAAACAAATAGGAGGAATAAGTGGATCAATTTGTGAGTATTAAGCAGTGGGCATCTGGGGAACCACAGGGATTGGGTTGGAACTGGACTAAACATGTTCTATATTTATGAATGGGATGAGGAATTTGTAATTTGGTTTGAATAGCTGAGGGAATGGACAGCTATATGATAGATGCAAAATGATATGAATATAGGTTAGATTATTCACTTTGGCGGCAAGAACCAGGAAGTAAGGTTGTTATCTGAGTGTTGATAATTTGGAAAATGGGAGGTATGGTGAGACTTATGTGTTCTTCTGCTGAATTTAAAAGCAGGATCACCAACTGAGGATGAGTAAGTTTGGGGGGATCTTATAGAAACATCTAAAATTATAAAAGGACTGGACAAGCTAGATGCAGGAAAAATGTTCACAATGTTGGGTGAGTCCAGAACAAGGGACCACACTTAGAATAAAGGGGAGGTCATTTAAGACTGAGGTGAGAAGGTTTTTCCGCATGGCTGTATGGTAATTCGCGTATCATCGTACCTTCTTTAGTACATGTGACAATAAAATACCTTGAAAGTTTTGAACCATATACTGGTGAATGTTTGACTTTTTCAGTTAAAGAGTGGTTTATAGAAATAAATGAAGCAATGTTTACATTTTTGAAAAATACTGTACATATATGAGCAGTAGACAATACACTAATCTAGCTTGTCCAGTCCTTTTATAATTTTATTCGTTTCTATAAGATCCCCCTCATCCTTCTGGAGTTTAGAGGATGAGGGGGAATCTTATAGAAACATATAAAATTATAAAAGGACTGGATAGCTAGATGCAGGAAAAATGTTCCCAATGTTGGGCGAGTCCAGAACCAGGGGCCACAGTCTTAGAATAAAGGGGAGGTCATTTAAGACTGAGGTGAGAAAAAACGTTTTCACCCAGAGAGTTGTGAATTTATGGAATTCCCTGCCACAGAGGGCAGTGGAGGCCAAGTCACTGGATGGATTTAAGAGAGAGTTAGATAGAGCTCTCGGGGCTAGTGGAGTCAAGGGATATGGGGAGAAGGCAGGCACGGGTTATTGATAGGGGACGATCAGCCATGATCACAATGAATGGCGGTGCTGGCTCGAAGGGCCGAATGGCCTCATCCTGCACCTATTTTCTATGTTTCTATTAAGTAATTTAAGACTGAGATGAGGAGTGGTGGATCTCGATTTGGAGAAAACAATTGGAACAAAATCATTGAATATATTCAGGAACGATTGTGTCTGAAGGGATCAAGGTTCATGGATAGAAAGTTGGAACTGAGTATTGAATCTGGACAATCAGCCATATTAAATCACATCAAATGGCAGAACAGTTTTGAAGGGCTCAACGGCCAGCTCCTGCTATTTTACTGTTTCTATTTGTAACTTGCATGGCAATCAACATCATGGCTGCAGGCTTTGTGTAATTTGGGTGCATACCATCCATATGTAAAAACACGACTGAATGAGTTGTAGGAATGTCGGAAGCATTAAAGTTGCTTGCAGCTCTGTGGCTGCTAGTTGTTACTCCCATACATGTATAACTTGTACAATGACCTAATGGAAATGGTAATTAAAAAGTTACTCCAGTTATGTTGCTCCCCTGAACCAGATACCATTCAACATTTTATTTTAAATACTAATTTTCCACATATAATAACAAAAGTAACTGTTTTCAACAGAACATTAAAAAAATCGTGGATTAGAAATTCCATCAAGTGTTGCAATGTTTAAGCAGATAACTTGAATTAAACTCTTGAGAAAAAAGTATATTGGCAATTGTAATCAGGGACTGACTATGATTTGTGACGTATGCAATATTCCTTTGGACGACTCTGTAATGCCAACACGTGGTACGATGCCACTCAAAGCGTACAACTGATGGTGTGCAATTGAATCCATATCCTGAGTAACTTGGTTTGTCACAGCAGCTTGAGCCAAATAATCTAACACGTGTCCTCCCATGGAATTGACAACTCATTGACAAAACTTAGACTGACAATTCCTTTTATTTGTTTATTTACAAAGATCTACTGAATGCTTAGAGAGACATGGAAGATTTACCCAGAAATGTCACTGGAACAATGCAGATGGTCATCCTCCCTGGCTTGGGAGTGTAATGAGCTGCCTGGGTTATCCAATTCCCTGTTTTGGTTTAGCTGGGACCCCTCGACTCTAGACCACATCACAGCCTTAATCCAATGTTGGACCAAATAGCAGAATTACAGCAGAACCACCCAAAACATCACCCATTCCTTTTCTCCCTTGATGTTGCCTGTCTTGTTGAGATACTCTAGCTTTTTGTGAATCTTCAGCAGAATTACAGAGATGAGGTGAGAGTGACTGTCATATTTTACAGGGCACCTTGATATGACACTTTGCTATATGCTGCAGTTTTGTCTAAAAAAACATGCCTTTTCAGCCAAGCATTTAATGAACTTTAGCAAGGTGAAAAGTAAAAGTGGCAGGCAGACAAATCCAGGGCAAAAACCAAAAAGGGCCACTTTTCAACATAATTGTATAAGGGGTAAGAGTGTTGTAAAAACAAGCCTGATGGCTTTGTGTCTCAATGCAAGGAGCATTCGTAATAAGGTGGATGAGTTGAATGCGCAGATAGTTATTAATGAATATGATATAGTTGGGATCACGGAGACATGGCTCCAGGGTGACCAAGGCTGGGAGCTGAACATCCAGGGATATTCAATATTCAGGAGGGATAGACAGTAAGGAAAAAGAGGTGGAGTAGCTTTGCTGGTTAGAGAGGAGATTAACGCAATAGAAAGGAAGGACATTAGCTTGGAGGATGTGGAACCAATATGGGTAGAGCTGCGAAACACTAAAGGGCAGAAAACGCTAGTGGGAGTTGTGTTCAGGCCACCTAACAGTAGTAGTGGAGTTGGGGATGGCATCAAACAGGAAATTAGAAATGCGTGCAACAAAGGTAAAACAGTTATAATGGGTGACTTCAATCTACATATAGATTGGGTGAATCAAATTGGCAAGGGTGCTGAGGAAGAGAATTACTTGGAATGTATGTGGGATAGTTTTCTAAACTAACATGTAGAGGAACTAACAAGAGAGCAGGCTATTCTAGACTGGGTATTGAGTAATGAGGAAGGGTTAGTTAGCAGCCTTGTTGTGCGTGGCTCCTTGAGCAAGAGTTATTCATTAGGATAGAGAGTGACATAATTAATTCAGAAACAAGGGTTCTGAACTAAAAGAAAGGTAACTTTGACGGTATGAGACGTGAATTGGCCAAAATAGATTGGCATTTGATTCTTAAATGGTTGACGGTGGATATGCAATGGATGGCATTTAAAGACTGCATGAATGAACTACAAAAATTGTTCATCCCAGTTGGCAAAAGAATAAATCAGGGAAGGTAGTGCATCCGTGGATAACAAGGGGATAGTATCAAAACAAAAGATGAATCATACAAATTAGCCGGAAAAAAGCAGCCTACCAGAGGACTGGGAGAAATTCAGAGTCCAGCAGAGGAGGACAAAGGACTTAATTAGGAAAGGGAAAATAGATTATGAAAGAAAACTGTCAGGGAACATAAAAACTGACTGCAAAAGTTTTTATAGATATGCGAAGAGAAAAAGATTAGTTAAAACAAATGTAGGTCCCTTGCAGTCAGAAACAGGTGAATTGATCATGGGGAACAAGGACATGGCAGACCAATTGAATAACTACTTTGGTTCTGTCTTCACTAAGGAAGACATAAATAATCTGCCGGAAATAGCAGGGGACCAGGGATCAAATGAGATGGAAGAACTGAGTGAAATCCAGGTTAGCCGGGAAGTGGTGTTAGGTAAATTGAATGGATTAAAGGCCGATAAATCCCCAGGGCCAGATAGGCTGCATCCCAGAGTACTTAAGGAAGTAGCCCCAGAAATAGTGGATGCATTAGTGATAATTTTTCAAAACTCTTTAGATTCTGGAGTAGTTCCTGAGGATTAGAGGGTAGCTAATGTAACCTCACTTTTTAAATAGGGAGGGAGAGAGAAAACGGGGAATTACAGGTCAGTTAGTCTAACATCGGTAGTGGGGGAAATGCTAGAGTCAGTTATTAAAGGTGGGATAGGAGCACATTTGGAAAGTGGTAAAATCATTGGACAAAGTCAGCATGGATTTCTGAAAGGTAAATCATGTCTGACGAATCTTATAGAATGTTTCGAGGATGTAACTAGTAGAGTGGATAAGGGAGAACCAGTGGCTGTGTTGTATCTGGACTTTCAGAAGGCTTGCGACAAGGTCCCACATAAGAGATTAGTATGCAAACTTAAAGCACACGATATTGGGGGTTCAGTATTGATGTGGATAGAGAACTGGCTGGCGGACAGGATGCAAAGAGTAGGAGTAAACGGGTCCTTTTCGGAATGGCAGGCCGTGACTAGTGGGGTACCGCAAGGCTCGGTGCTGGGACCCCAGTTATTTACAACATATATTCATGATTTGGACGAGGGAATTGAATGCAACATCTCCAAGTTTGCGGATGACACGAAGCTGGGGGACAGTGTTAGCTGTGAGGAGGATGCTAGGAGGCTGCAAGGTGACTTGCATAGGTTGGGTGAGTAGGCAAATGCATGGCAGATGCAGTATAATGTGGATAAATGTGAGGTTATCCACTTTGGTGGCAAAAACAGGAAAGTAGACTATTTCTGAATGGTGGCCGATTAGGAAAAGGGGAGATGCAATGAGACCTGGGTGTCATGGTACACCAGTCATTGAAAGTAGGCATGCAGGTGCAGCAGGCAGTGAAGAAAGTGAATGGTATGTTAGCATTCATAGCAAAAGGATTTGAGTATAGCAGCAGGGAGGTTCTACTGCAGTTGTGCAGGGTCTTGGTGAGACCACACCTGGAGTATTGCGTACACCTGGAGTATTTGGTCTCCTATTCTGAGGAAAGACATTCTTGCCATAGAGGGAGTACAGAGAAGGTTCACCAGACTGATTCTTGGGATGTCAGGACTTTCATATGATGATGGACTGGATAGACTCGGCTTCTACTTGCTAGCATTTAGAAGATTGAGGGGGGGTCTTATAGAAACTTATAAAATTCTTAGGGGTTGGACAGGCTAGATGCAGGAAGATTGTTCCCGATGTTGGGGAAGTACAGAACAAGGGGTCACAGTTTAAGGAGAAGGGGGAAGTCTTTTAGGTTCGAGATGAGAAAAACATTTTTCACACAGAGAGTGGTGAATCTCTGGAATTCTCTGCCACAGAAGGTAGTTGAGGCCAGTTAATTGGTTATATTTAAGAGGAAATTAGATGTGGCCCTTGTGGCTAAGGGGATCAGGGGGTATGGAGAGAAGGCAGGTACAGGATACTGAGTTGGATGATCAGCCATGATCATATTGAATGGTGGTGCAGGCTCGAAGGGCCGAATGGCCTACTCCTGCACCTATTTTCTATGTTTCTATGTTTCTATGTTAACTTGTACACCCATTCCCTACATTTCAGTTCCCTTTGTTTAAATACACCCTCATAATTTTCTCATTGTTTCAATCAGCAGATCATCAGTTGAACGGATCAGATATTTTTCTTCAAATGAACTGCCTCCCAACAGTTTTCATCCCTTCTGCTTCTGAGAAAAGAGAATGGAAGGGGTTGGTTATGCTGTAATTGGCTTTATCCTCTATTTTACTGAATGTTCAAAGCAACATAGATTTATTCATTTGTTCTGCAGCAATTTCTGACAATCTAGACAGTTTTTACCCAGCAGTAGATAACGGAAAGACATTCTGCAGTGTTTCATATACACAGTTCCAAGGCAGGAAGAAGCTATTGCAAATTGAGCTATAATCCAATGAAGGGAAAAAGATTTTGCCTGGTTTGCACAAAACCTACTTAATTTCCCAAGAAAGCAGAGGTTTGTTTTTTATTTGGTTCGAGAGTAGGCTGAGAAATGTTATTAACTCCCTCATTTGTGCTTTCATCATGTATTTGAGCTTCTGCTGAGCCAGAGAAAGTGCAGCGAATAATTAGTTACCTTAACGGATAGCTGAATGAGAGTCATATTGGTTATGAAAATGCCAAAATCAGCACCGCATTCGCACAGGAACTGGCATAGAGTCACACGGGCACTGAGAGCATGAGAAAACACACATGCACTGTGAATGCTGTAGGCAATTAACCCCTACTTCTTGGTGGCATTGGCAGCAGAACGTGATAAAGCTGTGCTCCTACATATTAAAGTTTCTGTAGCCAGCTCACCTGTGCTTTTCCCTGTGCAGAGTCTTGCTGTTCCCACTTCAGTGCAGTAGCAAGAAGTGAGCTGAACACGACTCTGCAGAGGATTCCTTGCATGCAAGGAATGGAAATGAGGGAGGAATTTCACTATCCATCATAGAGCAGGAAGCCATCTGACACACAGACAGTGGGAGGAGTTGCAAAAGAGTTGAAACCTAGGAGCAATGTATACAGAGCCTAGATGGAATTTGGTAATTTATCAGGTTGTCAAATTAAGAAGGCTGTTCAATTTACTTATTTGCACTGTCACAACTGTCACAAGAGTTCTCCTCCTCCACTGACCTATTTTTGGTACAACAGATTCCTTGTGATATTATTTACCTTGGCCTCACGCACTCAGAGGGCACAACGAAATGTCACACTTGCAATTGACATCAAAGTTGCAGTGGCAGCTATTGAACCGTGACAGCCACATTATCAACATATCTCTCAAGGCTGTCGATATCACAGTTTCTGCTGTCGCACAGGAGAAAGAGGTGAATAAGACCAGCTAGCAACTCAAGAGCTTTTCACCTTCCAAGTTGCAGCCACTACAGAAAATCTCAAGGATAATAGAAATGCACTTCTATGTAGGGTCTTTCACCACCACAAGGCATATAAAAATGTCTTGCACCCAATGAAATGAAATTGAAATGTATTTTCTTTTTCAGTATACATGTGGTTGTAATTCTGTCAGATGAGAGCTCAATACATCAGAAACCCAAGAGAAGTGTTCAAAGTGGAGGCACTGAAACAAAATAGACAATGGGTTATAAAAGAGAATATGGAAAAATATGTCAAGATGCCTGACAATTATGTGTCTAGCAAAGGGATAACAAAAGAAACAAACATGTAAAACAGAGTGTAGAAACTAGGAATTGCAGATATTGGTTTACTAAGGAAAGACACAAAATGCTGGAGGATCTTGCAGCATCCCTGGAGAACATGGATGTGTGATGTTTTTTGGTCGAGACCCTTCTGCAGACCATAAAATTGTAATTTTTGTCTAGAATAGAGCAGCACGCAACATGTATCTGTAGTAGGTTTTCCAACCAAACTGGTGTGAGACAGTCCTGGTGGGGACTATCGTGTTGAAGGCTGAACTCTATGAACAGCATCCTCACGTAGCCCCCCTTCTGGCTGTCAAGATGAGAGAGAGCGGTGTGCAAAACCTGGGAGACCGCATCGTCTGTGGATCTGTTCCTCCTGCCTTGTGTTAATTAAAATGATAAAAGTCAAGTTGCATTCTCTGCCTCAAACCTATGACATACACAACCTCACTTGCACTGTAACTGTTTTTCCCACAGATCTCAGAGCCATGGTTACACTTAGCTTCCCAGTGTCAAAGTTATTGCTGAGGTCTGTCATATCTCTTCAGAGTCCAAGCCCAAACCATCGCCTATCCATTCCCTCCGCAGATGCTGCCTGACCCATTAAGTTTCTCCAGCACTTTGTGTTTATCTCACAGCTCGTTGCTTGTTGTTGTATATTGAGGGAGAGAAACCATCTTCATTTCTTTGAGCTCCCAGGAGCAAGCACATCCCCCTGCTTTGCAGGCTTCCCCACTGTAGGGGATGTAGCATGAGAAGGGATGCCAAATATCCCATCACATTTTAGAAGGATGCCCTGACTCGAAAGAGATGCTGGGAACCATACATAAAGAGGTAAAGTGAAGGACTATCAGTTTCAATATGAGGGAGTAGAATTGTGCTGATGCAACTCTCTGGAATGCCATTGTAAACTATTCCATCCACCATGAACCATCTGAAGAACATGAAAAGCAAATGGGAATTTTTTGGAACCTGTCAATTTATGGAAGAAACCATTTGATGAATTTCAAAACACATCTAAATATCCACACATGCTGAGACTCCCATGTCGTTTAAATATTTGTCAATCTATGCCTGGCATACATTCAATAATTTACCTTCACCGCTAGGTTGAGAATTCTACAGATTCATAGGTTTCTGAAAGAAGGAATACCTCAGATTTACGAGGATGGTGCCAGGACTTGAGGGCCTGGGCGAAAGGAAGAGGTTGAGCAGGCTAGGACTTTATTCCTTCAGGCGTAGGAGGATCAAGGGTGATCTTACAGAGGCGTATAAGATCATGAGAGGAATACATAAGTTAAATGCACATAGTACTTTACCCAGAGATGTGGAATTAAGAACCAGAGGATATTCGTTTGAGGTGAGGGACAACTTGTTTACATAAAGGATGGTATATATATGGAATAAGCTGCAGGAGGAGGTTGTTGAGGCAGGTACTATTACAATTAAAGAATCACAATTCACAAGTTATAGTAGAATTAGGCCATTTGGCCGATTGAGTCTACTCTGCCATTCAATCGTGGCTGATCTCTGCCTCCTAATCCTATTTTCTTCTCCCCATAACCATTGAAACTCATTATAATCAATAATTTGTCTCTCTGCCTTAAAAATATTCACTGATGGCCTCCACAGCCCTCTGTGGCAATAAATTCCACAGATTAATTACCCTCTGACAAAAGAAGTCCCTCCTCACCTCCTTTCCAAAAGAATACCCTTTAATTCTGTGGCTATGACCTCTAAGCCTAGACTCTGCCACCAGTGGAAATAACCTTACCACATCCACTCCACTATCTATGCCTTTCATAGGCAAATCCTTGGGTTTGATAAGAAAGCAAATGTGTTTCATTTCCACTGTCCTAGATGTTAATTGTGATGGATGATAAAGTCTGATGGGTGCTCAGATCTAAGTTAAAGGCGGAAAAGGGACAGGGAACAATTTGTGTTATGTTTGCTAAGAATAAATTATCTCAGAGTCATGAGGGTCTTGGGCAGGGGTACGGCAACAAACTTTTTAGAATATCAAACAATACTGTCAGGAACATCAGTTGTGACAACGCTGAAAACAACCATTACAAAAGGAAGATCCGGAGTTCAGAAATCAGAGAAAATATTTTATCACCCGAATCAATTTGGCATGAATCAATCTCACCCCAGTTATGCCTGCCTCTTTTTCGGGTACATTGAACAACCCTTGTTCCAGGCATACACTGACCCTATCTCCATTACATTGATGACTGCATCAGTGCTACCTTCTGCATCCATGAAGTGGACTTCATCAACTTCACCACCAATTTTCATCCTGCACTCAAATGTATTTAGACTATCCCTGACACCTCTGTCCCCTTTCTTGATTTCACAGTCTCCATCACAGGAAAATAGAATGACGTCTATTACAAACCTACTGACTCCCACAACTATCTCGACTACACTTCTTCCCACCCTGCTTCCTGCAAAGGCTCTATCGCCTACTCCCAATTCCTCCATCTGCTCCGCATCTGCGCCCAAGATGAGTTGTTCCATACCAGATTACCTAAGATGTCCTCATTCTTAAGGGAATGGGGCTCCCCTCTCCCATCATAGATGAGGCCTTGACATGTGTCTCCTTGGTATCCCGCAGCTCCGCCCTTGCTCCCCTCCGCGAGTCCCCCAAGTCCTTACCTTCCACCCGATCAGCCGTCGCCTACAACACATACTCCGAAATTTCAATGGGATACCACCACTAGCCACATTTTCCCATCTCCCCCCCTTTCCGCCTTCCACAGAGATTGTTCCCTCCGCAACTCCCTGGTTCCCACCCAAACCACCCCCTCCCTTGGTACCTTCCACTGCAACCGCAGAAGCTGCAACACCTGCCGCTATACCTCCTCCCTTGACTCTGTCAACAAACCTATTTTACTGTCATACTATTATAACAAATTCTAGTTCCATGATGACTCATAAATAAGATCACAAATCACATTTGGAATTCTCAAACACAATGTGATTGTGAATAAATGCAGAGCTGCCAGGTTTCACCGAGCATTTCCGTATTTTGATGGCTGAAAATCAGTATTTTTGGGGGGAAATCAGCATTTCTCACATAAATGCAATAGAACGCACTACACAGAAACTGGATTTTTGAAAATCAGTATTTTGCATGCAGCCTCATGTATTCTCAAATATCAGTATGGAATACTGAAAATCAGTACTACTGAATTGTGAAACCAGTTTTAAAATGTGAATTCATAATTCTTGATTTTGATTCAATCTATCTATCTATATTTAAAACTGTGTGGCTGCCGCCTGCCATCCGCCGTCCGTCCGGCTGCCTTTCTGCCTTTTGATTCGTTCCATCGTGTGATGTCACAATGCCCAATGCTCACAGATGTCCAATCGGAATAGATCCATTTACATATGCCTTTGCACCAGCCCCAGCCCCAGCCCCTGGTGAACGTTCCATCGTGTGATATCACAATGCCCAATGCCCAAAGACATTGTTGCCATAGAGGGAGTACAGAGAAGGTTCACCAGACTGATTCCTGGGATGTCAGGACTTTCATATGAAGAAAGACTGGATAGACTCGGTTTGTACTCGCTAGAATTTAGAAGATTGAGGGGGGATCTTATAGAATCTTATGCTTCTATGTTTTCCTCTCCACACCCCTCTCCCTCTCCCACCCATCCCTCTCTCCCCCACCCCCTCCCTCTCCCACCCATCCCTCTCTCCCCCACCCCCCTTCACTTACCCCACCCCTTCCCTCTCCCCCCGCCCCCTTCCCCTACCCCTCTGTCCCTCTTCCACCACTCCCCCTACCCCTCCCTCCCCACTCTTCCACTTCTCACCCTCACCCCTCCCCTCTCCCCTCTCCCTCCCCCACCCCTCTCTCTCCCCCTCCCTTCCCCCTCCCTCCCCTCTCTCCCCCCACCCCTACCCCCTACCCCTCTGCCCTCCCCACTCTTCCACCTCTCCCCCCCTCCCACTATCCCTCCCACGCTTTCACACCCTCTCCCCCCACCCCTCTCCCCCATCCTCCACACTCTTCCCCCTCCCTCCCTACCCCTGCATCATCCTCTCCCTCCCCATTCACCCTCCCCCCCCACACCTCTCTTCCCCTCCCCATCCTCGCTCTTCTCCTTCGCCCTTCCCCACCCCTCTCGGCTTCTGCCCGCTCCGCACACCCTCTCCTCCCTCCCCTCCCTCCTCCCAGCCATCCATCCCTTTCTTCCCTTCCCCCACCCCCATTCCCTCTCTGCCCCACCCTTTCCCTCCTCCCCACCCCCTTCCCCCTCCCACTCTTCCCCCTTCCCTCCCCACTCTTCCTCCTCACTCCGTCCCCTACCCCCATACATCTCATCCCCCGCCCCGTCTCTCCCTCCTCCCCCTCAACCTTCTCCCCTCCTCCTCCCACCCCATCCCGCTCTCCCACACCCACTTCCCTCTCCACCCACCCACCCTTACTACCGCTCTTCCCCCGCCCCCTTCCCGCCTACCACTCTGTACCTCTTCCACCACTCCCCCCTTACCCCACCCCTCTCCATCTCCCTGCCCCACCCCTCACTCTCCCCCCTCCTCCCCTCTTTCCCCCCACCCCTTCCCCCTACCCCTCTGTCCCTCTTCCATCACTCCCCCTACCCATCTCCCCCTCCCTCCCCCTCTCCCCCTCCCTCCCTCCCCAATCTTCCACTTCTCTCCCCCCTTCCCCCTCCACTCTCCCTCCCCACTCTTTCCCTCTCTCCCCTCTCTCCCCCATCCCTCTCCCCCTCCCTCCCTCCTCCCCTCCCTCCCCAACCCCCCCTCCCCCACATCTCTCTCCCCATCCCCCTCTCTCATCCCCTACCCCGCTCTCCTTTCCCTCCCAAATCTGTCCCGTTTCCTCCTCCTCCTCTCCCCTCCCTCCCCTCTTCTCACCCACCCTTCCCCCACCTGTGTGTTTGGTGGGTGGTTAATGTGAGTGTGATGCCGCAGCCCCCCCGCAAACGCCGTTGGGGAAACAGACCCAACGGGTCTGCACTTGGTCTAGTAACATATAAAAATATGTAGTAACATAACATAACATTTGCAATTTACCTTATCATATACCTTACCAAGCAATCAAACATGCTGGCATGATGCTGCATAATCATTCAGGTGCTCCTGGTAAATGTCACATAAAGGTGAGTAGCATGTTAAGTACAATATAAAAAAATCACTCAGTGTTACTATTGTTGAGCTATGCTGACTAGCATGACTGGACTGAGTTCTTAGTTCACTGTCACTCAGCACTCAGCATGCTGGCATGATGCTGCAAAATTATTCAGGTGCTCCTGAATGTATATTGCCATTTACCAACAGATTCATTTTGTCACAGTTAGTGGTGAAGACTTTGTTAGGCGCATTGTATGCTGTCAGCTCCCACATACAAATTCTTTCATCAACCATAAGTTTCACACACTTACAATATGAAAGGCACTAACATTAATGCAGTCGCAACGATCAACTACAGTTAACTCATTCACCAGCTTAAACCATTCTGTGGTAACGCAGTGCTGCGCTGCCCGGTGCTTGCTTACACCAGTCCCTCATGACACATATATATTTCTGCAATCACAGAATAATGACTTTATATCGACACCACTGTGATTTGCACAAACATTAACGAGTCTTCTTAACCATCCCCAACTACTGCCTGCTGTCCCATTCACCTTCAGTCCCATCAACACCATTTAGGCAACGGTAGAGTTGCTGCTTTACAGCGCCAGAGACCTGGGTTCGATCTTGGCAACAGGTGCTGTCTCTATGGAGTTCCCCCATGACCCGAGTGGGTTTTCTCCGGGTGCTCCGGTTTCCTCCCACCCACCAAAGACGTAGGTTAATTGGGTTGGTATAATGTAAATTGTTCCTAGTGTGTGTGGGATGGTGGTAGTGTGCAGGGGTCACCGGTCGGCATGGACTTGGTGGGCCGAAGGGCCTGATTCCACATTATATCTCTAAACTAACTAAATAAGCTCTGTAGGAAAGAACTGCAGATGCTGTTTTATTTTTAACTCGAAGGTAGACACAAAATGCTGGAGTAACTCAGCGGGACAGGCAGCACCTCTGGAGAGAAGGAATGGGTGATGTTTCGGTTCAAGATCCGTCTTGGTTGCACTAAGGACTTTGGGGATTTTTAGGCTGTAGAGATACAGCGAGGAAACAGGCCCTTCGGCCACTGATTCTGCGCCGACCAGTGATCACCCCGTGCACGTGCATTATCCTACACACTGGGGACAATTTTACGACTTGCCAAAGATAATTAACCTACAAGTCTTTCGAGTGTGGGAAGAAACTGGAGCATCTGGAGAAAATCCACGCGGTCCCAGGGACAACGTACAAACTCCACACAGACTGCACCCATAGTCAGGATCGAACCCGGGTCTTTGGCGCTGTGAGGCAGCAACTCTACTGCTGCGCCACTGTGCCGCTCCAAATGATGTTTTTTTTAACGTATTACTGTTTTTTTGCTTATTGTGTTATCTATGAATAAATAATGGTTATATGAATTTTTGCTCATTGTGCTATCTATGAATAAATACTGTGCTTGCAGACTTGTTATGCTGCGCCAAGTAATGATTTAATTGTAGCGTTTTCTGGTGAATATACAATTAAACACTCTTCTTGCCTCTCGCAGCAGGTAACAGAGAGTCTAAAGCCAAGAGAGCAATAGACAATAGATAATAGTTGCAGGAGTAGGCCATTCGGCACTTCTAGCCAGCACCGCCATTCAATATGATCATGGCTGATCATCCCCAATCAGTACCCCGCTCCTGCCTTCTCCCCATATCCCCTGACTCAGCTATTTTTAAGAACCCTATCTAGCTCTCTCTTGAAAGCATCCAGAGAACCTGCCTCCACCGCCCTCTGAGGCAGAGAATTCCACAGACTCACCACTCTCTGTGAGTAAAAGTGTTTCCCTGTCTCCATTCTAAATGGCTTACTCCTTATTCTTAAACTGTGGCCACAGGGGGACGGTAAGTTGTGCAAGAAAACTTTAATTTGCTGTAAAAAATGTGCTGGAGTAACTCGGCAGGTCAGGTAGTATCGCTGATAAAGGATAGGCATCGTTTCTGGTTTGGGACTCTTCTTCAGACCTGATCCGAAACGTCACCCATCCTTTTTCTCCAAAGATGCTGCCTGACTCGCTGAGTTACTCTGCGTCTATCTTCGCTATGTGAACTAGCATCTGCAGTTCCTTTCTACACACGTATAGCCCTGTCCCACTGTCCTCGGGTCACAGAAGCTCTGGGATAACTTTTGAGAACAGAATTGTATCGGTGTTTGGAGAGGACGGTATTCTGCAGAAGATAGACACAAAGTGCTGGAGCAACTCGGCGGGTCAGACAGCATCTCCGCAGAAAAAGGAATAGGTGACATTTTGGGTGGAGACCCTCCTTTAAACAGCACCACTTACACTTGAAAATAAACATGTAAGTGGGGAGGTGAAGTGGCAGTGAATCGGGGAACAAACAGCCCTACAAACCAGACCACAAATCCATTAGGGTTCCTTTAGCACCTTGCAAGTTGTACAAAACTGATTCCATGATCATCACTATCCATTTCATGAAACGTATTCAGCTGATGAAATGTATTCAGTAAAATGCAAAATACATACTCCCCCTCCCCCACCTACTGAAGAACAACAGCTAAATCTATAAGATATGCCCCACCCCCATCCAGTTTTACACTAGATCAACGGGTACACCATGCTCCTTGATTAATTCCATCTCCACTGATAGTTTTACTGGAAGTTGATACACATTCCCCGTCCACAACAGGCGTTCTGTGATTGTTGATTTGTGTTAAGAGATATTTACTCGACACTTACCTCCCCTCGCTTACGCATCTTGGATAACTAGTAGTTACTTGTTGGGGGCACCAAATTAAAAAATATTGCGCCCCAATTATTTATTTATTTTTTACTCTGGATTTATTTTTTACTCTGGAAAAAAAGGGGTGTACAACTGCACCCATCGCACCCCCCTCCCCCTTTGGACGGCCATGTATCTCGCCTGTCCCGCTGAGTTATTCCAGATTTTTGTGTATATCTTTAGTTGTACTGAACCTCGGTTTAGCATATTCTTGCTCAGTTCATCAGTGGATATCCATCAATAGGATCAACAAGGAATTCGGAGACTGCACTCATACCCTTACAGGGAATCTTCCTGACAAATAACTACTGGGAGGTGCCTGACTGTAACCCTGGAAACTCTCAGTGGGCTTCATGCCCATGAATCATTCACATTATCTCGGCAGGATGGACAGAATTTTGTCTCGTATCCCGAAGGATGGCAAGTGAGGCAAAGCAGCATTGTTTCAAAACTGCTCTTAGTAGCTAATGGAGATTTTAAATATCCAACTGTGGGGTGAGTGAAAATGAGTGACAGCATGTTATAATTCCACCCTTTGATGCTTAAATCATGGACAGGGAATTCGGGAAATGTTTGTATCAGGAAGCTAATTCATTGTCACTTACTGTGAACCACTGCTTAAGGCAAAATTCAACCTTAACATGCCAAAACAACCATACATGGATATGGAGATAAAGGTACATAACATGAAATAGAAGCAACAGGGAACATAGATAACAAAGACAACGTTTCACACAGTTTCAATTGTATACTTCAGATGGCAAACACAACATGGAGAGATAGATAGACCTTGAAGTTTACTTTAATCAGCTTGCTTAACGTCCTAGCTTTTGTCTTTTTCAAAATTACCACGTATCCATGCAAATAAAAATACAATGTCCCAAATGGAGGGACTCAATAATATATATTGACATGTGTAGAAAGACAACTAGTAGGCATCGTCTGATTCCTTCCTCAGTTCTTGAGTCTGCTGAACATAATAAATGTGCAATATCACAACTTCCAGTCAGATTAGTTTCTTTCCTTAGCGGTGCCCAGAGCTAATTTAATAAAGTGTTCTCATGTACTACTGGAAAATTACAGCATTAGTTCATAAGGTACAATAACAACGTAGACACATTGCCTCAAGAGCATGAAGACTCATTCAGTGTAATTATGTGGCAACATGTGCCAGGAGGCTTTTTCAAAAGACAGCTTCTCAAACTGTTGGTTTACCAGTCTTGTATATAACACCAGAGAGTACTCAGTGCAGAGTCAGCAGTGGAAGGCAGTCATTTAGTCATTGATCAGAGCCAGCTATTTGGGAAAATAAAGAATAAATACTGACCGTATACCCAATACAGGGGAAACGAGGTTGTATTATATGGAAAATATGTGTAACTAACACCGGATTCAACCATTATTTATAATCTTAGAAGTGCCTATAAGGAAAGGTGAGACCCAGCAACCATCAAAGACATTGCTGTTCTGCTAAAGCAGGAAAAAATTACCAGAATAATTGTATTACTGACCGTAGTATTTGTCAAGCTAAATTATTTTTCAGTGTGTGAACAATGCCTTTATTGTTGGATATTGTACTTTGGATTGTAAAGGAATATGGCAGAATGGAACCATAGAAGTTGATTAAATGAGTTTGAAATTCATGTCATCTTTCTGTTCTGAAACAACAGGCAAGCTGGAGCAATTTGTAAAATGGGATCGTTTCTGTTAACCTAATTAAAACTGATGGAACATATCACAATATAATAAATTCCAGCTAGAGCTCCATTCCCCACACCGCCCACCCTGGACATCCTGAATAAACCATGGGAGAGGAGCTGAGATCACCTTTGTTTTTAACACACACTGCTGCTGGCTGCTCGCACGTAAGAAACCATGATAAGTGCTTATTCCTTGAAGATCTCTTCAGCATGTCTGCAATTTGTAAAAGGAAGATATCATCATATTTAACAAACAGGAACGCTTGGTGAAAATGTAATGAAACTCAAGTGCTTACATCCGGGTTAGCCAGCACCGCTGGATCACACAATTTAATTTGTTTGTACAGTATTCGGGATGGTTCATTAAAATCCATTCATTACTGAAGGAGAAATATAGTGCGTATATAGTTGCAGTATTCACTGTGGATTTGGCTATTTTTCAAGTTTGGGTCCTTGCAGTCAATTTCGGGTTCCAATAATTCCATAAATATTGACACTGTTCTCATTCACACTTTAACGCCTCAAATTGAGCATAAATTTACAAGGAATGCAAATTCTTATTGGACGTGCTTAATGTTTTTCACCCCTGCTAAGTTTTTCCACATTATCTGTTTTCCCCATTCATCTGTCAGCACCGGAGGTTACACACATTCAGTTATGGCTGCAGTCTGTATCCCCCAAAGCTTCATGAAACCAGAGGGAATTCAGTAATTGCTTGTGGCTGTGCATATATTTTACTCATGCATTAACCCATGCTTAAGCATCTTGGCATTTCATAGCATTTTCATGAGAGTGCCTAATGTATTCCAGGATTTATAATTTATCTTTAATATTTGCAGCTCTGCATACCAACAGTCTAGAAATATTTATAATACATGACAGATTTGCATACATTGTGGGAGATATCCTGTGAGAGGCACTCAGTCTTGGATTGACAGCAGTCATGGAGGGTCACTTTGAAAGGTACACTTTATCAAAGACTGTCAAAGTGACAACCATCCCTAAATGTCTAGGACTCTGATCCATTTAAGGGCATTGTCAGAATTGCATGTCTGTTGTGCATGAGTGCATAGGGTTGGTAAATGATAGCATGTTTGCCAGGATGGGTAAATATTTAAAAAATGCTTAAACTGAGGGAGGTCAAAATGAATGGACACTTGGAGGCTCTGCCAGGCACGCCTAAGATGCAGGGTGTTATCGACTCCAAGCGTTTGCCAAAACACTCATGAGTAGCTGGAAATCATTGCACTTCTGAGAATTTCTCCATTTTGCAATCCTTGTGATTTGAGCCGAGGTAAGAGCCAAATGATCTTTGTCTTGGTCCTGCCGTTTGGGGAGCAGGAAGCCTCCATAGTAGACTGACACCTGCAAAAGTGTCATCAGGTCATAAAGCAGAATGTAGGATGATGAGAGTGGGAAGGAATGGATTCAAATGGATTGAATAGACTTCCAATTTCATGTTGCCTCCACCTCATCCCTCCAATGTCAGCTATATGATGTCCTGCAAGCAGTGGGATATTGAGCAATTTCCTGTTGAAACATGAGGCAATGAAGGGCTTGTATGCATACATATGCTTGCCATGTTAACTCATCTGGTCACACTTCCATAGATAAAAGCATCATCACAGATACTTCCAAGATTATGCTGGAGATGGATTCTTGCAGTCTTTCAGTCAGTTTGCATAGTGTGACAGGGCTGGCTCTCAGCATCCTGTTTATTAAAACTATTTTTGCTTTGGAAGTAGCCTGTTCTTCAATGGCTGCAGTATCTTCGTCCAACTCCAACAGAACAGCACCTAATTTTCCAGTCCCTTCAGTGTGAAATCCCACTACTCCCAGAATCTCACATTTCTCTATGACACAGATGGAGGTCCCAGACCAGATTTCATACTAATTCACAGGCCATGCCCACAGGTTCCACTCCCATAACTCTCTCCCTTCAGCATATTTTCTCTCAGATGCCCATCAACTCCAGTCTGATTTTCCTACCATCCATCTCCACTGGGGGGCAATCTGCATTTACCAAATAATCAATGTGGTCACTTGGAAAATGTGCGATTTCCACATCAAACACGGGTTTCTGGAGCTGTGAGGCAGCAGCACAACTTGCTGCACTGCTGTGCCTCCCATAGTCTCCTCTTCTTCATTAAATGGATTCCCTAGGCTTTGAGTTACTGAGTTGGCATATGTTCAACATGATTCTAGTGATGGTGCATCATTGCAGTGAATGCTTCCATCTTGTACGGTCTATCCCGGTAATGGAAAATACTACAATAGAAATGTAAGCAAGAAATCTCAACAGCCAACATATGAATATTTACAGTTATCTTGTTTTTGCATAATCTTTTCCTTTTCACAGGCTTGTATAACTTATATATAATTTAATGTTTTGTTTGTCCATGTGTCTGTGATGTTGATGAAAGCAAGATTTTCTTTGTACCTCTACATCACTTGTGCATATGATAATATGACGATAAATTAGACTTGATTTGACTTGGCCTTCTCTTCACAGGTGCTGCCTGACTTGCTGAGTATTTCCAGCACTTTCTGTTTTTATTTCAGACATCCACTATCTGCAAAGTGTTGCTTGGGTTTTTAGGTTACTGCTAGCAATGCTACAGCTACAAAGAAACACTAACTTCAAAATCTTGCTCTCATATAAATGTAAGAAGCAAGTTCATAGTTGATCCAATTCTGATCCTGACACCACTTTCTTGGACTCTCCATGTATCCCGAGGATTCCTTGTAGTATAAATGATTGTCAATCTCTGCCTAGCAGACATTCAATAATTGACCTACCTTCACAGCTCTCTAGGTTGAGAATTCAAAAGATTCTTCAGTCTCTGAAACAAGGAATATCTCATCCCCATTTACAACAATTGCCCCTTTATCTGAAATATTGTCTCCTAGTTCTGCACAATCCATTCCTCAATTTATCCTCTCAGCATTCATCCTATTAATCACCTCAAAATCTTAATGTTTCACTGAAATAATTTCTTCTTTTTTGTATACTCTAATAGGTTTAGGCCCAATCTGCCCAACTTTCTTAGAAACATAGAAAATAGGTGCAGGAGTAGGCCATTCGGCCCTTCGAGCCTGCACCGCCATTCAATATGATCATGGCTGATCATCCAACTCAGTATCTTGTACCTGCCTTCTCTCCATACCCCCTGATCCCTTTAGCCACAAGGGCCACATCTAACTCCCTCTTAAATATAGCCAATGAACTGGCCTCAACTACATTCTGTGGCATAGAATTCCAGAGATTCACCACTCTCTGTGTAAAAAATGTTTTTCTCATCTCAGTCCTTAAACTGTGACACCTTGTTCTGGACTTCCCCAACATCGGGAACAATCTTCCTGCATCTAGCCTGTCCAACCCCTTAAGAATTTTGTAAGTTTCTATAAGATCCCCCCCTCAATCTTCTAAATTCTAGCGAGTACAAGCCAAGTCATTGATCAACCCAGTGAACTTTTTCTATGCTGCCCCTAGTGCAAACACTTCCTCTCTTAAATATGAAGACCAACATTGTACACAGCACTCACTGTTCCTGCATGCAACATTGCTTCATATTCCTTTCCACATATTTCATTTTTTTCTTGTTCTTCCTTACTTTCACTGATGGATATCTATCATTGCAGATCACCATAATCTTTCCACTGCTCCTGTTGAATAGGAGGTACAGGGCCTGAAGTCCCACATCATCAGGTGCAGGAGCACCTACAGAGAAGATAGACACAAAATGCTGGAGTAACTCAGCGGGACAGGCAATATCTCTGGAGGGAAGGAATGGGTGATGTTTCGAGTCGAGACCCTTCTTCAGACCGAGAGAGAGGGACTAGAGATATGGAAGGGTAAGGTCTATAAACAACAGATCAAAGTGGACGATGACCAAGGGAAGGCAGAATGGCTCATTGTTAGCTGGGGGGGGGGGGGGGTTATTGACATGGACTTGTTTTAGAAACATAGAAACATAGAAACACAATTTTCTAATTGTGTTTTGCACTAATGTCTTGTCTTACTTTTGAACAATCTTTCAAACTGACTTGTAGATTTTATGTATAATTAATGGTTTGTGTGTGCTGCTGCAAGCAAACTTTTCATTGTACCAGTACCGCACCTAATTTGTGCAAATACCGATAAATTTGACGACTTGAAAATGTCACCGGTTATGGGCTACTTCTATCTTTGCTCTCTCTGGATTCAGATTGATGCACTTCTCTGTCAAAAAGTGGATTGGAGGATGAAAAATCAAATACTAAATTTGCAGATGCGAGAAATCTAAACTTAGGACAAAGAAAATTCTGGAAACACTCAGCAGGAGAGACAACATCCCAGGAAACAGAAAATAAAGGCCCTTTGTCAGACCAATCGTCTTCGATCTGAAATGCTGACATTGTTTCTCTTTCCACAGATGTTGCCTAAGTGGATTAATGGACTGCCTGGGGAAGTATCAAACTTATGAGCACTTTTCATTTGTGGTTCTGCCAGACTACCTGTGGTACATATAAATGATACAAGCAAATGGGTGGGAGAGAGAAACCTGTGAGTAAGCAATCTGCAATGAATGGTAAGGGAAGGCCAATTGTTCTGGGCAGGAGCTGCAACCTGAACAATTTCAATTAAATTGAGTTTGTTCATGGGAAATCATTGATTGCCATTATCGATAGTTCTTTACCTGCTGGTACAAATGTTTCTTAAAAGATTAAAGAAACTTATAATCTTATAACCAATATGATGTTTCCTGCAGTTCTGCAGCTTCACCAATACCCCTGATTTACATGTTCCTAAATATAACTTGAAGTAATAAATGATGCAGCTCTTGTTTTATTAAATGGCCAATCTATGTCTTATAAATATACATTTTAATTTGCATTTTTTGCCATCAGCTGACAGAATCTCTTGCAACACTGTGAATCATATTGATGAATTTTGCGCCCAGATTGCTCAGCTGCTATAATGTTCACTATGTTATCATTAGATGCCTCAATTTGTGGAGCTTACAGTGCAATAAAACTAACCATGTGACTGTTGATTTGCAACAAATTATGGTGAATTAGTTTGATAATATGATTGACTGGAACAAGCTTTGCAATATTAATATATTAATCACTCCTCAATCTAAAAAGTGCCAAGCGTTCAAAATGAGCAATTACTTAATTTCTCAAGAGATGCAGTTCTAATTATGAGTCAGGGAGATAGTGCTAATTATATACAAATGTAAATACCAAGTCTCAGATCAGTGTACATAATCACTTTATTTGTAATTTAATATGTACTGCATGACAGTTTTTTATTCTAATCTGCTCCGATATGTTATACAACCCATCTTATCCATTTTATTAGAGGCTGTAAAATGTGGCAAATGGTAGGCATAAAATTGGAATAATATATTCAAATATACAAAATTCCTGCTCTGCATTAAACCTATGTGCTAGAAATATATGTTTGAATGTTCTTAGATATTTAGAGGTTGTTCTAATCTATAAAAAATATGAAACTTTTACTAGATCCCGTCTGTCATAGAAACATAGAAAATAGGTGCAGGAGGAGCCCATTCGGCCCTTCGAGCCAGCACCGCCATTCATTGTGATCATGGCTGACTGTCCCCTATCAATAACCCGTGCCTGCCTTCTCCCCATATCCCCTGACTCCACCAGCCCCTAGTGTATCTAACTCTCTCTTAAATTCATCCAGTGACTTGGCCTCCACTTCCCTCTGTGGCAGGGAATTAAATGTCACGTGACTAAATGCTAATCTGAAAAAAAATCCCAGTGGGATTCGAAACTGCTACACTAGCATAATTATATTTTTTGTTTCTACAAAACAGTCGCTGGTTTATTAATGTCAATTTTGGCCACAACTCTTTATCACCCCTGTTTTGCAATATCGAGGTGATAAAGAATTGCTGACCTAATTGACCAATTCTCCCGCCTAAACTGCAATCGAGTGTAACCCAGAAGAAGCAGCATGCTACCTTAACTAGATCTTTGCAATATTCACGTCACTAGTTACATGTCAAGCTACCTCCCTCTGTCTGGTTTGCTATGGACAGTGCAAGCAACTGGAGAAGAACACTGGCCATGGTTTTGGGTGCCAGAAGACCAATATTACGGTGACCTGACCGTCAGCCTGGCAGTACAAGGAAAGAGTTGTTAACTATATGGTGGTGCCCAGGTTATTGGTGCGAGGATAGGGAGAACACTCCTACAAGAATAATTTCAAGCTTACTTCTTCTATATTTCTCTCATTTAAATCGTTGCCCACCATAAACCATCTACAGATTATGCTCCCACCTGTTGTACCCTAAAATAGGAGTTGGATTGATAGAATGTCAATCTGTGTAATAAAAAGAGCCCTACAGTCTAGAACAAGGAGAGGGTGCTTGTGTGTCTCCCAGTAGACCCTCATGTAAACTTACTTCTTCCTAAGGAGTACTTTGGGATGCAGGGTGACTTACCTTCACACTGGCTTTGAGGGTTCTGTTAATGACTGATAAGGTGGCAAATATGCAAACTACAAATCTTTCCATAGATTTCCATAGATGAGTTAAATAGTGGCCAAGTGTTGGTTGGTGTAGTTTGTGAGGAGGGCTGCTCTTCTGCAGATTGCCTCCAGGCTTCTTTGTGCTCCTGCAACTTGCACTTAATGCCAGTTCTCCAATTTGATGGTCATGGGAAAGAGATTCCCAGGAGTCGGTGAGGATGTTACATTTCTTCAAGGAGGCTTTGAGTACATCTTTGAATCTCTTCTTCTGCTTTTCTGGTAACTTCTTCCCATGACAGATATGATATCATATCCATGAGATCAACCCTCAGCCACGCAGCCCATGGAATAAAGTCCTAGCCTGTCCAATCTCGCCCTATAGCTAAAGCCCTCGACTCCTGGCAACATCCTCATAAATCTTCTCTGCACCATTTCCAGCTTAATTACAAGGTGACCAAAACTGAACACAATACTCCAAATGTAGCCTCATCAACATCTTGCATGATGGTAACAATTTCTATACTAAATTTCCTGACACATGAAGGCCAATCTTCCCCACTTCCCTCCCTCTCCACCTTCCTTCACCCCCCCCCCCCCCCCCCCCCCCCCCCCACTAAAAGTCAATTAACGTTCCCCAGTTAGCATCGTCTTGGGCCCACACCTGTCTCCAGCCAACAGTCAGCCTATCAGGACACCTCCTTTCCTGAGGTCATCTGTTGCCGCCCCCAATTTGGCCTCTTTTTTCTTCAGTTCCTGTCCCACTCTCCCTAATACAATCAGTCCAAAGAAAGGTGCCTGAAATGTCACCTGTCCATTTTCTCCAGAGATGGTGCCTGAGCAGCTGAGATACTCCAGCATTTTATGTCTATCTTTGGGATAAACCAGCATCTGCACATCCTTTTCATTATATTTATTTTGCTACCAAAAGCCTTCTTTACCCTGTCAACTTGCAACCACTTTCAGAGAAGTATGTACTTTTACTCCTCGATCCTTCTGCTTTACAACACTCCCTGGGTCTTGCCGTTCACATGAAGATATTGCCCTGGTTTGACTTCCCAAATTGTCTTTTTGAATTAAACTCCTTTAGCCATTCTTCAGCCCACTTGCCTGGCTGATCAAGCTGTCACTATAACTCTTGGTAACCATCGTCATTGTCTACTATACCATCTTTAGTGTGCTCTGCAAACTTACTAATCATGCCTTGTACATTCTCAACCAATTAAATATGATTTGCTGCTATAACAACGTTCAAAATAGAATTTATCACTTATTCATATTTCATTTTTGCATATTTCTAACAGTTTTACTGTAACTCTCTCGCACTATCTGTGAATGTGCTGTTTTACTAATATTTCAAGCTTTTGGAACTGAGTGATCTGCTTAGAATGTAGGAATAAATTTATGATTTAGACGGAAAATATAACATGTCTAGGTTTTGCCACAATCAAAAGAAAAGGAATATGAGGGATATACACAGTGCAGGTTATTCTTTTTGAATTCTATAATAAGTAAAAAAAAGTAGGAAGGTTAAAAATAAATGATGAATCAGAGTACAGGAGGAGATCAATAATCTGGTTGAGTCATGCCAGAACAAGATTCTTATAGGCCTTTCTCACGGGGCGACTTGACGCAAGAGTTAACCAGAGTTTAACATCGTGGGAACCTCGTGCGATAACAGTACGGCATTCGTGGACCACCGTGGACCACCGTGGCGCTAACGGCAGGTAATCGTGTAACTTGGTGACTCGGGAGAAAATTCAAGCAAGCTTGAATTTCTCCAAGAGTGACTTGTACACTTGTGGTTGAGCATTGCAACATTATATGAATGTAGTGGCCAGTGCGATATCCGTGCGATATCCGTAATAACTATTGCGGTTACCGTGGGAACTCCTGCGAACGGTAAACCCGGAAGCTGGACAGAGGGGGCAGAAGGTGAGTAAAAAAGGTGTTCTCAATATCCTTTATAAATGTCTGTATTTTAATATGTGTGTCTTTTCCTCTTGGGCATTACTTTGTTTCTGTTGGTGGCTCCACATTTTATGATAGCCTGAAGTGTGATAAAGCTTTTACCTCAGCAGTTTGATTGTCAGTGCTTGTTTACCTCATTGTTAAATAAATATATTTTTTACTATCAGCTTGATGTCTGCAATTCTTCATTAACACATCACTACAAGATGAATGTCTCTAATGTTATAATCCCTCTCATGCTGAAACACAAAATAGTTGAAGGGAGGTGATATAATCACATTTTCATTAAGTTTCATTTTTGAGTGTTCAGGTCCATCAATTGTTGAGCTATTTAAACGTTTGAAAGTTTCACCTCTCGGTAGAAAATAAAATAAGCCAATCAGCACGGTAAATGTGAGACAGTCTTTATTCCTATTTGACAATATAAAAAGACGACTTCTTGCACATATTGAGAGAAGGTGCATCACACCAAACATTTGTCTATAAAAGGGCCTCGCAAACACAAAAATCAACAAATGAGGCACGCTAGATTATTTTAAACACATTATATTCATTAACCTCCGCAACAAGCCTAAACTCAGGCATTAAAAGGGACAATGCAATGTGCTAAATGGCAGGTTTTGCGGACGAACATCTTATAGGAAGCACTTTTCAGAGGACAACACTAGAAAGTCAGCTTATTTGCTATGCATTTCTGCTAACATGCAGTAGTGTTCCTGTGGTCGGCTACCCATCAATATAGCTGTCCTGCCACGGCACACTCCCCAATTGTGAATTGTAGTAAGCGCAGAGATGGCCTCTTTACTCTTTCACATCCAGTGAGACTTCCTCTTAATTCTCTTTTTAATTAATCTCTCCCTTCTGCCTTCACGCAAGCGTCCTCGATGCACATAGTGGGCTGCTGCATACAGCGCGTCAATGAAAAAAACCACCATCCTGTACTCGAAACTACTTAGTATAGGCATGTCTCCAAATGAGCCAATTCAACCAAGGGAGGATATTTAAAGTGTGTGAAAAAAATATGACATCATTTGTGCCACGTGTAGTTCACAATGTTCATTCAAGATTTAACGGGAAAGATCGGGAAACGGACAAGTCACTCGCACAAATAACAGAAATGCTGAGTACCGTGGGAACTCTTTATCTACCCCCCGTTATATCGTGTGATATCGTGCTAGACCACGACCACTTCACTCTGGTTACATCAAGCCCAAGCACCAAGAAAAACAAAGACGAAATATTATTCTGTATTAACCCTAGAGATTTGAATACTGTAATCAAGCATCCACATTATCCAATGCGCACAGTAGAAAAGTCAGCAGCACACTTGGGCAAAGCTACTGTGTTCTCTGTTTTAGATGCCAAAAGCTAATTCTGGCAAATCCTGTTAGATTACCAATTATCTGAACTAACCACTTTTGGCCGCTACAAGTTTCTGCAAATGCCCTTTGGCATCAACTCCGCTAGTGAAGTTTTCCAGCACACGATGGAACAGCTGTTTGCAGGTTACCTTTGTGCCATTATTGTCAATGAAATCCTCATTGCTGGCCATGATTTGTCAGAGCACGATGCCAATTTAAAGAAAGTACTGGATCTTGCCAAGGACATCAATCTCAAGCTCAAACCCCTAAAGTGCAGATTTCATGTCAAGGAAGTGAAGTATGTGGAACACATTTTAACTCATGATGGACTCAAACCATATCCTTCCAAGACCATTGCTATCAATGAACTGCCGTCCCACAGATGTAACCAGTCTACAGAGATTCCTGGGCATGGTGAACTACCTGGGTAAGTTTATTCTGAACTTCAGCGAACTGTCAGCCCCAATGCGGCAGCTAACAAACAAGGATGCAACCTGGTCCTGGTATACACAACACCAGAGAGCGTTTGACACCCTAAAACAGCAGCTCTCCTGTGTCCCGACTCTGGCTTACGTCGACATGAAGCTGCCTGTAACATTAACCTGCGATGCCTCCCAGTAAAGATTGGGTGCTGCCTGCCTTCAGAGTACCAGTGAGGGTGACAGCAGACCTGTTGTATATGCCTCTCACACAATGTCTGAGACTGAGCAACGCTATGCTCAAATCGAGAAGGAACAACAGACAGTGGTTTTCACCTGTGAGAAATTCCAAGACTTTATTTGTGGAAAGACTGTGACTGTTGAAACAGACCACCAGCCCCTAATCAGCATCTTCAACAAGCCGCTCCTGCCCGACTGCAGCGGATGATGATGCAGCTTCAAAGGTATGACATTAAACTTGTTTACAAACCAGACAAAGACATGCACCTAGCCGACACTCTATCCAGATCCCCATGCAAGACCTGCGAGCAACAACTGTCAGACAAAGACACCCACATTGTGATGATGGTGTCAATAGACAATAGACAATAGACAATAGGTGCAGGAGTAGGCCATTCAGCCCTTCGAGCCAGCACCGCCATTCAATTCCTACCTTCCACTGAATGCCTATACGACATGGCTGCACAGACAGCAGTCGATGACACCCTACAGTCCCTGTCTTCGATCATCCGGCGTGGCCGGATAAGCAACACAGGGTACCAGGTGTTATTCACCCGTACTTCCGGTCCGCGATGAGCTTGTGCGCCAGGACGGTGTGATTGTCAAGGGATTGTCCAACTGCCTTACGGGTCAAATACTTTGACTCTGTCCACGGGGTACATCGCGGCATCGAGGCAACCATTCTTCGAGCCAAGAGCTTGTTTCTCTGGTCCGGTATGACCGAGTTCATACGGGAGAAGGTGAAAGCTTGTGCGATCTACAACAGCCTGGTGCCCCATCAACCCAAGCAGTCGCTTCTCTCCCACCCAGTTCCTGCCTTACCATGGTCCATAGTAGCAGCTGACATTTTCAAATGGCGTGGTAAGCAATAGCTGGTTCTTGTTGACTCATCCTTGGGCTGGTTTGAGATTGACCTGCTTCCCAGCCCTATTTCAGCGGTAGTGGTTCAAAAACTAACGCACTACTTTTCAGTTCATGGGATGCCCTCGAAACTCCTGTCTGGCAACAGAAGCCAGTTCACCAGCCAGTGCTTCAGGAATTTTTCCCAACATTGGGACTTTCATCACATTACCAGCAGTCCTGAATTCCCGCAATCGAACGGGCTGGCCGAGTGGGCGGTCCGGAGTGCCAAACAGGTGATGGAAAGGTCACATTTGGCAAAATCCGACGTTTACCTGGTCTTGCTCAACTTAAGAAACATCTCCTGTGACCCAGTGCTAGGGTCTCCTGCCCAACGCCTCATGTCAAGGTAGACCTGTACCACGCTGCCCGTACCCAAGCAACTACTACAGCCACAAGTTCGCAACCATCGGTAATTCAAGCACAGCTTCAGCACAAGCGCGAGTTCCAGAAATCTTACAATAAAACAAGCAGGCCACTCAAGCCTCTGTTGAGTGGTCATGTTGTACAACTTCAGACTGACAAGGGCCACGGTCGCCTTGGTTTAATCCTCAGCCCTGCACCGGAACCACGTTCGCACATGGTCGATTCGAATGGAGGGACCTACCGGCTAAACCGTCAGCACCTTCTACCAGTGAAGGAACGACAAAATTATAAAAGGACTGGACAAGCTCGATGCAGGAAAAATGTTCCCAATGTTGGGTGAGTCCAGAACCAGGGGCCACAGTCTTAGAATAAAGGGGAGGTCATTTAAGACTGAGGTGAGAAAAAACTTTTCACCCAGAGAGTTGTGAATTTATGGAATTCCCTGCCACAGAGGGCAGTGGAGGCCAAGTCACTGGATGGATTTAAGAGAGAGTTAGATAGAGCTCTAGGGGCTAGTGGAGTCAAGGGATATGGGGAGAAGGCAGGCATGGGTTATTGATAGGGGACAATCAGCCATGATCACAATGAATGGTGGTGCTGGCTTGAAGGGCCGAATGGCCTCCTCCTGCACCTATTTTCTATGTTTCTATGTTTCTATAACCCACAATCCCCTATCCAGATGTTCCTGGACTGTTTAACCGAATGACTGACGCACTTTCTTTTCCGAAACCTGGTGTATCTTTACTTTTTTAGTATGTGTCAGTTGCTCTACATTCTAATCTGCTTTTTTTCCTGGTGGATTTGGACTGCTGCCTCTTAGTACTGTGTCCTTGTTTTGATTGAGCAGATGAGACTGCCACGGTCATGAACTGCTTCATGGTCAGTGTCGATGCCAATCTTGTAAACAACCAGAAGAAGGTGCACATCTGCGGTGCTGGATTTATCTTGTCAGATTCTCTGGCCTTGGCCCTGACTTTGTGAATAAGGCTGCCGATTCTCTCATTTCAGAATAGTAGTTGAACAAGTTTTCCTGAAAACTTCAGGCAGACGGTACAGATCTACAAGGACAAGGACAAACAGACTTAAAAACAGTTTTTACCCCACTGCTATAAAGGCACTAAATGTAGCCGCCAAGGAACGCAGGGGCGATACATACATACATGAAATCGACAGAAGGATGTAGGGCTGGGTGTTTATGCGTGCTATTTTTATGATATTTATTTTAGTTGTTTATCTTTTTAAATATTTTACTTTGTATGTATCGTTAGCTTTTAGAAATGTTTGAATGGTGCACTGACTGGCTGACATTTTACAATTTCGTTGTACATGGTTCATGTTACAATGACAATAAAGAAACTATTCTATTCTATTCTATTCAAACAAAGATTAAAAGTATTCAAGAAGGAATTGCAGATGCTGGAAAATCGAAGGTACACAAAAATGCTGGAGAAACTCAGCGGGTGCAGCAGCATCTATGGAGCGAAGGAAGGAGATAGGTAACGTTTCGGGCCGAAACCCTTCTTCAGTTTGAAGAAGGGTTTCGGCCCAAAACGTTACCTATCTCCTTCGCTCCATAGATGCTGCTGCACCCGCTGAGTTTCTCCAGCATTTTTGTGTACCTAAAGATTAAAAGTAATTGTGAGCAAGTATAGGTGAGAGGCAAATACAGACATTTGCTGATGGCAGTAATTTCTATGCTTTGTAGCTCAAGCTGTTCATTCCTGTGGCAAGCCTCATTGTATGCTCTCTCCTGTTCTGTATCTAACAAGCCAAAATAGGGCAACTCTGAGCCACTATGTTCCAGTCCCGCAGAATGATCGAACCTATTACTTTGGTGAAGTATTGATATTATTACGTTAAACTACACTATGTTATTTTTATATATGTGAGTAGGAGTGCAGGTTAACATTGTGTGTTCCTCCTAATTCTTCTCCTGTGGTGTCCTGTAAATCCTGTTTGTCATGAGCCGGACAGTATTTAATGGATTGCACTGGCAGGTATGAAATATTAGTGATTAGTGATTAGCAAGTGGCTGAGGTCAGTGTCGGGAACATCTTGGGTAGTTTTTTAGCCAAAATTGGGGTTTAGAATATGGGCCGAGTCTGTGTGAGGGCGAAGGTCACAATTGGGGGTCAGAAAAGTGTCTTGGTTTGCAGTCAGAACCAAGGACAAGAATGTGGACTGGGTGCAGCCAAAGCCTAGATCTGGAGTACAGGCTGGATTTAGTTTAGTTTAGAGATACAGCGTGGAAACAGGCCCCTCTGCCCACCGAGACTGCACTGAACAGTGATCACCCATACGCTAGTTCTATCCTACACCCTAAGGACAATTTACAGAAGCCAATGAACCTACAAATCTGCATGTCTTTGGAATGTGGGAGGAAATGGGAGTCTCGGAGAAAACCCACGCGGTCGCAGGGAGAGCGTGCTTACTCCGTAAACACAACACCCTGAGTCAGGATTGAACTTGGATCTCTGGCGCTGTAAGGCTGCAACTCTACCGCTGCACCACTACGCCACCCCATGTGCGGTTAGGCACAGAGTTGGGGTCGGGGGTCAATTTTGTGGATGGGAGCATTTTGCCTACATTTTCCTACATTTCCTTACATTTCAGTAACATAAGACCTGAAATTTACGTAGAAGTTACTATATTCATGGAGTGGTTAATTGGAATTGTAACCTTAGCGTTCGTCTAAGTCTGGGCTCCATCCCTCATTTGGTATTTAAGAGAGTTTTAGATGGGCATGTGGGTATGCAGGGAATGGAGGGATATTGATCACATACAGGCGGAGGAGATTAGTTTAACTTGGCATCTTGTTTGGTAAAGGTATTGTGGACTAAAGGACCAGTTCCTCTGCTCCACTGTTCTTTATTGTGTGAATAATGGGGACTTAGTGTAAAGGCAGGTAAGATGCCATCGTGGCTATCCCTTGAGGTCTAGGATGATGGTCTACGTTTTGTTGTTTTTATGGACTCTCAGGTGGCTTATGAGTCCAATCCTGGCTTTGCAGCTCACAGAACGAAGACGCCTGTGCGTGTGTTTGTTTAACGTGTACTTGATGTTGCACACGGTCCTTCACAAATCAATCAACTAATTCCAATGGCAAGGGAACCAAGACAATTGGAGCTGATAGATCTGTTGCAGCCTTCATCCGCCATTGAGTTCAAGATAACTTTGTCCACCTGGTCTGCCGTTGAGGTCTTGTAGGTTGGATCGTTCTCAGTCTGGACCCTCGACCTCGACCTTACCGCCATGGGTGGCCCTACCAGAAGCTGGTGCTTCCGACGGCATCACTCTTGGAATCATGGGGTCACGCAAGCCTCTTCACCACAACAAGGTAACCAATCCGAAGAGGAGGTAAGATTATAAAGTTGCTTAAAGCTAAACTTTGAACTCCCGATGGTGATCAGCGCTAAACTTTGAACTCCCGATGGTGATCAGTGGATGATGCGGTAGACTCACTATTAGATTTAACTCTCTCATTAGTCAGATTTAAAATGTTGGAAGCGCCAGGAAGAAGAACAATCTCAGAGACTGTACCTCAGAAGCAACAAGCCTGCTGCAATTTCCTCCCTGCCTCCAGTTTAGTGGAAAAGCCTGTAATCGCTTACATTTTACCACCTCCTTACCTTGCAAAGAATGGCTAGCTGTTACAATTAATGTATTTTTTAATATTATCATGCCATAATTCACATCCTTGAATACGTTTTGATAATCTCAAAAGGGCACTCCTAAAATATATACCAGGTAGGGGTTTGAAATTGCATATCTTGTCAAATAGTGTTGAGTTGTTCATAATGATTAAATAAATTATCGTTTGATCTGAATTTAAATGATGTCATATTTGAAATTCGAGGGTTCTACAGTCGATTGATTGAAAAAAACATACATCGAGTGATGTGAGTGGAATTGTGATTTTTATTGCAATGATAAATGTGTGTGTGCTGAACCTAGCAGAGCTAGTCACTCGGGCTTCCATTAGCAGGGTCCAGAGTCCATGTCTCCTCTGCACTGGAGAGCATGTTAACCCGGGCAATGTAATAACATCAGAAGGGGGCGCTGCACTGCTAGCAGCCTCTGCCTGCAGCCTGTCCATTTTTTCTATATTGTTTGTCTAAATAGTTTGTTTGGGCAATTTCTTTAGTTTTTCTTTAGGGGAGGGGGGTAGGGTAAGGGGGAAACCGCTTCCCAGTCGCTTCCTGGCGAAGATGCGACTATTTCTCCGAGTCATGTCCTCGCCCCCCTCCTCGCGACCTACCAGCGGCCTTTCCTACCTGAGACCGGGGAACGGACCAGAGTTTCGGCAGCGGCGGCGCAGCGCTGGATTCACCACAGAGCGGGCAAAACCTACCTGGATCGCCGTGTGAAGCTACGGAGCATTGGGCCTGCAGCATCGACATCGTGGAGCTGTGATTCGTGGAGCTCCCAGCACGGGCGGAGCTGAACAACACCGCAGAGTCCCTGGGGCCCTTTGCCGAGGGCCGCCACCGTGAATCTCCGCCCCGCATTGCCTGGGGACTTCGGGAGCTGCGGACTCCGGTGGTTAGCGGCCGCCTCGGAGGTCCAAGCCGCTGAGGTTGGCCTCCCGTTCCGACGTCAGAGTTCCATCATCCCAGCAAGCGGGCTTGAGCAGCGGACGGCCCGTAGCGGCAACTGCGGAGGGCTCCGGAGGCCCCGACCACGGGTGAACATCAGGAACATTAGAGGAAGATGACTGACTTTGGTGCCTTCCCTCACAGTGGGAAACTTTTTGATTCTGCTGTGGGGGGGTGTTTTATTTTTGACTCTATTGTGTGTTGTGTTCTTTAATTTACTGTATGGCTGTATGCAAAATCAAATTTCAGACCTAGGTCTGACAATAAAGTGCCATCGTATCGTATTGTATCGTATACCTCCATTTTGTTTTGTGTGTGGGATACTATGCTGCTACATACTCTATTGACTATTCTTAACTACCTGCAAAAGTTAAGGATGATGTGCAACCATACATTGATTTATTTCTCAAAAAAATAAAATGGATGACTCTAATTTGAAATCTCTTAGGAGAATAAGTCATGGAGAAATATAGCAATGAAATAGGTCATTCAGTCCGTTACGTTCCAACCATGCTGTACCTGTTTTTACACAAATTCCAACCTAAACCATTTTATTTCCACCACATTCTCATTAATTGCTCTCCCCCTCCCTCCCCTCCCCACACCCAGATTCTACCGCTCATCTATTCACCAGAGGCAATTTACAACGGCCAATGAACCTACCAAATGAACATTTTTGAGATGCGGGAGGAAACCTGCATAATCACAATATTAATGTGCAAACTCCACACAGACAGCACCAGAGGTCAGGATTGAATCTGAATCACTGGAGTGGTGAGGCAACAACTTTTCTTGCTGCACCACATTGCCGTCTATATGAAATGTATTAATTCCAGCATGCCAAGGCACAGAAACGCCTTGTATCCTTGTTCAAATGAATGAGTGGATACTTACTTAACTGTTCACAGTTTCTGTTATTAATGTTACCAAACATTGAAAACATACTAATAAACAATTCTCAAGCAACATACTCTGTGAAGAAAGAAGGTCATAACTGACCTGAGACTCTTTGTTCCTTTCTGAATGATACGGACTGATTCCCAGTGCTTCTGCCGTGACCAAGAACCTTCTCTAGTATATGAGGTGTAAGTATGTTGCTGTTTAGTTAGTTCTGTTCTCATCACTCAGATGGGAATATTAAATATAGATCATTACAAAATTAAACTATAATAGTTCTCAATTATGTTCAGTGACCTTCTTTGTATTAAAGGTGATGAGGTATCAAAGAATGAGTAATGTTGAGGTGGCTGATTCATTTGGTATGGCAATTAATGGGATGAAATTGTTTCATAGAAATGTACCAACATTAATGTTGATGAGTCACACCTCTTTAACAATAGCCAATCTTTAACAGTAGCCATTATGTTACTTATTCTATTGATTTCAACAAAAAGACAATTGCCACCCCCTCAGGTCTGTCACTTCAATCTCTGGTTATATCCTTGGCTAGTTCTAAACTCCTATTCTCTTTTCCCCTGCAGATAGACAGAAAAAGCTGGAGTTAAGGGCTTGTCCCACGAACATGCGACTCCATGCGACAAGCGCGACCTAAGCGACTCCATGCGGCAAGCGCGACCGAACCAGAAACGGGGGCCGCGCGGAGGTCGAGTGAGTGACATGAAGTGCGAGCGAAGTCCGCGGGAAGTTTGCGCGTGACGTACGGCGTCGAGGCGGCTGCGGGCCGGCAGGCCGTTGTCGCACGGAATGTTTGAACACGGTCAGGTTTTCGGAGCCCCGCGCGATGTCGGGACCAGCTCCGCACAACTCCATACGGCTCCCGCAATCGAAGTGAGACCGGCCCCGCGAGGCCAACGGCTCAAGCGACCACGTTAGGTAACGCATGCTTATGGGACAGGCCCTTAATTCAGCGGGACAGGCAGCATTTCTGGAGAGAAGGAATGGGTGACGTTTCGGGTCGAGACCCTTCGTCAGAATGGGTGACGTTTCGGGTCGAGACCCTTCGAAAGATAATTTGCCGAGACCTGAAAATTGAGAATTTGGAAAATGCAGATGTAAAGGGCTTGAATGCTGCCAGCATTCAAACCCTTTACATCTGCATTTTCCAAATTCTCAATTTTCAGGTCTCGGCAAATTAATTAGAACATCCCGACAGCTGCTAAATCAAACAGTCTCTCAAAAAGAGTCCCTCAATCATCACACATTGATGAAGGATTTCAATGGGTTAGATGGCATCTATGGAGAGAAATAGTCCAGCCTGGATGAAGGGTCTCGACCGAAAACACCTCTTGTGCCGCCATCTTCCTCCAATAAACTTTGATAGCTTTGTATTTACCAAGACCATCATGCTTTCTCACTCATGACATACTGCTCAATTTCACATTATTAAATACAAGGGTCGCAGATTTGAAGGACTAACCATCCATTTCTAGGTATGGCTAGACTATATTAAAGTACTGTTAAAACTGATTACTATTCAAATGTGATAATGTAAAGATAATCCCTGGCTGCTGTTTCCAATCACTGAATACCTTCTGAACCTCTGCTGACTTCTTCACTGCCAACATGCACAAGGGCTCATAAATTATTTTGTTTCAGTAATCCAGATTATTTGTTCATTTGTTTATTTTGGTCCTTTCTTTTACCCCTTCCCTACTGGACTAACCCCTGCAAATGAAAATCAAGAAACCTGCGGATATGGGAAACCTGAAATATAACATGAAACAGAAAATGCTGGGAACATTCAAGAGGTCAGGCAGGTTCTGTGGGAAAATAAACTGTGTTAACATTTCAGGTTAAATAATCTTTTTCTGAACTAGGGAACCTCCTGTCAAAGGATGTTCAGCCAGAAATATACGGGCTGCCTTAACGGCCAGAGCTGGGGTTTAGAGAAAGGGTTTTTTTGCAGCTGGAGCTAGGGCCAGGGATAGGTTTAGGGTCAGGAATACTGGGTTTCAGGAATTTGGAGAGGCTTGACGCCAGAACTAGGGTCAGAAACATGAATAATTGGGTTCACAATTCTGTTCCTTGCTGCAGATAGATACAAAGTGCTGGAATAACTCAACGGATCAGGCAGCATCTCTGGCGAAAAAGGATGAGTGACGTTGCAGGATGCAACCCTTTGTCAGATTTCAGAATTAGAAGAAAGGTCCCGACCTAAAGCATCATCCTTTTTCACCACAGATGCTGCCTGACCTGCTGAGTTACTTGACTGCAGAACCAACCAATCCCCGTCTACTGATACTCTCCTCCGCCTAGGGGAGCTGGTCCTTAATGTTTTCATTTGACTCCTCCCATTTCCTCCAAATACAAGGTGTAGCTATGGGCACGCTCATGGGCCCTAGCTATGCCTCCCTCTTTGTAGGGCATGTCGAACAATCCTTGTTTGAGGCGTACCGTGGCCCCATCCCCGAACTCTACCTCTGCTACATCGACGATTGCATTGGTACTACCTCCTGCACCCACACACAACTCACTGACTTCATTCATTTCACCACTAACTTCCATCCAGCACTCAAATGCACCTGGACCATTTCCGACATTTCCCGACCATTTCTTGACCTCACTATCTCCATCGCAGATGATAGACTACTGACCGACATCCACTATAAACCCATGGCTATCTAGACTACACTTCTTCCTACCCTGCTTCCTGTAACGACTCCATTCCCTACACCCAATTCCTCCGTCTATGCCACATCTGCACCCAGGAAGAGGTGTTCTTCACCAGGGGATCGGAAATGTCCTAATTCTTCAGGGAATGGGGGTTCCCCTCTTCAACTATAGATGAGGCTCTCACCAGGATCTCCACTATACCCCGTGACTCTGCTCTCACTCCCCATCCCCCCACTTGTAACAAGGGCAGAGTCCCCCTTGTCCTCACCTACCACTCTACCAGCCGCCACATACAACAAATAACCCTCCGACATTTACGCCACCTCCAATGTGATCCCACCATTTGTCACATCTTCCTATCTCCTCCCCTGTCTGCTTTCTGCAGAGACCGCTCCCTCCGTAACTCCCTGGTCAATTTGTCCCTTCCCACCCGAACCACCTCCTCTCCGGGCACTTTCCCTTGCAATGGCAGGAAATGCTACACTTGTCGCTTTACCTCCCCCCTTGACTCAATTCAAGGACCCAAGCAGTCTTTCCAGGTGTGACAGAGGTTCACCTGCACCTCCTCCAACCTCATCTATTGTATCCGCTGCTCTAGATGTCAGCTACTCTACATCGGTGAGACTAAGCGTAGGCTTGGCGATCGCTTCGCCCAACACCTCCGCAATAATCAACCCATCCCACTGTGGCTCAGCACTTCAACTCCTCCTCCCATTCCAAATCCGACCTTTCTGTCCTGGGCCTCCTCCATGGCCAGAGTGAGGACCACTGTAAATTGGAGGAGCAGCACCTCATATTTCGCTTCGGCAGTTTGCACCCCAGTGCTATGAACATTGACTTCTCTAACTTCAGGTAGTCCCTACTTTCTCCTCCCCTTCTCAGCTCTCCCTCAGCCCACTCTCCACCTCTTCCTTTCTTCTTCCCGTCCCTCCCACCCTCACATCAGTCTGAAGAAGGGTCTCGATCTGAAACATTGCCTATTTCCTTCGCGCCATAGATGCTGCCTCACCCGCTGAGTTTCTCCAGCTTTTTTGTCTATCCTTGCTGAGATACTTCAGTGTTTTGTGTCTATCTTTGGTATAAACCATCATTTGCAGTTCTTTGTTTCTACATTTGTTTCTTTGCTGCTTCAATGAGTGTTGAGAAATGGCCAAATCAGGTCAATCTCTCCCTGTATGTAACCGTAGGTTTAGGTTTATTATTATAATTTTTACTGAGGCACGGGGGAAATGCCTTGTTTTGCAGCTATTTAATGAAATCAATAGTATCATCTATCTATGCAATAATTAACTCTCATCTTGTCCTCTTCCGGTTTGTGTTGTTCTTAAATTTGTGCAAATCGGTACCTGATAGTGCTACGATTTTTCACCACATTACTTACCGTTTTCCTGTGCTCCAAGCCAATCAAGTTTTGTTCCGATCGGTGGAAACATACAAAAATTACGAAGGTTTAAAAAAATCGTAAGATCAGCAGATTCGTCATCTCTCCTGTCAGTCACCAGGACGGCAACGCCCCTTCCGGCGCCGGCTGTCAATAACCGGAATGTGGAGAATAAAGCCCCAGAGGCCGGGAGTGTGTTCAGAAAGCCGTGAGTTGGCCAGTGTGTTCAGAAAGCCGTGAGTTGGCCAGTGTGTTCAGAAAGCCGAGCATCAGCCAGTGAGTCCAGAAAGCCGTGAGTCGGCCAGTGTGTTCAGAAAGCCGTCAGTCAGTCAGACCGTGAGTTTCCAGGAAGCCGTGAGTCAGTCAGTCAGTGAGTGTCCAGAAAGCCATGAGTGAGTCCAGAAAGCCTTGTTTGAGCCCGGAAAGCCATGAATGAGTACGGAAAGCCATGAGTGAGTCCAGAAAGTTGTGAGTGTCCAGAAATCCGCGAGTCAGTGAACGAGTCCAGAATGCCGTGAGTCGGTGAAATGGTGAAAGGTTAAAGATATCTGTGAATATCTACGTCACTGGCCTGCACTGGTCCCGAGGATGCTGTTGGGACTCAATCCAGCCAATTGCTTTGCCAAGCCAAATTGTGATATTATCTTGCAGATGTAAAAGACGTTGGTGAAGCTGCACTTGTAGCATTGTTGTTCAGGTTTGGTCACTCTGCTATGCGACAGGTGATATTAAGCCAGAAAAAGGGCGGAACAGATTTACAGGGATATTGCCAGGACTTGAGAGAGTTATAGGAAATATGCATTATCTGGTGTACTTATATATGGTCTGATCGTACTCATATACAGTATAATTTAACTGGATAACACAGAAACTAAGTTTTTCACAGTATTTTGGTACATGTGCTAACAGTAACCAATACCAATCGTAGCTTGTGCAAGCTCGGACTTTATTCCTTCGAGTGTAGGAGATAGTGCAGCCGTCTAGTTGAGAACTGAGAAACAACATATTCATACTAAGGGTAATGCATAATATGGAACAAGCTCCCAATGCAAAGTGATGGAGGCAGGTACAATAACAACATATAAAAGGCAGACAGAAGTGCTGGAGCAACTCAGCGGGTGCGGCAGCATCTTTGGAGCGAAGGAATTAGGCAACGTTTCGGGGCGAAACCTCAGACATAAAAGGCATTTGGGCAGGAACATGGATTTCAAAGGTTTATGAGTCAAACATTGGTCAGTAGGTTTAGCACAGATGGACATCTTGATCACCATGTACAAGTTATGCTGAAGAGCCAGAAACTGTGCTGTATGAATCTATGGCTCAAAATCAAAAGAAAACTACTCTTGTGTTGGCAAGCTGAAATACTAATTGAAGTAGCTTAATCAACAATGAGACTGACTAGTCTATTTTACTTCGGAGTCACGTGAGTGATTCCGTGAAGAACCCGCTCAGCACGCATGCGCGGCATTACGTTCAGCAGAGCAACAGCGGCACAGTGGGAGTCAGGCGCTCCCGCTACGGAGGTGAAAGAATGGACCGTCAGGTAAGCTGAGGTCGGGGGTTTCTTTCACAGGGAGCCTTCTGCTTTCCGGCAGAGAAGAAAGGCTCTAGAACAAACCTGTCCCCCGCTCGACTCCACGGAGGAGCGTTCCATCTGGGGGGGGGGGAGCAACAGAACAGACCTGTCCCCCGCTCGACTCCACGGAGGAGCGTTCCATCTGGGGGGGGTGGGGCAGCAACAGCGGTAGGACCACTTACCCAGCGCTCCGCTATCCCGACACCGTGCCGAGCCCAGCCCCGCTAGTGCCTGAGCAGCGGGCTGGAAGTAACGCCACGGAAGAGGCATCCGGCCGGTGGCTCCGACTTGTCGGACGGGATGTCTTTCCACCTGCACGGGGGGAAAGACAGCCGCCTGAACAGACCTGCCCCCGCTCGACTCCACGGAGGAGCGTTCCATCTGGCGGGGGCAGCAACAAGGCGGTAGGACCGCTTACCGGGCGGTCCGCTATTCCCCGACACCGTGCCGAGCCCAGCCCCGCTAGCGCCTGAGCAGCGGGCTGGAAGTAAAGCCACGGAAGAGGCGTCCGGCCGGTGGCTCCAACTTGTTGGACGGGGACGTCTCTCCACCCAGACGGGGGAGAGACAGCCGCTTAAGTCGCATGGAGCGGCTCTTGGAGCAGGAGCTCCAGCGATGTGCACCCCAGGAGGGGCGATCTCGCAGAGGGAGGTCAGGCACTCCCTCCACAGTGCCTTGTGCACTGTCCATTGCTTCCTCCTTTCCAGCTTTGGTGACCAGGACTGGGCTGGTCAAGAACAGGGGCAATGGCTGAAGATCTCGGGAGTATGCAAGGGGTGCAGGAACAGGAAGAGCTGCTAGGTGTGGTGGACAGCTACGTGGCAACCCCACATGCAGGAGGCCATTAAAAGCCTGACGTCAGCCATCACTTCGTTTTCTTTGTTCCATGGACAAATACGGAGATGACCACAACCTTCGTAAACAATTCATAAGACCTGCCATAAAAATCCTACATTTGCGGGGTTGTGCAAAACCCCAGCCACTGAGCCAGACCCACTGCTCTTTGGCAAAAACCTCACAAAGCATATGAAGGACATGAAAGAGGTTTTACAAAACTTTCGGCTCATGAGGGCAGGGCCGGGACGAGCAAACCAAAAACAGTAATTCCTATGCAGCAGCACCCCATCGCGTCCATCAGTCAACGTCTACCATATGGGACTGATGAAAGCTCGAGGTCCGCATTCTATCACCGAAAGTCTTCTTTAGACCAGGGCCCAGAGCGGACCCCATGGAAAATGTGCCACCCCCCAACGTCACCGCCACGTCAGGCAACGTGCATCACTCGTTGGACCGGCAGGAAACAGAAGAATACCCATAACCATGGAGGTAGGTGGGTCTGGTTCCTACCAGTATATAGAGTAATACTAACACATGGGAGTCTATCACGAGTGATCAGTATATACTCAATGGCATTAGTGAATACAAATACATTCATACTAGAAAAATTGCTACCAGGTCAACATTCACCCCAGAGGGTATTTTTCCCCTCTCCGTTAAAGAAACGAGAGGGACAAGCTGAACTGGTGAGACTAATTACAAAGGGTATCATGGGAAAACCTGAACCCTTGCTATTCGTATCAAATATATTCACTAAACCCAAAAAAGATGGTGGATGTCGCATCATCATTGACTTAACTTCACTAAATATGTTTGTTAAGTACATACATTTCAAAATGGAACCGGTTGTTACTGCCAAACAACTAAATTCCAAAGGATACTTCATGGCAAGCATTCATCTTAAAGATGTTTACTATTTTCGTACCATTCACAAGGATCATCGCAGATACCTGAAATTTACCTGGATGGGGCAGCTATAGCAGTTTAAAGCATTACCCAATGGGTTCACATCAGCCCAAGATTGTTCACGAAGACACTAAAACCAGCTCTGACCATATTCAGAAGACAAAAACATATTGTCATGGCATATCTTGATGATATCTTAAATGGTAGGCAAGACCATGGAATTGACTATGTTAGCTGTATCAGCTACCAAACAGTTATTCGAAACCCTGCGATTGTCTTACATCCAGATAAATCTAAGTTGAAGCCATCCACAATCATGGACTACTACATCAGGAGGAGGAGCCATCTTGGGGAACGGCTGCTAGCCAGCAACCGTCCGTTTTAATTCGCTTTTTTAAAAAAGTTTTTAGTGAGTCCTGTTTAGTGATGTTTGGAGATATGGACTTTTTAATGTGGGGGGTAGGGTCAATTTTACTTCTAGGTCCCTACCTGGTCGGTGAGGCAGCTTTTTCTCCGGGCTGCCCGTCGACCCGTCCTCGTGGCCTACCAGCGGGCTTGGAGCGCCGTTTCCTGGCGGGGACCGCCAAGCACCTCGGCCTCGGTGGCGGCACAGCGTTGGAGCGCTACCGTGGAGCAGAGCGGGCGATGCCTTGCCTGGGTCGCCGCGCTGGATCGACACGCTGGAGCTCCGGTGAGCTGTGACCGCCGTGTTCAACACCTCCGGGCTGCGGGTCTGCGGAGCGGAGTGGGCGGCGCCGACTCTAACATCGGGAGCCTGGGAGCTCCAAACCGGCGCGGCCTTGTCGGCTTCGGAAGCCGCGGTCTCCAGCTAGGAAGCGGCCGTTCCAGGTGGCCCAGCCGCTGAGAGGACTCTCCCGACGCCGGGGCAAGACCACCCGGTGAGAATGGCCAGGAACATCGGGCCTCCGTAGAGGCAATTGCGGTGGCCTCAATAGGCCTGACTTTGGGGTGAACTTGGGGTTGGGGACTGGACTCTGTGCCTTCCCCCACAGTGGTATCCATTGTTGGGGGGATGATTTTTTGTCTGTAAGGTAATTCTGTTAGTCTTTGTCCAAGATGGCTGCCGTGAAGGGAGAGTGGACGCTGGCGCGCTTTAGCTGCCGCTGCTCTTTCTTCACATTGTGTTTTTGATTTTTTGTTTTTGGACTGAATTCTGTTTTTAATTTGTGTTTCTGTGATGTCTTTATTATTTATTTTATTCTGATTATATGTTTATATTCCTGTTAATCTATGTAAGGTGTCCTTGAGATGTCTGAAAGGCACCCAATAAATAAAATTTATTATTATTATTATTATTACTTGGGCTTCACAATTAATTCAGTCTACGTGACTGTAACATTGCCAAGAGAACGTTTGGCATAGTTTCAGCCTATTATCATCATTAACCCTACGTCAGTTATCCAAACAGATGCCAGTGCTCAAGGCTGGGGAGCAACTAACTCTATATCCAGCACAAGTAGTAGATGGACTAACCCAGAGTCATCGTTACCACTTACACTGGGCATTAATTATCTAGAGATGTTGGGTGACTTTTATGGTTTAAAAGCATATGCATAAATATACATCACTTGCATGTACGGTTACAAATAGATAATACTACGGTGGTGGCCTACATTAACCATATGGGCGGCATAAAATCGGTATCATGCGACAATTTGGCAATGGTGTGTCGAAAGACATATTTGGCTATCAGCAACTTACCTGCCAGGTAAGCTAAATTTAATGACAACATCGAATGGTTGTTAAAACCCCAAATTTTTTTTTCGCAAAAGCTATCATGCAATATGGCATGCCAGATATCAATTTATTTGCATCAAGGCTAAATCACCAGGTACCTATGTATGTCGCTTGGGAACCAGACCCTGAGGCAGCAGTGGTAGATGCGTTCGCGCTGGATTGGGGAAATTCTTCTACTATGCATTTCCTCCCTTCTGCCTCATCAGTCGGGGACTACGCACAATACAAATGGACTCTGCTTCAGTTATTTTGATAGTACCCGACTGGCCTACACACCCATGGTTCCCAATAATCCATGACATGGTTGTTGAAGCTCCAATGGTATTCCCCAGTGACCCAGAGTTATTAACACCCAATGTCGGGCGCAAGCCACCCGTGCCATGAAAAAATCAAACTCCTGGGTTGCGGATTTTGCACAAACCACTTCTGGGACTGGGATTATCAGAACAAACCGTCGACACCATGTCAGCATCCCTCCGAACATCCACTAAAAAACAGCACTTGTCCAGCATCAAAAAATGGGAGAAGTACTGCTTGGATACAGGGACCACCTACTCAACCGCTACAGTTACCAACGTACTGGAATTCCTGGCGAAACTTCACCACGATGAAGGACGCAGCTACAGAGCCATCAACACAGCTACAAGTGCCCTGCCTGTCTGTTTAAAACCAGCTCCAGGACAACAGGCCATGGGGTCGCAACCGCTGGTGGTCAAACTAATGAAGGGTATTTACAACTAACCCCTAGACCAAGGTACACCCATACATGGGATGTCAGTGTGGTCCTGACATACCTCAGGGGATGGCCACCAGCCAGATCTCTCAACCTGGAACATCTATGCTCAAAAACATTCATGTTGATGGCACTTGTATCTGCACAGAGGGTCCAGTCACTACACCTATAGCGACTGGACAGCATGCTCACAGTTCCAGACCAGATCTCTGTCGTTATCCAGAGACTGATCAAACAGAGCAGACCAGGAACACCTAATCCAGTCGTGGAATTCCGGGCTTACCCGCCAGAACCACGGTTATGTGCCATGACCCACCTACTATCCTACATAGACACAACCAAAATATTCGAGGGAGATGAAAAGCCTTGTGGGTCAGTCATAAAAAACCTTATGGTCGGGTGATGAGCCAAACCATTGCGAGATGGCTCAAGCAGGCGCTAAAAATTGCTGGGATAAACACTAACATGTACAAATTTTATTCCACCAGGGAAGCATCCACGTCGACGGCTAAAAGAATGGACGTGCTTATAGACCACATCCTGGCTACAGCAGGATGGTGGGGGGAAAGACCGTTCAGAAATTCTATAATAAGCCGTTGGCAAAACCTGTTTTATTTGCAGAAAAGATTTTACGGACTGCAAATATTTAATTTAAGCCCAGGGGAGCAATTTAATTTCTTTATTGTTATTGTTAAAAAATACCATTGTGTTTTTCTACAAACAGATTCATCGGTTGATTACGATAACACACTTCCTCCCTCAAGGACTTCGGCAGTGCGTGAAATAATACCTGTTACACGGTTTGAAATCACAGAGCTTTGAAGTCTTCACGGAATCACTCACGTGACTCCGAAGTAAAATAGTAAGATTAAACGAGAACTTACCAGTTTGAAGTTTGATCTGTATTTTATGAGGAGTTACGATGAGGGATTACGTGCCCTCCGCTCCCACCCTCAATAATATGGGTCAAACTGATAAACTGATGTCTCCTTGTCTTTACTATGTTTACTTCAATAACTGTCTCTATCTGTGATTCCACACCGCTGCTTTGAAGTATGCCGCGCCTGCGCACTGAGCGGGTTCTTCACGTAATCCCTCATCGTAACTCCTCATAAAATACAGATCAAACTTCAAACTGGTAAGTTCTCGTTTAATCTTACTATTTTATTGCAGTCTTGATGTCATTACTAGTGGCCTTAGAGGCATTGTGCTTTCATTATCCTCAGCAAGTTCTTGTCCATATCTTCCCGGATATCTCTCTTGGAGATCCCCTTTACCATATAGAACATAGAACAGTTCAACACCAAAACAGGCTCTTCGGCCTACATGATTTCACTGAATATGTTGCCTGGCTTCTACACTCCAATAGCTTCCCTACCTCTGATGTGCGGCTCACCATCCTATAACTGGCTACTCTCCAATTTGCTGGGACTTCACCTGTGGCTAGAGAGAACACAGAGATTTTTGCCAAGGCCCCTGAACAAGAGTCCTGAATTGGAGGGCAGGATGCAGGACTGTAAGAAGATATGGAAATAAAGAAAAGTTGAGTGTAAGAATGAGAATCTTAACTTTGGGTGATGCAGCCAAAAATGTGGGAGAAGTTTGGTTTAATAGGCATTTGATCTCCCAACATTAAATCAATCGAAAGAGTTGCAGAGCATAGGGATGTTAGTGGTCTTGTATGGGTAGACAATCTCATGTCACAACCATATAACCATATAACCATATAACAATTACAGCACGGAAACAGGCCATCTCGGCCCTACAAGTCCTTGCCGAACACTTATGTTTCCCTAATCCCATCTACCTGCACTCAGACCATAACCCTCCATTCCTTTCCCATCCATATACCTATCCAATTTATTTTTAAATGATAAAATCGAACCTGCCTCCACCACTTCCACTGGAAGCTCATTCCACACATTCCACAACCTCGTGAACTTTTGTCGTAGCTTCAGCCCCAATTTTTTAAAGTAAGATAAGACATCGAAGCAGAATTAGGCCATTCAACCCATTAAGTCAACTCCTTCATTTAATCATTGCTGATCTCCTTTCCCTCTCAACCCCATTCTCCTGTCTTCGCACTGTAACCTATGAAAATCCGTCCCAAGAACTTATCAATTCCGTCTTAAAAACTTTTGCAAATTAATTGAATGGAAACATGAGCTGGTAAAGATAGAATGAAGAAAATGGGACCCCAGGGGCATTTGTGAATAATGGGACAAATACTGTAATTTCATAACTATTGAAATATATTGACTGAGCGAGATAGAGAGAAAGGGAGCAGAAACAGGGTGAATTTGAGAAAGCAAATTGAAGTGAAACTCCAAAAACCAGGTAAGAGAGTAAAAGGGAGATTAAAAAAACTGACAAAAATTCTAAACTTCATTTTGGTTTAATTCTCTGAGAACAAATAATGACTCAAGGAATAAGATTTCATGTTGGTTCCCTTTCTGGGTCAAGGAGGCTAATTGCTATAGCATTAACAATTACCAGATGTTTGAAAGGGCACATTTTGTCTTATTATTCATGGCTTTACTTTCTGGTGTGAGATTAATGGAACATTTATGTATAAGTCAGGAGGTTCTTAAACAAAATAGGGAGGCCAAGGGCTGGATGATGTTAGTTTGTGCAACAAGGCAGTATAATTATACCAGCAAGTTGTGGTGATCAATAACTCAAGATATATAGTTTTTTTGTTCTCTCTACTTATTGCCTTTTTGCATATTAATAGAATCAGCATTGTGGACATGTTATTATCTTTATTGGAAGATCCATCTTATATTCTTAATGCCCAAGACTGAACAGTCTGCAGAATAACTTTGTTTGCTTATTTTTTCAGGGAATCAATAGGATGATGCAGTAATTCAACCCTTTCCCTGACCCAGTCAGATTAGTTGTTTGTCAAATTGTCCTAACTGCTCTGTATTAATAGGAAATGTTGCTATTGGCACATTGCTATTGTTATACCTTGAGTTCCACAATGTTATTTTACTTTGGAGTCACGTGAGTGACTACGTGAAGAACCCGCTTCCAACGCATGCGTGTCATATCGCTACACGCATTGCACGAGTCAACAGAAGGGTGGAGGACATCCCCCAGTAACGGGAGAAGGAAAAAAGGACCAGCAAAAGGCAGGTAAGGACTCTGCATTTTTATTCACAGCAAAATGGACAGAGTAAAAAGGAAGCGGTCTGCTAAAAAGCTGCCCGAGAAACGCGTTGTAAACGTGGATGAACGGCAGAGACAGCAGCCGTCGGCTCTAGAGGCCTCGGTAGAGGAATCAGCTGTGCCAGAAATCATTCTGGCACCGATGAAACTTACTCACCGGCCGGGAGGCAAAGTTCAAACTAAAACGCACCATCTAGCAGAGCCCGACTTGGAGCAGCAGCGGGCGACCAGCCCGTATCAATATCGGACCAGGGCTGAACGGGTGCGGGAGACGGAACAAACCCGCTATGAGTGGCTGCATACGGAGCAGCCAGGAGAAACAGCTGACCGGGAACAGACGTGGACCGACAGTCAGGACCGGTGTGGCCAGCGTCGGGACGAGGAAAGCCCGCAAACCAGCACCCGTGAGTACCGGGGACGGGAACAGCTGGGATACAGAGAAGAGCAGCACACTGCTGAAAGGCTGCAAGAATGGGAGCAGCCAAAAATAGCAAGTGCAGCTCAACACAAAGACCGTCTAAAGGAACTGCTGGAGGAGCTCCTTCACAGTGGCAGTCCCATGAATGTGGAGACTAGCCACAGTGGGCAGGCAAGCCCCATATGGGTACCCCGTGAGGGACCCCCTGAAATCTCGACCTCTTCGGAGGAGAGTGGGCAGGACCCTGATGGGCCAGACCCTGATCACACAGCTTCCCATGTTCCTGAATCTGCAGAAAAACATACACTGCTGGACATGGTGGCTGATTACTACAAACCAAGTCAAACAGGGGCAGACTTGGATTCCAGGATGGCAGCCAGTATTAACTACATGTCTGGCCATCAACTCCAACAACAAATATTCACAGAGACACTGGCCAGACATCTGCCACCTGGTAACTGTGATGCATTACAAATCCCCAGTGTCAACCAATGCATTTGGAAGCATATGGGGAGGGACATCAGGAACCATGATCTCAAAATCCAGAAAGCCTTAAAGGGGCTTACGGCAGGGATCACAGCTTACATCCGCACCCTGGACAAAACAGAGCAAACTAAAGGCCACCAAGACGCACTAGCCCTGTTCTGTAATGTACAATATGAGCTGAATAGCATGCGGAGGGCTGCTATTCAGCCAGCACTGGATCCTAAATATGCAACAATTTGCAAACAAAGAGCCGTTAAAACCCCAACCCTTTTGTTTGGGGAAGCCAAGACACTGGGGCTCATCAAAACCAGCGCAAAGGCTTATTTTGGATCACGGTACCAGCCACATGGAAAACCGAAAAGTGTGGCTTATATCAGTGGCAGTGCCAGAACCCAATATAACCCGCAGCAGCCTTCTTTTAGGGTATGGCCAGGGACGGCCACCCTGGAAGATGCGGAAGCCTAAACCTCCAGTACAACCACGAACACGAATAAAAACAAAACCCCCTTTTTTCAAAAAACAAAGAAAATAATACAACCACCAGTAACCATGGAGGTAGGTGGGTGTGGTTCTTTTGTAAAAAAGGGACCCACGACGGTGGGAGGGAGGTTGCAATACTACAGTGACGAATGGTGTAAAATCACTACAGACTCGTATGTTCTAAGCAGTATTCAGGGTTATCTGATAGAATTTACTCATCCCAATAACCCCCCAGTACAACATACACCAGAAAGGCATTTCGTCCTTACAAAAACCGAACAATCTAAAGCCCACATGGAGCTACAACGATTGTATACAAAAGGTGTGATTGAGCATACTACTCATGGACAATTAAAATTTGTATCAAACATATTTATTAAAAATAAAAAAGATGGGGGTTGCAGGATTATCATTGACCTTTCAACCCTAAACACATTCGTTCAATATGTTCATTTTAAGATGGATACCTTTATCACTGCTAAAGAATTAGTATCAGCTGGTTTCTATATGGCAAGCATTGACTTAAAAGATGCATGCTATACAGTACCCACCAGCGGGGAACACAGACGGTAGTTAAGTGTAAATTGATACCAGAAACGAATATGGATTATCTAGGATTCACCATTAACACGGTCAATATGTTAGTAACTTTACCAATAGATAAAGCCGCAGCCCTACAGGAGGATTGCAGCGAGCTTCTTAAACACCAACAGACCCTCCATTAGAGGGTAGGCCGGATAATTGGGAAGATTGTGGCTACATTCCCGGCCACACATTTTGGGCCATTACATTATCAAAATTTGCAAAGAGCAAAAATTAGAGCACTCAAATTTAACAAAGGTCATTTTGATAGACCTATGGAGCTGCCTACGGAAGCTATAATTGAACTACAGTGGTGGGAACATAGCATTAGGTATTGCTCCAACCCCATCATTATTGACAACTCGTCTATGGTATTACAAAATGGTGTATCCAAAGAAACATTTGGATATCGGCAACATACCTACCAGGTAAGCTAAATTCAGTGGCAGACACCAGGTCACGCAAATTTAATGAAAACACGGAATGGATGTTAAATAAAAATGTATTTGCTGAAATTACAGCAAAATATGGTAGACCAGATATTGATATTTTTGCGTCCAGGTTGAATCACCAATTACCAAGGTATGTGTCCTGGGAACCAGACCCTGGGGCAGAAGCTACAGATGCTTTCTCACTGCATTGGGGGAAATGGCGTTTTTTTTTTTAATGCTTTTCCCCCATTCTGCCTCATCAATCGGGTACAAAGGAAAATTCAACAATATTCGGCACCTGGGATTCTCATAGTACCCGATTGGCCTACTCAACCGTGGTATTCGGTCATACAGGGGATGGTGTTAGGACCATGTTCCATTATTGGACATAGCCCGAATTTATTAATTCATCCAGTAACTGGGGGGAGGGCAGTCACCCATGCCATAAGACTATGGATTTGTTGATTTGTAGAGTCTGAAAGACCCACTACACGGCATGGGGCTGTCAGGCAGGACGATGAATCTCATCACATCCGCACAAAGACTGTCAACACGGAAGCAGTACCTCGGACACATCAAGAAATGGGGCATATACTGCTTTGACAACAACCTCGACCAAAGGGCCAAGAACATTCCGGCCGTATTGGAATTCTTAACAAACCTCCATTATGATATAAGAAATTGGGCTACAGTGCCATCAATAGTGCCAGAAGTGCACTCTCCAATTACCTATCACAAGGAACGGAGCGGCACACGGTGGGAACGCACCCCCTGGTAACAAAACTTATGAGGGGCATATTCAATGCAAATCCCCCTAAAACCAGGTACTCCAAAATCTGGGATGTGGGTGTCGTTTTGAACATGCTGAGGAGCTGGTTGCCCATAACAGCATTATCACTGCAGAAACTGACCATGAAGGTGGTTATGCTCATGGCGTTAGTTACTGCACAACGAGTCCAGTCATTAAGCAAACTGAGCCTGGACTCCTTGATCATCTCACCAGAGAAACTGGTGTTTGTCATACATGAGTTAATAAAACAAACAGACCAGGTTCATCGGGTCAAGTGATTGAATTTATGGCATATCCATATGACGAACGTCTGTGTATAGCAAGACATATCCAATTATACATGGAATATACTAAGAGCATTCGAGGTCAGGAAATGGCTTTGTTAATTTCTTACAAGAAACCACACAAAAGGGTCACGACCCAAACTATCTCAAGGTGGCTCAAATGTGTCCTAAAGATGGCAGGAATAGACACTAATGGTTTTAAATCTCATTCCACCAGGGCTGCAGCAACATCCACAGCAAAAATTCTGGAGGTACCCACGGACCAAATCCTCAGAATAGCAGGATGGTCATCCGAAAGGACTTTCCAAAGGTTTTATAATAAACCAGTTTTGGAGCCATCATCATTTTCGGAAAGCATTTTACGTTCAATATTATAATTTGCCCGAAGGGTTACAGGGCTATGATTTCAATTAATAAATTTATTTTTCTCGTTATATCACACAAGTCTTTGTATAAGTGTGTCTAAAATTGCTAATGATACTCTCTCCCAATACCCAAGGCAGTTGTGAAGCATGGACTCGTTCCACGGCATGAGGTCACAGAGCTTTGAAATCTTCACGTAGTCACTCACGTGACTCCGAAGTAAAATAGTAAGATTAAACGAGAACTTACCAGTTTGAAGTTTGATCTGTATTTTATGAGGAGGAACGTTGAGGGAATACGTGCCCTCCGCTCCCACCCTCCTATGATCATATCAAAACTGGTATCTCTTTGATAATCTTACTATGTTAGGTCATTATAGTTTCTGTGACCTCACACCGCTGCTTTGAAGAATGACACGCATGCGTTGGAAGCGGGTTCTTCACGTAGTCCCTCAACGTTCCTCCTCATAAAATACAGATCAAACTTCAAACTGGTAAGTTCTCGTTTAATCTTACTATTTTGTTTAAGAACCAAAAGATAGAGTTGTGAATGCGTTAGGGTGGGAGAGGCTGGGCTCTAGATCCCTTCATCTCACGTTTTAAATGTGTCAGAAGATGAGAGTTCATTGCTTATCTAAAAAAGCAGAGGGGTGAACAGAACCCTGTATTTTTACTATACGAATCATGTTGCAGTTTCCTAAAACTTTGGTTAGGCTACGTTTGGAGTATTGTGTCCTGTTCTGGTCACCCCATTACATGAAGTATGTGGAGGCTTTGGAAAGTGTCCAGAAAAGGTTGCTGCCTGGGTTAGAGCATATCATCTATAAGTAGAGGTTGGACAAATTTGCATTATTTTCTTTGGAGAGTCGAAGGCTGAGGGAGGACCTGATAAAAGTGTCGACAATTAAGAGAGACATAGACAAGATAGATAATCAGATCATTTTACTCAGTGTGGATATGCCATAACCAAAGGGCATAGCTTTAAGGTGAGAGCAGAACATTTTAAAGGAGATGTGCGGGACAAGTAATTTACACAGAGGGTGATGGGTGTCTGGAACATGCTGCCAGCAGTGGTAATGGAAACAGATATAATTGTGGCATTTAAGATGTAATGATTTATCAACAAAACTGCTGTGGAGATGGTCAACTGGTTTCAAGTTCCTAGGCATTTCTATCAATAGCAACATCACATGGTCCCTTCACACAGATGCACTGATCAAAAAAACATATCTATGTATTAACTTTCTTTAGCATCTGAGAAGATTTGGGGCCCATGAGAATTCCTTCAAACATCTACAGATGCACTGAGGGAAGTATTCTGATGGGATGCATGTCAGCTTGGCATGACAAGTGCTGTACTCTTGACTGACTGAACCAGCCAAGAGTGGTGAAAACAGCCCAGTTCGTCACAGGCTCATCACTTGTTTCCATCCAGTTCATCTTCATGGTCTGTTGCATCAAAAAGTCTGGAAGTATTATCAAGGGTGCCTTTGACCTTGACCATTCCATTTTCTTTCTTTCACTTTCTGAGGGAAGATACAGGAGTTTGAAAGCCTAGCTGTCCAGACTTAGAAACAGTTTCATCTCCATAGCCATCATAGTCCTAAATACAGTATCTTCAATGTTTAGCCATGATCATATTGAATGGCGGTGCAGGCTTGAAGGGCCGAATGGCCTACTCCTGCACCTATTTTCTATGTTTCTATGTTTCTACACAATCTATTGTGCTGCTGCAATTATTTGCCCCGCACATCTCCTTTAAAATGTTCCACTCTCACCTTAAAGCTAAGCCCTTTGGTTTTCACATATCCACACTGAGAATATGGTTCTGATTATCTGTTGTACTGCTGCATTGCTCTGTTTTGGGAGATCTACCTATCTATATAACTAAAAGTCTCATCTTGACCACTTCCTGTCTGCACTGTATATTTATTTTAGAAATAACGCTACCATATATCGCTATGATTTTTGGCCATCTTACTCACAGTCCTCGTCCGCTGAGGCAGCCCCAAGGATTTTTCTGATCGATGAAAAATAAAAAAGTTATGAATGTTTAAAAAATCTTGAGATCAGCTGATGGGTCCTCTTGCCTGTCAATCACCATGTTGAAGGTAACACCCCTTCCAGGGGGGCAGGACTATAAAACCACAGATGCCTGGATGTGAGTCAGTCACTCTGGAAGATCGCGAGGGAGAGGCCACAACTGTGATTCTGCTGTGATCTACTGAACTGTGAGTCTACCCTTTATGTGGTTATGTGGTATATGTGGTTAAGTGGTTTATGTGGTTATGTACTTTATGTGATTAACCCTTTATGTGCTTGCAATAAATTATTTATTAGCCAGCAATTTGCTTGCAATGAATGATGATTTGTTAAACCTTAATGTGCTTGCAATAAATGATTTGTTAGCCCTTAATGCAATGAAATGAGTTGTTTGGCCTGCCCTGTGCTTGAAATTGAAATGAAAATGAAATGAAATGAGTTGTTTACCTGCCCTATGCTTTTGCTTTGCCTTTGCTTTGCTTGAGCTCACCTGAAATGAAAGCAAATGGATTGTATTGTTGGCTGGCCCTGCCTGCCCTTTGCTTTTGCTTTTGCTTTGCCTTTGCTTTGCTTGACCTCACCTGAAATGAAAGCAAATGGATTGTTTGTTGGCTGGCCCCGCCTGCCCTGTGCTTGACTTGACTTGACTTGAAATTGATTGACTTGACAAGAAATGGATTGAAATGGATTGTTGGCCCAGCACTCACTTTGCTTGACTTGACTTGACCCACAACACCCAAGCTAGCGCTCCAGAACCACCCTCCCCCCCCCCCCCCACCAATATTGGAATTGGTGGAGAGGTCGAATATTGCATTGCGGGACCAGCCCTCCTGTGTGAACCTGGGACCCAACGGGCCCCACTTAGGTTAGTATATTACTAAAACTCTCATTTTGTTTCTATGCGTGCCTGTCTGTCTGTAATTGTGATCCTGCACCTATGCCAAAATGGTATTAAATAGTGCTACAATTTTTGCACCACCTTACTCACCATTGTCCTGTGGTCGTTTGTGTCAAGTTTTTTTCAGATTGATGTTATATTTCACAAATTATTGACATTTAAAAATGTACAAAACCCCACTTTGAGAAGGATTTCCTAAAATCTGAACTGGCAGTTACCAGCTATGATGTCACAATTCAATGTTGCTAACCCAGGACATTGACAGCAAATGTCCTTCAGGTGAAGAATCTGTCAGCCTAACCCAGAACATATGTGATTGCAAAGCCACAGCAAAGTTTAATGGCCTTGTCGGTGGCACCTACTGTACATCACATTAAAGAATAACAAAATGTTAGTGCAATTGCATTTTTTAAAAGTTTAAAATGAGGGAGGTTGAAAAAATGAGCCGACCTGCACAGTTGGGGTCTATGGGTGAGTGGTGGAATATTGCATTGGGGGAACGGGTTGTGTTGGGGGAATGGGTGAGTGGTGGAATCTTACATTGGGGAACGGGTTCCATTGGGGGACCAGGCATCCTGTGGGTGCTATGGGTGAGTGGTCGAATATTGTGATAAAAATGAGTCGACCTGCACAGTTGGGTGCTATGGGTGAGTGGTCTAATATTGCATTGGGGGAATGGGTTGCATTGGGGAAACGTGTGAGTGGTGGAATCTTACATTGGGGAACAGGTTGCATTGGGGGACCAGGCCTCCCATGGGGGCTATGGGTGAATGGCCCAATATTGCATAGGGGGAACGGGTTGTGTTGGGGGACCTGGCCTCCCATGTGACAGGGACCCAACGGGTCCCACTTGGTCGAGTATGACAATAAAAACACTTGGCTCTTGACATCCCGCAGACTCCCTGTCTCTACATAGTTGATTCATATTGTTAGCTATCCTCCAATATCTTGGAAAGAAAGATACTGAGACATCAGAATTACTGGAGCAATTTGATCCCTGTGCCTGGATTCAAATACCAGAGACTGGCCATGATCTTTCAGAAATGAGGCAACAAGGAGACATGTATCAGTGTGTTGTGTAGTTCAACAATCACAATCACAATCACAATAATACTTTATAAGCCAAGTATGTTTTGCAACATACGAGGAATCTAATTTGCCAAGTCAGTCATAACGGAACACACAAAACACATTTTAACATAAACATCCATCACAGTGACTCCTCCACATTCCTCACTGTGATGGAAGGTGAGAAAAGTTCATTTTCTTCCCTCTGCTCTCTCGCGGTTGGGGGCCCCGAGCTCTCCATTAACGGGATGATCTTGACTCCTGTAGCCGGCGGTGGGCCGTCCACATCAAGGTGATCAGCTCCTGCATCGGGGGGATGTCAGCTTCCCTGCACCGGTCGATCGAACCCTGCATCGGGGCTGGTCAAACCTTCCGCGACGTTGGAGCTCCCGACTTCCACGGCCTCTCCTGCCTCCGCGCTGGGGTCCTAGGTCAGTCCGAGAAGGCCTCCAGCTCCACCGATGGTAGGCTGCAGAGCGATCCGAAAATCAATCGCATCTCCGGTAAGGTAAGAAACAGAAAAAAAAGTTTCCCCCGACCCCTCCCTCTCCCCCCATATAAAGCTAACTGGAAAACATTTACACAGACTTTGAGCACACACTAAAAATTAAAAAAAAGGCGACAAAACAAACAGACTGTTGGTGCGGCTGCCAATCAGCGGCGCCCCTGGTGGTCGCATGATTGGCGTAACTGAGGTATTATTGACACAAGAGCAACTGGTACCATCTCTCTCATTTTGACTTGGTAGCATTGTATTACACTCTTCCAAACCAAGTCAATGAATTAGAGGAGGTGCAGTTGCAGTGCGATGTACAAAAAGTATACACTAAAGACTGCTTGACAATGATCTCTGGGATTGGTGAACACAAAGAATTAAGAGATGTATGATATGGACGTCATGACAGTAGACCAGAAAGAAGTCAAATCAACACTTGAAGTAGTACAGAACAGCAGCTACTAGCAGCTAAGATTCATAAAGGTACACCAAGTCAGGATCATGAAGATTGGTCAACCTAGTCAATACCAACCAGCGATCCCCGCACACTAACACTATTCTACACACACTAGGGACTATTAACAATTCCATCAACCCAAGTAACCTACAAACCTGTATGTCTTTGGAGTGTGGGAGGAAACGGAAGATCCCAGAGAAAACCCACGTAGGTCACGTGGAGAACGCACAAATTCCGTACAAACAAGCATCCGCAGTCAGGGTCAAATCCTGGTTTCTGGCACTGTACGGCAGCAACTCTACGACTGCGCCACCATGCATATAAGTGTTATTCATGGCACAAGATAATCAGAAAGTTAAAATGGTGTAAAAAGACAATTGAACAAAGTCAAAGAACAGAGGCAGACTTCCACAACAGAAATGCCCAAGACCTATGGAAATCCACCAGGTGTACGAGACAGGGCAACAAAGTTGTGACTATAACACAACACATCTTGGATTACTTATGCTATGTGAGGATGCCCTCCAAGGTGTAGATCAGTGCATGCTCCTTTAACATAGTGACCTCACTACTACTAACCACTCCCCATTATCTTCAGTATAATTGTAGCCTCCCCACCTCTCGCTCTCTCTCTAGCTCCAGTGACAGACCACGGACAGCTAGGGCACAGTGTGTGTATTATAACAATGTTTGTAATAAACTAGTAGTGAAGACATCGCGTGTTTGACGAGTCTTTACATGGTGTCACAAAGTTGAACCTTGCGCCTCCTGTCTATCGGGTTTTTGTTTTTTTGATTGCTTTTCTCCCAGTTCCATTTTTTCGCTGTTGTTCACCCTTTATTTACCATGGCAAACTCGTGTCGTAAACCTGACATGCTGGTGTTTGACTCAGACATCGTGCACCGGTGGACTGTCTTCAAGCGCGACTTCGAGCATTACATCGCGATCGCTCATCCAAAATCGTTGTGGACCCGGGGGTCGATCCGGTAATCCGCCCGGCTCACCGCGTCTCCTTTGCCTTGAAGGACAGGATGGAGTCAACTCTGCGCCACATGGTTGCCATGGGCATCCTCAAGGAGGTGAGTGATCCCACCTGGTGGGTCTCCACCATGGTTGTTGCTGCAAAGAAGGACAAGAGTGAGATTCGAATCTGTATAAACCCCAAGGACCTGAACCTTGCCATCAAGCGCCCGCACTACCCCATGCGAACGGTAGAGGACGTCGCTGCACAGGTTGGCCCGGCCACTGTCTTCTCTGTCCTCGATGCCAAGAGCTCTTTCTGGCAGATTCCGCTGGATGAACGTTCCTCCTTCCTGACCACCTTCAGCACACCTTTCGGCAGGTTCCGTTTCCTCCGCATGCCTTTCGGGATCAATTCTGCCAGCAAGGTTTTCCAGCGCACCATGGAGCAGCTGTTTGCCGGTCTGCCGTGTGCTATCATAGTCGATGACATCCTGGTGTACGGGAGGGACGTCGCTGAGCACGACCTCCACCTCCGCCAAGTCCTGGATAGGGCTCGTGAGGCCAACCTCAAACTTAACCCCAAGAAGTGCCATTTCCGCGTCCCGGAGGTCACGTACGTGGGCCACGTCTTCACGGCTGAGGGTCTGAAGCCAGACCCACAGAAGACAGCTGCGGTCTCGGGGATGCCCGCTCCAGCCGACGTGCCCAGCCTGCAGCGCTTTCTGGGCATGGTGAACTACCTGGGGAAATTCATTCCCGACCTCAGCGAGCTGAGTGCACCCCTGAGAGAACTGACCAAGAAGGACACTGCCTGGGTTTGGTTCCCGCACCATCAGACGGCTTTCGAAGCCCTGAAATCCCAGCTGGTTCGCACCCCTACTCTCAAGTTCTTCGACTTGAAGCGCCCCATCGTCCTTACCTGCGATGCCTCGAAGTTCGGTCTCGGTGCCACCTGCCTGCAGCTCTACGACGGCCTGCAGCTGCCTGTCTCCTACGCTTCCCGCACCATGACCCCTGCTGAGCAGCATTACGCTCAGATCGAGAAGGAGCTCCTTGCCGTGGTGTTTGCCTGCTCGAAGTTCAAGGATTACATTCTGGGCAACACCTTCACTATTGAGACCGACCACCAGTCGCTGGTCACGATCCTGAATAAGCCGATCCACGTTGCCTCTTCTCGTTTGCAGCTTATGATGCTGCAGCTCCAGCGCTTCACGTTTCGAATCGTGTACCGCAAGGGCAAGGACATGTTTGTGGCCGACACGCTGTCCCGCGCACCGCTGACGTCCACTGCCCGACACCCATATGAATCGTCTGACCTGATGGTGTTAAACGTTAATATTGTGCCTTCCCAGCAGATGCAGTCCCTGATTCAGCACACTGCCAAGGATCCTGCCCTGCAACAGCTTGCGGACGTCATCCGTCGTGGCTGGCCTGACCGTCGCTCATCCTTGCCGGATGGTGCTGCGCCCTACTTCCTAGTCCGGGATGAGCTCGTGCTGCACGACGGCGTGGTGGTGAAGGGCCACAAGGTTGTGGTGCCTGCTGCGTTGCGGGATCACTATTTCCAAACTGCCCACAGCGGCCATCCCGGGGCCGAGGCCACTCTGTCCCAGGCACAGAGCCAGTTTTATTGGCCCGGCATGGCACAGGACATCCGAGAGAGGGTCTCCGCCTGCTCAACCTGCAATAGCCTCGCTCCCCATCAGCAACGCCAGCCGCTCCTGCAGCAGCCTGCCCCCGACCTGCCGTGGATGTCGGTCGCCACTGACATTTTTGAGTGGCGTGGCAAACATTTCCTGGTCCTTGTGGACTCCTACTCCAGCTGGTTCGAAGTGGACCAGCTGCCCTCCCTCACATCTGCTGCTGTCATTGGGAAGCTGCGCCGCCACTTTGCGACCTTTGGCTCCCCTGTGACTTTGCAGTCTGACAACGGCGACCAGTTCTCCAGTGCGGAGTTCCGCGCCTTCGCTGCCTCCTGGAACTTTCGCCACCTCACCAGCAGCCCTGAGTACCCGCAGAGCAACGGCCTTGCTGAGCGCGCCGTCCGCAGTGCAAAGGAGCATTGTAGACTCTCGCGGTCGGATTTTTACCTGGCCATCCTCAACCTCTGCAATATTTCCCGTGACCCTGCCCTGGGCTCGCCTGCTCAGCGGCTCATGTCCCGCACCACACGCCCTCTGATCCCTGTCTCCCAGCGATGCCTAAAACCCGCGGTCCTCAGCCCTGCTGCTGTCCAGGAGCGCATCGCCCAGAAACAAGCTATCCAGAAGCTCTCCCATGACAAGTCCTGCCGTCCCCTTCCGCGTCTTTTCCCGAATCAGGTGGTCCGGATGCAGTCCGCCTCCGGACACTACCGGCTGGCTGTTGTCGTCGGCTCTGCGGGCTCTCCGCGGTCTTACCTAGTTGGCTACGAGGGTACCATCTACCGCCGGTCCCGCCAGCATTTGCTGCTGGTCGACGAGCCCGCTCCGCCTCCTGCAGCCCCTTTTGCCCCTCCGGTTCCTTCCTCTCTGCCCACCACTCCTCGCATGCCCAGGACTCTGCCTTCTCAACTCTTTGTGCCCCGTTCTCCCACTGCTCCTCCTGGCCTCCCCTCGCCTGACTCGCCCGCTCGCGTGCCCGCAGCGGTGCCCGTTTCTCCTCCCCGGTCTCCTCGTCCTCCCTCTCCTGCGCGTTCTCCTGCCCGTTCCCCTGTCACCGCTCCTGCTCTTGTCCCTGCTCTTCCTGCGGAGGAGGGGGAGGGCGGGCTGCGTACCCGCTCCGGGCGGTTGGTCAAGCCGCCTGTACGTTACGGGGAGCTTGCTTGAATGTTTTAACTGTTTCCTGCTGGTGTACGCGCGGGTTTGTTTCTAGCGTATGAGTCGTGGTCGCACTGTCATTATTGTAATGCTTTGTTTTCCAAGGGGAAGGATGTAGATCAGTGCATGCTCCTTTAACATAGTGACCTCACCACTACTAACCACTCCCCATTATCTTCAGTATAATTGTAGCCTCCCCACCTCTCGCTCTCTCTCTAGCTCCAGTGACAGACCACGGACAGCTAGGGCACAGTGTGTGTATTATAACAATGTTTGTAATAAACTAGTAGTGAAGACATCGCGTGTTTGACGAGTCTTTACACAAGGTAGCTTGTTTGACAGGAGCAAATATGAAGATAGCAAAACAATCATGAGCTATGCAAAGCAAGAATACCATAGTCCAGCAATCAGGACCAAGCAAACTGCAACCTGTTATGACCAAATTGGAAAGGATTGCCCATGAAACCCTGTATCTGGAAGACTTTGTGCAACTTAATACATGTAGAGACTAGAAAGTTATTTGTACAGTGGTAAAGATGTTGATTTCTCTAATTTCATGTAACTTCTGATTCCCTCCCCCCCCCCCCCCCCATCCCCCCCCCCCCCCCCCCCACCTAGTCCTTCTCTCCAGAGATGCTGCATGATCCACTGAGTTACACCAGCATTTTTTTTTGTCTGACTTAGATATATATTTTGTATGTTTGTCTTTTTCTTTTGGTTTTCTCCATTAAAGGGGGAAGATAACATCAATGACATATTTAAAATTGGGTTGGCCCCACTTTGAAGAATATATCATGTAATCAATACTGCCTGTAATATTATTGCAACCATGTTTACGATAGCACATACCAGACAATCTCTGTCTGTATATGCATTGGGAATCTGCCTGCCTATGGGGTTGTGTATTTACCTTATCTATTCCTATTATAAGATACCTTTATTTCTAATTCAACACCCAATTATCCTTTATCATCCAACTGAGTGAACCAAAGTAAGATACTAGATATCCTTTGAAAAATGAGAACTATACAGTTTGGAAATCTGTGAGCTTTTGGAAGAGTGCAGTGTTAGTCACAATGAACTGGTAGTTTAAATCCTGCAGGAAATAGTTCTCTTGAGAGTAATATCCAGTTGAGTACATTATTGAGAAGGCCTACAATAATAGTGACAAAGCCCATTAACCAGCACAATGGGGCCTATTCATGACTTACCTGGTCAATTTCTAATGCACCAGTGCTTGCAGTTCAAATTGTTCAATGTGAACATTTTCTCAAAGTGAGCAAGGAAATAAGGCACCTTAAAATCATCCAAATGTGTAAAATATATTATATCATAATCAGCACTGCAAATCTTCATTCTTGCTGTTTCCTGAAAGGAAAGAAATGGCTAAAGAATAATCAGTATGATGTTGGTTTGCACCCAAGTCAAATACTCTGAAAGCAGTTTGAGATTCTAAACCATATTATGGCTCGATTTTTCTTGTGGAATTTGGTGACTCAGTCTTTTGCTTACTGAGAAACTACACACCGCCCATAAATATGTTACTAAAGTAACTCTGTTGAATCTCAGCATTCAAGTAACACTGAATGTGTAGCAATCACTCAGTCATGGAACAGCTAGTCATTGAGGCTGGATGGTCAAGAAAGCTTTCAGCACGTTGGCCTTCATCAATCAGAGTTTTAAGTATAGAAGTTGGGTGGTCCAGTTGCAGTTTTATAAGACATTGGTGAGGCCACATTTAGAATATTGTGTTCGGTTTTGAGCATCCTGTTATAAGAAAGATGGTGACAAGCTGGAAAGATGTAGAGAAGATTTATGAGGATGTTGCCAGGACTCGAAGACCTGAGCTAAAGGGAGAGATTAAGCAGGCTAGGACTCTATTCCTTCGAGTGCAAGAGGATGAGGGGTGATTTTATAGAGGTGTATAATATATTGAGAAGAATAGATTGGGTAAACACACATAATCTCTTGCCCATAGTAGGGGAATTGAGAGCCAGAGGGCATAGGTTTAACGTGAGGGGGAAAAGATTTAAGAGGAACCTGAGGGGTAACTTTTTTACACAAAGGGTGATGGGTGTATGGAACGAGTTGCCGGAGGAGATAGTTGAGGCAGGTACTATCGCAACTTTTAAGAAACATTTAGACAGGTACATGGATAGGATAGGCTTAGAGTGATATAGACCAACGCAGGCAGGTGGGACTAGTAGGGCACCGTGGGCAGGTTGGGCTTGATGGCCTGTTTCCATTCTGTATGCAAACAGGTATCTATACTCTATGACTCTGAGAGTCATGCAAATCATAGATCAATATTACTACATATTCCATTACTGCACCAAAAAGAGAACCCAGGTCATTACTATTCTGAATTCTGGCAAGTGTGGCAGGAAGCAAACCTCATCCGCTTCAAAGCAATTGTGTTGATATAATTTTGTTAACATTAATATTAAACTATCTCATTTTGCATTCTTGGACATTTATGACTTTTTGATTAACATTGAATATATTTGCTTATTGTGTAATTTTGGTTCTATTCAACATTTCACTGCAATTTTTAACTTGAAATTGATGAACTCATATTTTGAGCAAAATGTTTTTATATTTATACGTCCATACAACAGAAGAGGCCATTTGGCCAACAATATCTGTGCTGAGGAAACTTCAGCAATCCCCTTCCCTCACCTATTGTGTTGTTACACCATTGTCTGTGATGGTCAACTCCATCTTTATTCTGCAATCACCAATCTAAACTGTGGGCAATTTACAATAATAACCAGTTAACCTCCCTACCAGCATGTCTTTAGTATAGGGGTAGAAAGCAAAGATTCTGTGAAAACATGAAGAATGTATAATCTCCACACGGGCAGTGCCTGGACTGTGATTCACCTGCACTATGCTACATCACTATTGAATTTGTATTGATTATGCAAAACATGGCTACTGCAGAGAGGGCAGTCAAAGCTATAATGTAGTTACTATGGTTGGTTATATAATGCTGGTATAACAATGTTTTCCTGAGTTGTGTTATGGCTTTTGTAAAATACTAATGGGCCTGTCCCACTTAGGTGACTTTTTAGGCGATTGCAGGAGACTATGCGGTCGCCACATGGTCGCCACATGTCCGCGGGTAGTTGCCGGGTAGACGCCTTCAATTGCCGTGAGGAGTTCCCGCATTCTGGGAACAAGTCACGGCTTCATTATTTTTGTTGAAACATGTTGAAAAATTAGCGGCGACTAGAATGAAGCCGCCATGGAGAGTAGCGAGAATTCTCGTGCCGTAGGTGGGTTGCAAGGAGGTCCTAGTGTGTTGCCAGGAGGTTGAAGGTTCTCTTAGGTTGTAGCCTGTGCTGACCGGTGAATTTCATTGGCTCATTGGGGGAAAAAAACGTAAGCAGTAGTTTTCAGAACCAAGGATGACCGACCGGTAACGTTAATGTCTGCCGAGCTTCACAACCGTGCATCTCTGGCTTCTTAAAAGTTGTCTCCACTCCATCTCCCCCCTCTCCCCCTTCTCCCCCCTCTTTTAAAGGACTTACATGACCCTTCCCGTACACTGTGCTTTCACCGTCTTAATTACAGCGCCAACCTTCCTGTTTATCGCGGTGTGTGCCTGTATCAAATTGGCTTTGCACTGTGTGAATTTCACTCAGACAGCGTTCCCCCAGCTTGCCCTGTCCCCTGCCTGCATAACGGGCTGGTGAAGGAAGCAATGTGTGTGTGTGTGTGTTCCACTCTGACAGTCGCCGTTCCAGTCACCTGAAAAATCGCCTAAGTGGGACAGGCCCACAAGTGAACTCCGGGAGTGGGAGATTGACTTTGTAACCTTTTTTTTTCTGAGCTAATCTTCACTTGTATTCCATAGAACAATGTTCATTCATTCATATCATGCAATTCCAATTGCTAATCAGAGAACAGTTGTCATGTAGCAGATTTACTTGTGGCGTTGTGCTGTTTGTCAAGTTTATTGCTCACAATGATATGACTCCCAATCCTACATGATGTTGTCCACGTCAGCTTATGTCTAGACAGTGAACGAGTCATCTTCTCATAAGTGCTCTGCTTAATTTCCATTATACAATGCCTATGAAGCTTAAAAACAAATAAGATTACAATTAACGTTTTTTAATAAATGATCAGAGCACCTGTAACCACTCAGCACCACTTATTTATGACAGGGCAATGTGCTCAAATGAGCTAAAAATGCTAGTTACTGTAAAATGTCAGCAATATAGTGCCGCGTTACCATGGAAACTCTCAGTTCCTATTGTTCTATGCTGATCTCTAAAACCGAAGAATGATTTTCGAAATACTCTTGAGGAGGAGCGGGTGTAACGTAGAGGCATTTTCATAACGCCCCGTCAGCCCAGAATGATGAGGTCAAATTCTTGCTTCTCCATTAACGGGGAAGCTTCCATGTGTTATGAGTCCGTGCAGGGCCGAATGTTTGCTCATGGGCATGAGTTCAGAGCTGTAAGCAGCTTGTAATTTGTGATAGGGTAACATTGCATTGGTAATCTCATTCACAACAGTGTGGAAAATGGAAATGTCACAGTGATGCAGTGCAGGTGTGCTTTTGAAAATCACACTGAGCTACGCGATTGGATCAGGCCAGAAACAGTGTGGACTCAAATACCTTGCTCTGCAGTTATTTATAACCTGAAAATATTTGCTGCTGACAGCACTGGTCCCTTGTGTAAACCCTTTTCCTTTTGATTAGCAGAAAATATCACCACCCAAAAACATAAAAGAAAATACCTTATCTGTAATAATCTTTAAATCCACTTAGTTGTATAAATACCAACTCCCGAGTTGAGAGAGTTTCTCTCTGTGCAATTAAAGCTTCTTGACCAATGTCTGAACACATTCAGCAAGGAACAAGTCTCGAGAAACATTCACAATGATTGCAGGTATGTAGATCAACATCATCAAATCACAACACAAAGAAGAAAGGATTGCTGAAATAACAAATTATCAAGAAAATTAAGTGACAGTTTAAATTACTGAGAAATAATCTTGGGTAGTATTAGCAATCTTTTCAATAATGTATTATGGCTTGCTGTATTATTTTGATCATCATTTCTGCTTAGTTTATTTGTGATTTTCTAATTATTTTTCATTCTCCGACTTACAATTGGTAATAGTTGTCCCCTTGATTTAAGGTGTTGTGTTTGCTGCAGGCTATCCTCACACAGGTGGGAAAGAATGGATATTAAACTGCCATTAATTATCCTTATCAACGTCTGGTTACATGTTTACGACTTATTGATAATGCACTATCCTGGAAATCAGTATTGCTCCATGAACCTGCATTGATTACATTCTTATCATTAATCTTTCATTGTGAGTATTGCATGTCAAAGGCAAGTAAGTTAAGAACTGGAACATCAATCACAACTGCCACCATCAAACCTGCAAGGACACAATTTAGAATAAAACATTTCTAATAACTATACCATACTTCATACCAGTTGACATGTGCAATAAAGTAACACTGAGATTGTAATCTAGTTTTGATGTTCAAATAATGTTTTATGACATTAGTGAATATGATTAAATGAGATTAATGCTGCAGTAACATCTTCAAGTATCCTTTATTCCACACAAACAGAAATGCAATATTACTGGACACTTTCCAAAGTTAGTTTAGGGAGGAGGACTCAGTGGTTACAAATCACGTCGAATGTGCATTCTAATTGACAGGAACATGTATCAAATAATTAAAAAAACACCGCTGGAATAATTTGACTTGAGAGGCTGTATCTGTGGAGGGGAAATGGACAGATGACATTTCAGGTCAAATTTGTTTTTTTGCTCAAGATTGCAGCATCTGCAGTCTCTTGTGTCTAAATCACAATAAATATGTTCACGTTTGATTTTTATCTGTAAACATTAAGATCACCTTGCTACTGAAATACCCCGTGTGCCATGGAAGGTTTCAAGAACTAGAAACAGGGAACCGCAGTTTATCAAGGAAAGACACAATGCAGGAGTAACTCAGTGGAACAGGGAGGACCTCTGGAGAACATGGATAGTTTAGTTTAGCTTTGTTTATTATCACTTTTACTGAGGTACAGTAATAAACTATTTTGTTGCATGCTATCCAGCTAATGGAAAGACTATACATGATTACAATCGAGCTGTCACAGTGTACAGATACAGGATAAAAGTAAAAGGTTAAAGGGTAGGTGACGTTTTGGGTTGGGACTCTTCTATTCCCTACCCGAAAAGGGTCCTGAACCAAAACGCCACATATCCATGGAATACTGTGTGACCTGCTGAGTTACTCCAGCATTTTGTGTCTTTCCGAGGTTTGAAGAGTACTGCGTAGTGTTGAAGAATGTAAACGTGTTGGCCTGAAGTTACTCTACTATTCTTTCTCTGCAAATGTAACCCAGATGCAACCAATGTGCAAGTTTTGATGGTGCATTTTAGGAGATAATTTGTCTCACAATTAAAATTCATAAACACTTCCTCATAACACGGACTGCTGATTAACAATTGAGATGAGAATCTTTGATGTAGAACATAGAACAGGAACAAGAACAACAACAGGCTTTTTTGCCCACAATGTCTGTGCCAAACATAATGCCAAGACCAACTCTTATCTGCTCGCATATAATCCATATCCCTCCATTCCCTGCATATCTGTACGTAAATACAATTTTTAATAAAACACTAATGTGTCTGCTCAACCACCACCTCAAGCAACACATTCCATACACTCGCCACCCTCTGTGTAAAAAAAACTTGCACTGTACATCTCCTTTAAACTTTTCCCCTCTTACCTTAAAGCTATGCCCTCTACTATTTGACATTTCTATCTTGAGAAACATGTTCTGACTGTCTACCCTATCTGTGCCTCGCATAATTTTATATACCTCTACAAGGTCTCCCCACAACCTACAGTGCTCCAGAGAAAATAATCCAAGTCTGTCCAAACTGTAGGTAGCTAATATGCCTTCATCATTCTGGTAAACCACCTCTACACCCTTTCCAAAGCCTCCACATCCTCCCTGTAAAGGGGTGACTAGAACTGCATGCAATTGTCCAGATGTGGCCTAACTAACGTATTATAAAGCTGTATCAATACTTCCTGCATCTTATACTCAAAGCCCTGAACAATGAAGGCAAGCATGTTATATGTCTGCTTTACCATTCTATCTACTTGTGTAGACACATTCAGGAAGTTATCGACTTGGATCCCGAGAACCCTATGCACAATTTACAGATGATGCGCTTCAGAAGATTAAGGGACATTAGCTTTAGAGATTGTGGAGGCATTGATAGTGATATTTCAAGCATCGGTAGAGTCAGGAGTGGTTCCAGATGATTGGAAATTTGTCAATATTACCCCGCTGCACAAAAAGGGAGCAAGGCAGAATAGTGGGAACTATAGGCCGGTTAGTCTGACTTCAGTGGTTGGTAAGATTTTATAGTCCATTATAAAGGGTGAGGTTACAGAGTACTTAGAAGATCACAATAAAATAGACCAAAGTCAGAATGGCTTTGTGAAGAGGAAGTCTTGCTTGACAAATTTGCCAGAATTCTTTGAAGAAGTAAATAGCAGGTCAGACAAAGGAGAGTCAGTAGATATTTACTTAGATTTTCAGAAAGCATTTGATAAGGTTCCACACGCTAGGCTGCTTAGGAAGATGAGGGCCCATGGTATCAAAGGGCAGATACTAGCATTGAGAGCAGGTTGGATGGATGGCAGAAGACAAAGAGTGGCAATAAAGGGGGCTTTTTCTGGTTGGCTGCCAGTGACTAGTGTAGTTCCACATGGGTCGGTGCTGGGGCCGCTACTCTTCACGTTGTATATTAATGATTTGGTTGAGGGGATTGAAGGCTTTGTGGCAAAGTTTGCAGATGATTGGTGGAGGGGCAGGTAGTGTAGAGAAAGCAGGGACTCTGCAAAAGGACTAGGACAGGTTGGGAGAGTGGGCAGAGAAGTGGCAGATGGAATATAGCGTAGCAAAGTGTGGAGTCATGCATTCTGGTAGTAGGAATAAAGGTGTAGACTATTTTCTAAATGGGGTGAGACTCCAGAAATCGGAGGGACTTGGGAGTGCTGGTGCAGGATTCCCAAAAAGTTAATCCGTAAATCAAATCAGTAGTAAAGAAAGCAAACTCAATGCCAGCATTTATTTCAAGAGGGCTTGTATACAAAAATAGGAATGTAATGCTGAGGCTCTATAAGGCGCTAGTCAGGCCGGATTTGAAATATTGTGAGCAATTTTGTGCACCATATTTGAGGAAGGATGTGCTGGCTCTGGGCTGGGTCCAGAGGAGGTTTACAAGAATGAACCCTGGAATGAGTAGGTTAACCTATGATGAGCGTTTGTCGGCACTGGGCCTGTACTCGCTGGAGTTTTGAAGAATGAGGGCGGACCTAATTTAAACATACAGAATAGTGAAAAGCTTGGATAGAGTGGATGTGAAGAGGATGTTTCCACTAGTGGGAGAGTCTAGGACTAGAGGTCATAGCTTCAGAATTAAAGGACATTATTTTAGGAAGGAGATAAGGCAAAATTACTTTAGTCAAAGGGTGGTGAATCTGTGGAATTCTTTCAAACAAAAGGCTGTGGAGGCCAAGTCAGCGGACAGGCAGAGATAGATAGATATGACAGAGATAGATAGGTTCTTGATTAGTACGTGTCAGAGTTTATGGGGTGAAGGCAGGAGAATGGGGTTAGGAGGGAGCGATAGATCAGCCATGATTGAATGGTGGAGTAGACTTGATGGACTCTATGGCCTAATTCTACTCTTAATCCTTCTGACCTTATGTTGGCTTGGGACAGAGAGGGATTCACTTCTTAAGAATCCAATGTCCATATAATTCACGGAGACATAGACATGGAGACGTACAATGAGGAAGCCGGCTATATAGTCAACTGAATCTCAGCTAATTACTGAGCATCTACTTATACTAATCATGCACTAATCCCATTTGATTCTTGCCACATTGTTCCAGATTCTACTAATCGCCCATACAATTAGCGGCGGCCAGTTAGTCAGCTAAACTACACATCTTTGGGACATGGGAGGAAATCTGAGCACCCGGAAGAAAGTTACAGGGACACTGAATCTGCAGCGTCAGCACCTGAGATCAGACTTGAACCCAGACTGTTGAAGATGTGAGGCCGCAGCAGTACTGAATGAGCCAGTGGCTCCCCTGTGGACTGGATATGTTGTGCATTGGACAAGTAGACAGCGTCAGCCCAGTAACCCATTTGAGTATTTTCTTGAGGCTTAAAAATTGTTTAGCTGGATCTTCTGAGCAACTTTGATTGGAACCCCTGCTAGAGTTCAACTGTTTAAATGAAGCAACCCAGATTTTCACACTGACCTGACTTACAGATTCAGACAATGTACTCTTGTCGGTCTGCTGTGCTACCGGGTCCCAAGTGTGGCCCAGTGAGAGAGTTGAGCCCTGTTCACATTCCCCAGAGTCATGCTGTTTATGATTCCTATGTTGTGTGAGACAATGTGCAAAATCCGAGTCCCCATTGGTTTCGGAATAAATTTTAAGGTAAATGGGAGAGAATCCCACCTCTGTCTTAAATTTGACATTACCTTATATTTTAATTATGTATTAGTTTGGGTGCTGTAAAGAGCTCAAACTCACACAGGTTTGAAATGCAAGCATCTTTATTGTTCAGGTCATTAACTACTAAGCAGGTCATCACTCTAAGGTTCACACTGCTACTCGTACTGGTAGACAGTGGGCAGGATCTTACACTATGAATGTCTTAATTAGGCGGGTGAAAATTACTAATGCCCCTGTCCCACTTAGGAAACCTGAACGGAAACCTCTGGAGACTTTGCGCCCCACCCAAGGTTTCCGTGCAGTTCCCGGAGGTTGCAGGTGGTTGCCGGAGGTTGCAGGTAGTGGAAGCAGGTAGGGAGACTGACAAAAACCTCCGGGAACCTCTGGGAACAGCACGGAAACCTTGGGTGGGGCGCAAAGTCTCCAGAGGTTTCCGTTCAGGTTTCCTAAGTGGGACAGGGGCATTTGCATTTGAATTGGCTAAGTGCTATAGCCAATCTACAGGTGCTTTTTGTGAATGACTTTGTTAACTTTTAAGTATGTTTCATTTTTAAATACTTAAAAGTAATGTTAATTACAACAATTTGTTTAAGACTGAATGGCCTAGACATACTTAAACCAATAGAATTCCCAATTAACTGGAACAGATGGTTGAGTACAGCTGATGACAATTCTGGGTGGGGGACAAAACACCAAGCCAAGGTGGATATTTGGTATCTGCTAAAATAAAAGTAGGTGAATCATAGCTCCTCATGTAAAATTCACTAGTCATGGTCTCATCAAGAATGCTTAGCTGATGGAATGGAGATGTCAACATATAGAGAAATTATTTCTTTGGGAAAGCAATCGATTCAACAAGATCTCAAATTTAGACCAAAACAATTTAGGAATGACAAGCAAAAGTCCTTTTCACAAAAGAGACAAAGAACATTTATTGCAATTATTCTTTTTTTGGGACCTGAGCATCACAGGAAAGTTCAGCATTTATCAGCCATCCCACTTTCTTGTACTGCAGTGGTTCTTTGCATACATATACAACTGCAATGCTCTGAGGTAGGAAGCTCCAGGTTATCGATACAGTGCCAATTAAGGAATAACTATATATTTCTGAGGTAGGATTGACTTGGTGTTTGATGGAGCAAAGCCTGCAGGTGGCAATGTTGCATTGTACCTGCTGTCTTTGACTTTCTTGGTATTAGAAGCCAAGGCTTTGGCAGGTGTAATTTGAGTAGCCTAGGTGAGTAAGTGTAGTGTATTTTGTAGATGACACACTTTGCAGCTATGGCTGACGGGTGATGCAGCGAATAAATGTTCATGGTGGTCGATGGGGCACCAATCATGTGAGTAGGCACAAAAATGCTGGAGTAACTCAAAAAATCCAGACACAAAATGCTGGAGTAACTCAACGGGATGGGCAGCATCTCTGCATAGAAGGAATGGGTGACATTTCAGGTCGAGACCCTTCTTCTAGTAAGTCCACGTCGCGCCCGTGTCTAGAAGCTCCGCAGACTGCAGCTTCAAGATGTTGTAGGCCGCGGGCCGGCAATCGGAGCACTACCTTTTGGCGATCGCTCCGTGAAGGAGGCGACCAAAAGCGGTTCCCCCCTTTCCCCCCTCACCACCCCCCACACAAGACACACCAAGAGACATTAAAACACACATTTGGACATACTAAAAAAAAAAAAAAAAGTAGAAATGATAAACACGCTGCTGGCAGGGCAGCGCCCCCACTAACCAATCACCAACCAGTCGAAAATAATTATCCAGGGGCCTCGGAGCGTTTTTGAAAGTGGGGGGGCTGAGCGATCACTGATCACTGGCCTTGGGAGTACCTGGCGAACATGGATTCATGGTGTATGGAACAAGCTGCCAGAGGAGGTCGTTGAGGCAGGGAATATCCCAACATTTAAGAAACAGTTAAGGGCCTGTCCCACTTAGGCGACTTTTTAGGCAAGCGGAGGAGACTCTAGACTCACCACATGGTCACATGGACGCCACTTGTTCGCTGGTGGTCTCTGGTGAGTCTTCTTCATGGTCGCGAGGCGTCCCACATTCTGGGAACTAGTAGCGGCCTCAGTATGGTCTCCACAAATTTTCTGCGACCAGAAATTGGTCGTCATGGAGAAAATCGATAATCCTGTAGTCGTAGGTACAGTTGTATTGGGGTCGCCATGTAGTTATAGGTAGTCGAGGTAGTCGTAGGTAGTTTTAGTTAATCGTTTTTGCTGATCGGTCATTGGCTCATTGGGGGAAAAAAACATAAGCAGGAGTTTTCAGAACCAAGGATAACCGACTGGTAATGTTAAATGTCGCTGAACTTCACAGCTGTGTATCTCTGGCTTATTAAAAGTTGTCTGGCTTCTTAAAAGTGTCTCCACTCCTTCTCCCCCAACTTCTTCCCCCTTCTCCCCCCTGCGTCCTCTTTTAAAGGACTTACTGTACACTGTGCTAGCCGTCTTAATCTTCCTGTTCATCGCGGTGTTGGTCTGTATCACCTTGGCTTTGCACCGTGTGAATTTCAGACAGTGCTCCCCCCCCCCCTCCCCCACTTGCCATGGCCCCCATCTTTGCGATGTGTTTGTGTATTCCAATCTGACAGTCGCCGTTCCAGTTCCCGGTTTTTCAGGCGACTGCCGGCGAACTGACACGCGCTGGCAGTCCGCCGAAAAATTGCCTATGTGAGACAGACCCTTATGACTGATACATGGTTAGGACAGGTTTGAAGGGATATCAACCAAAATCAGGTTATGTAGCTGAGATATGTTGGCGGGTGAGGGAAGGTTGGGCAGAAGGGCCTGTTTTCACACTGTATCACTCTATGACTACATTGTACCTGCACCATGCATGAATGCTTCAAAATCAAGTGGTCGAATTTTATTGCCAACTACTGCCTTCTGTGGCAGAGAATTCCACAGATTCACAACTCTCTGGGTGAAGAAAGTTTGTCCTCATTTCAGTACTAAATGGCCTACCCCATATTCTTAAACTGTGACCCCTGGTTCTGAACTCCCCCAACATGGGGAACATTTTTCCTGCAGTTACAGTAAGTGAAAATCTAGCAGGCAAGCAGATTGCTTCCTCCAACCACCCCCATTTGAAGGCCACTATCTTCCACCACTTCAACCCAGTGCTTGGTACCTACTTCCAGCAGCCACTGGTTGTCCTCCAGGATGTGCCGAGCCACAGCCTGGTCCATGCCGCTCACCAGGGCGAATTTGGCGCACAGACTCTCATGGCAGCGGCACAACGCTACTGACGCCTCCGACGGCCCGGGACTCTTTCACTGAAGCTGCTCCATGGCCAGAGCTGCAGTGAGCGACTCGCCAGCCCGGCAAACACTTGCCAGCCCTGGCTCCCCATCCGCATCTGCCCCTGCCACTGCTTGCGCTTTTATCCCTCCCTCTGCCCCGGCTCTCCAACACCCATGGCCAGGTTGCTCAGCAGCGCCTCGTCCAAAGCCGGAGACTTTGAAACATGTCTAGACAAAAAAGTGGGAGGGCTGCTGCCCCCCCCCCCCCCCCCGCTTCCGCGGCCCATATTATCAAATATCTATGGTTGGTGGCTACCCTCTCCATTATTGGAGATAATCATTATCTAACACTTCTGTGATATGGCAATATCTAACTCGGCAATATCAGCCCTTACCTGAGTTTTATCGATGATTTGTGTGTACCACTTAAGTTGCCGAGGAGTGATAAATGTAATTGAACATTATGCAGTCCGCAGCATACAGTCCAAGTTCTGACCTAGTGATAAAAATAAGGTAATTAATGAAGAAGGAAGACTGATGAAATTGCATAAGGTTCATGGCCAAGCACACATCCCAAGCAGTACATTGGAAGATAAACATTTCCAGATTCACAATCGTTTGATTTTTATAAGTTAGGGATATTAGAGAAGAAAGTTCAGTAAGCACACTGGAGGCATATATCAGCCATAATTGATTACTTACATTTGAAGGGCCAAATGGTTGCATTCTGGTTTATGTATTATGAGCAAGGGCGAACTGATCTTGCAAAGAGCAAAAATTGTCAACTTGCCTTCTCATAAAGAAGATGATGCATAACATGGATAACTATGTGTAAGCCAGGAAACCAGAAGTAACGTGTCATATCCAGTGTTAAGAACATTTAGTTGATTTATATCAACTAATGTAGTATGAAAAGCAGCAAGCATTGTCTATCTAAGCTCAAGATGTCTCTGAAATGTAACCTTCCTTAATTATTGACTGGAAAGTCATGATTATATAAAATACTGTGTTTATATAGAGCTAAGATGCCTTGAGAGATTTGTATTTAATACTTAAAGTCATTGACACTTTAATGACTTGATAGAAAGATTCTACAGCAAGCAATGTTATTGATTAGCTTACAGCAATTGTTAAAATTTCAGTAAATGATTTGTTTGATCATTGTTTCCAATTGAATTTTCTTTGCACAGTTTTAGGAGGAAAGGATATCAATGGAATGGAAAATCAGGCAGGTTATATAATAAAAGATAGATCACTTATGCCCCTGTCCCACTTAGGAAACCTGAACGGATAACTCTGGAGACTTTGCGCCCCACCCAAGGTTTCCGTGCGGTTCCCAGAGCTTGCAGGTGGTTGCCGGAGGTTGCAGGTGGTGGAAGCAGGTAGGGAGACTGACAAAAACCTCCGGGAACCGCACGGAAACCTTGGGTGGGGCGCAAAGTTTCCAGAGGTTTCCGTTCAGGTTTCCTAAGTGGGACAGGGGCATAACTGATCATTTTCATCTTCGATAGTTGGCAGCCTGTGCATCAACTTTAATAAAATGTTACCAAGCCTTATTGTAACTCATCATGAAAATTCCTCTTCATGATCTTCCCCTTCCCCTTTGCTCCTGCTCTTGCATTTGAGCTGATTATATTTATGTATGGTTTATCTCGTCTGTTTGGATAGCATGCAAACCAAAGCTTTCCACTGTACCAGGTGACAATAATAACCCTAAGCCTAAAAACTAAGTTCTATTCAGTGGTCCCACTCCATAGCCTTTTATATTTTTCAAAGGTCTACCTCATAGAATCTACCAAAAATCTTTACTTCACCTATTTGCTTGGCTGGCCATAATAAAAACAAACTGACCACTTATTTGTTCCCATTATTTTCCCATGATCGTAAAATTATGTTGCCCTGTCTAGTGTGATTACAATTCCATTTATAACTCAAGATTACTTCTGCAGCACTACAGCAACCAACTATTACATGGGTTTCAAGTATTTTGGAGATATAGATTTTAAAAATAATTTCTTGAATTACTTTATCCAACCTGCTTTTTCTTGCCTAGCTCATACTATTGACAATTCTGTTCAATTGTAAAAATCCTTAAAATGGTAAAACTTAAAAAAGTGTTGCCAATCATAATTGGTTTAGTATAGAGTTTTAGGTTAGAGATACAGCATGGAAATAAATCCTACAGACTATTGTGTCCATGCCGACCATTCACCACCCATTTACACTAGTTATCCTACTACACTCTAGGGGCAATTTGCAGAGGTCAATTAATCTACAAACCAGCATGTCTTCGGGATATGGGAGGAAACCAGAGCACCCAGAGGAAACCCATGTGGTCATAGAGAGAACGTGCAAACACACACAGACAGCAGCTGAGTGCAGGATCGAATTGTTTGACCTGTTTTTACAAAATGTTAAATGGCCAGCTCGACATAGATTACAAAACCTACATCAAACCCAAACCAATTAGGAGCAGACGAGGGCATTCGATCCCATTTAAGATTCCAGCTACCAAGCCAGATGTGTACAGCAATTCATTCTTCTCCAGCACAATTAAAGCATGGAATAGTCTTCACCCTACCATAGTTACCCAACCAGATGCAACTAAATTTAAGGTAGCTCTTTCTTCCAAAAAACCCTTTCCGGCTTAAGTCCTCCCTCCACCACCTCCAGTTTAAATTCCATTGAGAATATTTTGGAGGACCAAGAAACCAAGAACCAAAAATCTAGGTCTCTGGTACTGTGAGGCAGCAGCTCCACCACTGCGCCACTGTGCGTGGTTGTTGAGGTTGTGTGCAAAAGTAATTGAGGTAAAATTCAGTTTCTGAAATTGCCTTCTAATTTATAATGGGACTATCATTAGTGCTGTTGCCTCATAACACTGGAAAACTGAGTAAACTGATCATAAGTGCTCTCTTTGTGGTTTGCACGTTCTCACTCTGACCATGGAGATCCCTGTTTGGTGCTCTGGTTTCCTCCCAAATCCCAAATTTGTACTGGTAGGTTGATTGGCTTCTGTGATGAACTCTTAGTGGCAAAAACAATGAAAGAATGGGACTGAAATAATAGCTTTGATGGCATCTGATATGTCCCTACTCGTGGCTCCTTCTGTTTGAAAATCAGGTGTGTTATGTAAGAAAGCTGTAATCCACTTCAACAGTTTACACAAAAAGTAGTGTTTGTGAAAATAATTCTTCAATCTTTACTTAATAATTCTCATTCAAACATGGAACTCAGATCAGAAACTCCTTGCTGGCGTTTTGAAAGTAAACATATCCTCAACACATTTAATGGCAACATGTTGTGATGCTGTCACTTTCATTGCTGTATATGGAAAACGTTATTTCATTATTTTTCAGTATACCATCATGATAAAGTAAGGATGAGCCGTCTTCTTAAACAGCTGAAGTTCGCTTGATGAAGGACGTCCCCGAACACTTTCCTTAAAATTTCTGGATAAGATCAAGGACTTAAAATCAGGAAAGATGAGGGAACAAGTACTTTCCAACATGCAGTTGTTTTAGATAATGGAATTTTGGCTGATGATACTCAAGCAAATCTAGTACCTCCATAGACGCCTCCTTCAAAGATATATTGCTGCTATCATACATGTGCATGTAGCTTAGAGTCCTAGAGTCATAGAGTGATACAGTGTGGAAATAGGCCTTTCGGCCCAACTTGCCCACACTGGCCAGCTACACTAGTCCCACCTGCCTGTGCTTGGTCAATATCCATCCAAACCTGTCCTATCCATGCATCTGTCTAACTGTTTCTTAAATATTGGGATAGTTCCAGCATCAACTACCTCATCTTGCAGCTTGTTCCATACACCCACCAACATTTGTGTGAAAAAGTTACCCCTCAGATTCCTATTAAATCTTTTCCCCTTCACCTTAAACCTATGTCCTCTGGTCCTCAATTCCCCTACTCAGGGCAAGAGACTCTGTGCATCTACCCGATCTAATCCTATCATGATTTTGTACACCTCCATAAGATCACCCTCATCCTTCTGCGCTCCAAGGAGTAGAGACCCAGCCTACTCAACTTCTCCCTATAGCTCACACCCTCTAGTCCTGGCAACATCCTCGTAAATCTTCACTGAATCTTTTCAAGTTTGATAAGTTTCCTATAACATGGTGCCCAGAACTGAACATAATATTCTAAATGCGGTCTCATCAACATCTTATACAACTGCAACATGACCTTCCAACTTCTATACTCAATACTCTGACTGATGAAGGCCAAAGTGCCAAAAGCCTTTTTGACCACCTTATCTATCTGCGACTCGACCTTCAAGGAACCATGCCCCTGTACTCCTAGATCCCTCTGCTCTACAATACTACCCAGAGGCCTACCATTTACTGTGTAGGTCCTGCCCTTGTTAGACGTCCCAAAATGCAACACCTCACACTTCTCTGTATTAAATTCCATCAACCATTTCCCCGCCCACCTGGCCAATCGATCCAGATCCTGCTGTAATCTTTCACAACCATCTTCACTATCTGCAAAACCACCCACTTTTGTTTCATCAGCAAACTTGCTAATCTTGACCTGTATGTTCTCATCCAAATCATTGATGTAATTGACAAACAGTAACGGGCCCAGCACCGAACCCTGAGGCACACCACTAGTCACAGGCCTCCAGTCCGAGAAGCAACCTTCCACCATCACCCTCTGCTTCCTTCCATGGAGCCAATTTGCTATCCATTCAGCCATCTCTCCTTGGATCCCATGCGATCTAACCTTGAGCAGCCTACCATGTGGAACCTTGTCGAATGCCTTACTGAAATCCATGTATACAACATCTACAGCTCTGCCCTCATCAACCTTTTTGGTCACGTCTTCAAAAAAAATCAATCGGATTTGTGAGACACGACCTCCCACATACAAAACCATGCTGACTATCCCTAATCAGACCTTGCCCATCCAAATGCTTGAATATCCTATCCCTCAGAATACTCTCTAGTAACTTTCCAACTACAGATGTTTTTGGAACTACTTTCCAAATACGGCTTAAGTGACAAAAGTTTAATTCTACACTACTTTTTATCAAATTATCAGGATGGTGTACAACATAAGTAGAAGTATATAAAAGTATGGGAGGCATAGATAGTCAGAATCAGTTTTCCCAGAGTGGAAGGGTCAAAGAGTAGAGGCATAGCTTTAAGGAGAAAGGAGCAACATTTGAAGGAGATGAGTGGGGCAAGTTTTTTACACAGAGGGTTTGGGTGCCGGAAAGGCGCTATCGGGATTGGTGGTAGAGGCAGATGAGGCTTTTAGATGGAATTGTGGATATTCAGGGAAAGGGTGGATATGGATCACGTGCAAGCAGCAGAGATTGGTTTATCAATGACACCATGTTCGGCACAGACATTGTTTGCCAAAGGACCTATACCAGAGCTGTAATTTTTAGTCTCTATGTTCTATGAAATCTGGCATCAGTCATCTTTCCTCTGTCTTTGTCCTTTTGACAGAAATAGGCAATGACTGGGGGGGGGGGGGGGGGGGGGGGGGGGGGGGGGTGGTGAGTAGCCTAAGCAGTAACTGCACTGCAATTTGCTGTTGGTGCAGCTACTGTGTGCTGGTGATGATGGAAAAGTATATTTACAGTAATGATTGCTGGGGCTGCACACATTCAGGTAAATGTAGAGTAACCTTTGCCCTTTTTTTGCATGCAGATAATGGGACATTCAAGTGCAAATATAACAACCATGAAAATCATGGAGATCTTAACGGTATAGATGCCTACTTCACAAAGCTCACAGTGGATGCTCCAATCAGCAGCGTATAATGCTTAGCACTTTTTGAGATAACTCTTGCTAAATGTTTCTGAATTGTGCATTAATAAAGGACTATTTCTTTTTGGAAGTCTTTCCTTTTTAAGTGAAATCTGCCTCATTAGTGTATCTTCACATCATATGTGCAGTTGAAACTTCAAAAACCTGATGCTTACCTTTGAAAGAGTGACTGTTGCAATCTCTCGCTTGGATCAAATGGACCCAGCTGCACTGCATCATCACTGAGGCTGCACAGCAGGATTTATTTTCACCTTAAATAATCTATGCTTCATCTTCCCACGACATCTTGATGTTATTGCCAATAACTTCCAGTCGTATGTCTCCCAAAAAAAATGTAACTTCTCACCTAATCCTTCTAGCTGGAGTTCAATTACCTGCATCAGGTTACCTCTGTTTCCAAAGTATTGAAGATGTGCGCAAATGATATCTTTTGGCTCTTTATGAGGTGGTCAAAATGTATAATTATCACAATATTGTTCGCACCACAGATAATATGTACATGCACAGGCACACACAAGCGCACAGGCACACACAGGCACACACACACACACACACACACACACACACACACACACACACACACACACACACACACACACACACACACACACACACACACACACACACACACACACACACACACACACACAATGGTGACAAAGACATATTTAACAGCTTGGAATTATTTCTTATAAAATACAGTGTTCTATTTTCGTGCAACAGATCAAAGATATTAGGTAATTGAATTCTGTTTTCCATTCTAATACAACCACTTTTGCATTCGGCATAAAGCTTATCTAATTTATCAAATGTATGTACAACATCCGCACTAGTTTTTCAGATATACTGCGTGGAAAAAGGTCCTTCAGCCCACCGAGCATGCACCTACCAGTGATCACCCATACACTAGTTCTATTTTGCATACCAGGGGACATTTACAGAAGCCAATTAACATACAATCCTGCACTTCTTTAGAATGAGGGAGGGCACCAGAGCACCCGGAGAGAACCCATGCTGTCACAGGGAGAACGTGCAAACCCCGTACAGACAGTAACCATAGTCAGGATCGAACCTGGGTCCTGACTCTGAAAGGCAGCAACTCTACCACTGTGTCACTGTGCCATCCAAAGTATTTTGTAAATTCCTGGGTAGTAGTCTTCTTATAGTTAACCAAAGTTCTGGTTAGACCATCCTGCACCCTGCATAGACAAGGTAGTTTGGTCATGGAAGCAGATTCATCAGAATATGCTGAAAGGGTTTTTGCAAACATGGCTTGTACATTTGTGAATGTAGAAGAGTAATGGTGGCATAATAGAAGTGTGGGGAATCCATTGAGTGGGGGTCTTAACATGCATGTTTAACGTATTACAAACAAATGCACAGTTTTTATCCACGAGTAGTTGCTCTACTCAACAGCCAAAAATCTGTAGCCTCCCTTTGATCTGGTATTTTGTTGGTTCACATGCTTTATCAATGGTGTTTTATCATTAATGTATTATTATTATTAATATTTAGTGTTTTCTGAGTCATTCATAACTGTCACTGTATGTCATGTTGTTACTTGTGGGCGGAGCACCAAGGCAAATTCCTTGTATGTGAATACTTGGCCAATAAACTTACTTACGTACATACTCACTTTTATGTAATGTGTCTTGTTGCTTTTTTAGTGTGGCTGCATGGTAATTCGAGTTTCACTGTACCTGACAATAAACACTTTTAAAGGAACAGAAGATTCTGCTAAATAGTCATAATTTTTAAGTTGATTGCAATGGCTGTTATTTTCAAAGCTGGAGAATATATATAATTACTTAGTCATTCGGACTGTGCTCATATACCAGCTGGACACAAACCATGATTTCCCACCAATGGTCCGGATCTGAAGTTCCTTGTTTCTACACTGGGTGTTGGGTCTAGTTTGGTTGCACAAGGCAGAGTTGTGGGAAGGGGAAGAGCATTGGTGGAGATAAGGACATGAACCAGAGATTCCCAGAAATGTACTTGCACTTCTTGTGAATTTCACCCACTGCTCACGGTATCTGTGGCTCATTCACAATACTGTAAGGGGAGGAGCAGATTTGATTGCTGGTGGTATCTTGTTGGAGTTGTCAGAAATGACAAGTATAACAACATCCATCTTAACCGTGTAGACATTGATATGCAGTGTACGTTACACTTGTCAGCTCGGCTGCAGTCTTGGATTTCCAGTGTATTTAACTGTTTTGCTTTCGCTTTGCCTTGTGTGAGCACTTTTGATCAAGGGAGTAACTTTTGCATTTGACGGGATGAAAACCCAGCAGCCTCAGACCAGCCACCTGAGATATACTTCCCCTGATTTTCCTTTCCGTGATGTCTGCTGATAGCTGCCGCAGGGCACTGGCATCTCCACTGAGCTGTTTCTCTCACTGCATCTTTATACTGAACACTTCCCTACATTACAACAGCGGCCCAATTTGAAATTACATTTTTAATAAATTTCCTTTTCTTCTTCTTTTTTTCCCCATTCAGAGAGTTTATTGGCTACACTCTGCTATGGCCCAATTAAACATGGACTTTGTCATTGTTCTCCTGTTTTGACCAAAAAAACTGCCTACCAGTTAAACTCAGTGTATAAAATCATGAGAGGAATTATGTATAAAATCATGAGAGGAACAGAGCGGGTAGATGCACAGAGTCTCTTGCCCAGAGTAGGTGAATTGAGGAGCAGAGGCCATTGGTTTAAGGTGAAGGGGAAAAGATTTAATAGGAAATCGAGAGGTAACTTTTTCACATAAAGGGTGGTGGGTATGAAAGAAGCTGCCAGAGGAGGCAGTTGAGGCTGGGACTATTCCAACATTTAAGAAACAGTGAGACGCTTACATGGATAGGAGAGGTTTGGATGGTTATGGGCCAAATGCAAGCAGGTGGGACCAGTGTAACTGGAACATGTTGGCCGATGTGGGCAAGTTCGGCCGAAGTGTCTGTTTCCACAATGTATCAATCTATGACTATTGGGCCTGTCCCACTTAGGCGACTTTTTAGGCGAGTGCCGGAAACTGCGCTCGCCACATGGTCGCCACATGTTCGCTGATGGTTTCTGGTGAGTCTCCTTCATGGTCGTGAGGAGTTCCCGCATTCTGGGAACTAGTCGCGGTCTCAGTATGGTCGCCACAAATTTATCACTATGTTGAAAATTTTTCTGCGACCAAAAATTGGTCACCATGGAGAAAATCGATAATCCTGTAGTCGTAGGTGCAGTTGTAGTGGGGTCGCCATGTAGTTATGGGTAGTCGAGGTAGTCGTAGATAGTTTTAGTTAATCATCTTTGCTGACCGGTCATTTTCGTTGGCTCATTGGGGAAATAAAACGTAAGCACGAGTTTTCAGAATCAAAGATAACCGACTGGTAATGTTAAATGTCCGCCAACTTCACAGCTGTGCATCTCTGGCTTATTAAAAGTTGTCTGGCTTCTTAAAAATTGTCTCCTTCTCCACCCTTCTCCCTCCTTCTCCTCCCTTCTCCCCTCTATTAAAGGACTTACCGTACACTGTGTTAGCCGTCTTAATTACAGCGCCTACCTTCCTGTTCATCGTGGTGTGTGTCTGTATCACCTTGGCTTTGCACCATGTGAATTTCAGACAGCACTCCCCCGCTTGCCCTGGCCCTCCGCTTTTGCGATGTGTGTGTGTGCGACGTGTGTGTGTGTGTGCGCGTGTGCGCGTGTGCGTGTGTGCGCGTGTTCCACTCTGACAGTCGCCGTTCTAATTCCCGGTTTTTCAGGCGACCTCCGCAACTTGACAGTCGCCAGCAGTCTGCTGAAAAATCGCCGAAGTGGGACAGGCCCATAAGACTCTACCACCTGCTCTGGGGCTGTTGATACACAATGAGGTCTCAGCCCATTTCATAGGATTGGCACACTGGCTGCATACTATCATACATCATTGGCCTATTATAGTCTGCCCTGCAGCCTCCTTTCCATCACAATACCTCTTTAATAGTCTTTGTTGCCTTTATTGGTCTTTATTGCTATCAACATCTGGGTTACCCCTCAGCCTCCTGCACTGGACAGTCTATCCTTATAACCATGGCCCTCCATTCCTGGCAACATCCTGGTAAGAATCTCCTGCAATCTCCGCATCACTACCACTTCCTTCTGGTGGTGTGTTGACCAGAAATGGACATAATATCTAAGTATAGTATGACAAATATTTTTTACAACTGCCACATATTGGGATGCATTACAGCCTGGTTTAGGTACAGCTCCATCCAAGCCCGCAAGATCTTGCAGAGAGTTGTGGATGCAGCCCAGACCATTACACAAACCAACCTGTCTTCCATTGAAGGTACACAAAAATGCTGGAGAAACTCAGCGGGTGCAGCAGCATCTATGGAGCGAAGGAAATAGGTGACGTTTCGGGCCGAAACCCTTCTTCAGACTACTCCACTGTCTTCCATTGACTTCATCTACACTTCACGCTGTCTTGGCAAGGCTGCCAGCAGAATCTAGGACCAGTCTCACTCCCTCTTTTCCTCTCTCCCATCAGGGAGGAGGTACAAACGTTTGCAAATGCATACCTCCAGATTCAGCAACAGTTTCTTCCCAGCTGTTATCAGGCAAATAAATGGTTTTCTCATAAGGTGGAGTGCAGTCCTGACCTCCCATCTACCTCAATGGGGACATTTGAACAATCTTGAATTGGACTTCATCGGACTTCAAAGTTACTGTATATCTTGCACTGAATGTTGTACCCTTTATCCTATATCTGAGCACTGTGGACAGCTTAATTGTATTCATGTATAGTTATTTCTCTGACTGGATAACACACAAACAAAATGTGTCAGGTAAAGGGCCTGTCCCACTGACGCGACTTTTCAGCGACTGTCTTCGACCTTCGAGCTCGAGGGCACGCGCCTGATAAACCTTGAGCTGGATCGAGCATCAGCGATGAAACCGTGAGCCGGATCGACCATCTCCACACACACACACACACATCGCACACACACACACACACACACACACACACACACACACACACACACACACACACACACACACACACACACACACACACACACACACACACACACACACACACACATCGCAAAGGCGGGGGCCAGGGAAAGCGGGGGAGTGCTGTCAGAAATTCACACCCGCGATGAGCAGGAAGGTAAAAGACGGCTGGCAAAGTGTACGGTAAGTCCTTTAGAGAGAAGGGGGGGGGGGAGAGAAGGGGAGAGAAGAGGGGAGAAGGGGGGAAAAGGGGGGGGGGGAGAAGGAGTGTAGACACTTTTAATAGGTATGTTACAATACTTACCTTCAGCGGTGCTGCAATTCTGCCACTGGCCGTGTGCGCGGTTTTGGTGCGTTTGAGGGGGGGGGGGGGGGGTTAAAACACGGTTTTCTCCAACCTGGTCCTGGATTATATTTTGTCGGAGTGCAAGCTTTTGCTGAAGATTCGTTCCGACGGCCATTCTGTGTATTTAAAAAAAAAAATTGCCCGACAAGTTAATCGCTGGAGTAATTTTAATATCAGCTTCTGAAGCCGTCAACGCCGACAACGGGGACGGATTTTACGTAGGGGACAGGTGAAAGAAAGTAGTTTATTTTTATGTATAAAGGTGTTTCTTAAGATGCATTTAATTCACATTTTAAGTTGTGAAACGGTGATTTTTTTCCACGTACGAACCGGCAGTGTTTTTGCTGCCGATATGGGAACTAAATCACCGCAACCACAACGTTCCGATTGATCACGTTTCAGAAAAACCCACTCGCAAGCTGATTTAAATGGCCATTAATTTACAGGTATTAAACATTAAATTCCTTCCATTTGGCCTATAAACCCATGACAATGAGATTTTAAAATTATATTATATCGTGAATTCTTGTGTGAATGTTATTTGGATGCTTAGGCTATTTAAAAATGTTAATCTATTCTTAAGAAATTGATATATGTTTAGATCTAGTAATTGAATTTTGTAATTAGCTACACTTAGGTAACTAACTAATTATATGCTTTAATTTCAAGTCATCTAAGTAAGATTGTTTCATATTTGTTTCAGAATGGTTCAATCTATAATAACTGAACAATTATTTCAGTTCTCTTAATTTTGAAGAAAGTTATGGGCTTTTGACTGTTCTCGATCACAGCTTTTGTGTTAAGTCAATGGAAAAGCAATTTCCGAGTATGAAAATGGCCATAACTTTTCTAATACTGAAGATATGAAAGTGAATTAGGTGTCAAATAAAACTACTTATTATGCTTTATCTGATGGGATAAATTACAGACTTGATTTTTAAAATCTCAAAATTTTGTAACATTGCTACTTTTAAGAAGCCAGACACCGTTCAATAAAGTTTAGCAGGCATTTAGCATTACCGGTCGGTTTATTTTTTTTTCTCAACAAGCTTCACCTTCGACTACCCTCGATTGCCTTCGATTACCTAGGAAAGCATGCCGACCTGCTATAACCTACCTTGACTAAACCTACGAGTAAAAATATATCGATTTTTTCCATGGCGACCTTTTTTTACTCGCGGGCATTTTTCAGCATGTTGAAATAAACGCCGCGACCTAGCTGAGGCGTCGAGTACACGGAGACTACTCTCGAACATGAAGGAGAGTTACAAATATCTCCTAGGACCTCGTGTCGACCATGCTGCCAGCATGAGTCGAGGGCAAACTCTTCTAAACTCGCGAATTAGGTCGCCGCAGTGGGACAGGCCTTAAGGAGGGAAGAGGTGAAATGTTAGATCAAAGCAAGGGATATAGGTGGAAGGAGATAGGTGTGGGGCGGGAGGGGGTGTGGGGGATGGAACACAGTATTTGCATTGGTGGAGGGGAAGATCACATCGGTGGGGTAGGGGCATATTACTTAAAATTGGAGAATTCAATGATCATACCATTGAGTTATTAGCTATCCAAGTGGAATATGAAATTTTGTTCCTCCAGTTTGCTTGTGGCCTCACTCTGGCAAACGAGGAGACCAGGGTCAGAAAGGTTGGTGCAAATATATTTTTGTTTCTGCTCTGTTGTCGGTTTTGATTTCCCAATCTAGAGAACACACTGATTTCTTGTTCAGTAACATTGTTTTGCATGAACAAAGCCAGATAATAAATCAACATTATGGAAGTTTGTGACATCAATAATTAGTAATTATGTAATTAGCAAGTGTGCTTCTCTCTTCATCTGTTCTATGTTTGTAAGCAGAAAACAAGCAGAGGTAAACAAAAGATGTGAGCTGCTTAAAGCTGTGATCAAATGCCAGAGACATCTCTCAAAAGGGGAAAGCCATATGTCATAAATGTCCTGTTTTTACACTGACAAAAGATGCTTTGAATCGAATACCTTTGTAACCCACATGTCAGAATCACTGTTTGGGGGCAACATGGTGTCTGACTGCAACTGTGATACATTTTTCCTATGATTACTTGTTTATGTGTAGAACCTTCTGTGTTTCTAAATTAATTCGGGCCAGAGGTAATGCATCACAAAAAGAGATATGACATGCTGGTTCCTTGTTTAAATTGCTAATATATTTCAAGAATGCTCTTCATTACGGCACCAAGCTTCTTGGTTGCTTGAACATGCTTAATTTGTATCTTAGTCACTTGTGGGCAGAGCGTAGACAATCTTCCAGTGATTAGAACCCTGCCTTTGCTGTCAGAATTTGCAATTGATTTCCTTTATAGAAGTGTGTGAAGCTTTGATATATGTTGGCCACTGTGACCAGTTCCTAGGTCAACAGATTGACGTAATCACCATGTTACCTTATTAATGTGGAATGGGCAGTGGTTATTTAACAGTATTGGGTGTGTGAAATGTATGGTATTTGGTGCTAGTGTTGATCAGACCTTTGCTAAGCAGGAATGTCCTTGATTATTTGATCCCAACTGATGTGTCAAGGTGCTGCCATTGGCTTTGACATTCTATGTTGTAAGGGAAAATAATGCCCATTACTTTTGCTCCTGACATTTATCCACCGGCTCCTGCATCTGGGTATCAGAATCAGGCTTGGTTTTAATGCAAGGAAAAGTTTGGTATCTACAAACATTATACATCCACTTTTTACCGGTGCATTGAATCATCATCCAGATGAAGAGGCAGCCTCTCTTGTATTCTTCCACACACATAATTCTTGCAATCTATTAGCACCCAGGCATAAAAGAGAATAATCTTCCCTTGCTCTTTAATGAATATAAATTATTCAATTCCTTGTGCCCTTTCTAGTGCACTTGTGGTGTCCTGAATGTAAATATAATTCATGCAACAATCATTGCTTGGAATGAGCATTAGATAACAATAGCATCTGGTTCCCACAGGGAGCTTACGTTAAGAATGAACAGTTTGGGATGTCAATGCTGCAACTTCATTGTAGAGAATCAAGGCACAGAACTCTATCCTTACGCAGATAGAGATAGATCATAAAAGAAAGAACACCTTGTGGCGTCAGCTGATACAGACCACTTATGGGCGAACCCTCGTCAGTAGCTACGAGGGCTGGCATGTGACGTCATGGCCTAGGGGTAGTGTCCTGCTACTTAAGCTTATCTCACCTTGAGACCTAGGGAGTCAACATGTAGCTGAGCCCGGGAGAACAACCTCGTTCAGCTACAGCAGCAATGATAATTACGTTAGCGGACCAACTTAACATGTAACACCTGAATAAAACTACTGTTTGAACCTGCCTGACATCTGGCCTTATTCACCACGTTTAGTGCCGCTACAACCTGGATAAATAATTCACCTCAGTTCCATTCTTTAAAATCCAAGCCTCATTACAGGTGTTCCTTGATTTAAAAAAAACCTATTAGGCCCATATCCTTTGGTTTATGCCCTCGACTTGCAAATTTATATTTTGCTCTGTTAAATAGTACACCACACTCTATCGATACCTGCAACCTCTGGCAACCACCTTCAACTAGCATCACAACCGGCTTCAACTAAAAAGTTTCCGATTTTTCAAACGGCAACCTATTTTTAGTCGCGGCCGGTTTTTTAATTTTTTGAAATAATTGCCGGAACATAGAAGAAGCGGAAACCACTTTCGACCATTAGGGAGACAGACAAAAACCTCCGGGAATACAGTAATTCAGTAATAACAAAACATTTCATCCTACCAATCTGAAGAAGAGTCCTGACCCAAAACGTAAGCTATCTAAGTCCTCTGGAGATGCTGCCAGACCTGCTGAGTTACTCCAGCACTTTTAAAAACAGCGCAAGTACTCAATGTGCTGACTAATGAATGATTGCCAAGTACCATCTTCACCTTCCCATTTACTGGTGTCACCACTTTGAAAGAACTACATACTTGCTCCCTTCGGTCTCCCAGTTCCACAAACACATTCCAGGGCCCTACCATTTACTGTGCAAGTCTTGTACTGGTCAAATTTTCCTAGCTCCTGTCAGAGTTAAATTCCATTTGCCATTTGCCAATCTACTTTTCCAGTTCATTTAGATCCTGTTGTAATCTTACAAAACCTTCTTCACTGTCCACTACACAACCTAATTTGGTGACATCCACAAACATGCTAAAGGGCGTGTCCCACTTTCACCATCTCATTCACCACCTTTTTTACTCGTGGACATTTTTCATCATGTTGAAAAAACGGCCAGACCTACTTGATGCCACGAGTACCTACGGCTAGCATCATGGCCTGCCCACGACCTACCTACGACCTCCTACGACCTCGTGATGACCATGCTGCGAGTATGAGTCAAGGGCTAACTCGGCAGAGGTCGTGAATTAGGTCGTGAAAGTGGGACAGGCCCTTAACAATATTAACAACTTTGTTATCCAAATTGTTCATATAGACGACAAACAACAGTGGACCCTATTCTGATCCCTGCTGTGCCATAAGTGTACAATTTGAATATAACCCCTCCACTATCATCTCATGACCCCTTCCACAAAGCCATTTTTTAAATCAAATTAGCTAGCTTAACCTTGATTCCAGGTGACCATCTTTCTAGACCAGCCCACTGTGCAAGATCTTGTCAAAGCCTTATAGAGTCCATATTGACCATGTCTACTGCACTGACTGACCTCCTCAGCAACTCAATTCACCTTGATATCCATGAACTTGCTACAATTGTACACTGCAGAATTCACCTATACAAATCTGTAGAAAACTAAATCTATAGTTTTCTATAGTTTTTTTATAGTTAAATGCTATAGTGTACAGTTGTCATGGTGGCACAGTGGTGCAACTGGTAGAGCTATTATCCCACAGTGCCAGAGACCCATGTTCAATCCTAACCTCGAATGCTGTCTGTATGGAGTTTGATCGTTCTCACTGTGACCGTGTAGGTTTCCTCCGAGTGCTCCAGTTTATTCCCACATCCCAAAGATGTGATGGATTGTAGGTTAATTGACCTCTGGTAAAATTGCCCTGATTGTGCAGGGAGTGGATGCGAAAGTGGGATAAGATAGAAGTAGTGTGAATGGGTGTGATGGTGTGAGGGCCAGTGTGGATTGGTGGGCCAAATGGCATATTTCCATGCTGTATATTTAAATCAAAAAATCATTGTAAGATGGTAGTTGCTCAGCCCCTGTCCCACTGTACGAGGTAATTCATGAGTTCTCCCGAGTCTTCCCCTGATTCGAACTCGTAGAATGTCCGTAGCGGGTCCGTAGGAGTTCGTGGATGTCTCGTAGCGGCACGTAAAGCTAATGGCAGGTACTCGGGAAACCCGGTAACTCGTGAAGTTTTTTCAAAATTGTGTGAAAAATGTCCACAAGTAAACAAAATACTCGTGATGAAAAAAAATTGGTACTTTTTACTCTTAGTTACTTTGTGGGCAGACCGTAGTAGACTCGTAGATAATTCGCCGTCAACGAAGGAAAATACGTAAGAATTCCGCCCAATGCGCTTTTAAAGTTAGATGAAAAATGACACTGTTCACTCATTTAAAAATCACTTGCCTTTTGTCTTTCAGACCTAAGATACTGAGGAGAAAGGGTTGTTTTCTGTCCAGTTGCCATGAGTACAACGGAACAGATGCCTTAATCAGTTAATGTCAGCACCGATAAAAACTAGTCACCTGGGGGTCATGATTTGTATATATAGTGCGTGTGTGTGTGTGAGTATAAATATATGCGTGTGAGAGTATATATGTGTACGAGTGTGTGCCTATGTGTGTGTGTCTGTATATATGTGTATTTGTGTGTATAATGTGTGTATATATGTGAATTTGTGTATGAGTGTATGTGTACGAGCGTGTATGTATAATGTGTGTGTATATATATGTGTATTATGTGTGTGTGTGTGTAGTAAAGTGCCGGGGGCGTGGGGTTGGCGCTGTGGTGGAAGGGTTCGTGAGGTGAGAAGAAAAGCAAAGACCACAGATTGAAACGTTTCCAGAAAAACCCATCTCCAGTGTATTTTTTGCGCTCAGGGCAGCACACTCCGGTACAACGCTCCTGGGTTCTGGCCTTTTGCTCAGTCTTGTTTTGCCTGAGGCGGAATGGGAGATATAGAAACAGCCAGTAAAACTGGGTGATTCCACCACCAAGAGCTGTCTCCTTGGTTTGTCAAGAAGAAGAAACGGGGCATCTGATGCCACCTCTTGACACAAAGGGTGGCCCCGTCCGTCCCTCTGTCCGTCATTGAGAGTTTGTGAAACAGAAAGTACTTTTCCTCACACTCCACATATATTCCCAGTGTAAAGCACAACATTGCGAAGTTGACCGGTCACAGTCAGAATTTAAAGCAAGCACACACAGTGCTGGTGTGGAAAGGTGTCATATCTCTCTCTCTCTTTCTCGTGTATCGGAAGGAACTGCAGGCGCCGGGTTTAAACTGAAGATAGACATGAACAAATCTGGAGTAACTCAGTGGGTCAGGCAGCATCTCTGGATCTCTGTACCTTTATAGTTTCCCTCTCCCCTGACTCTCAGTCTGAAGAAGGATCTTGACCACACACGTCACCTATTCATTCTCTCCAGAGATGCTGCCTGACTCACCCGCTGGGTAACTCCAGCTTTCTCTCTCTCTCATTCTCTCTCTGTTCCTACTGCGGAATCTAAAACATTTCTCCCCTAGTCCCCGGCGGTGAGTGGTTTACAAGTGTGAATGTAACCAGGCTGGTGACGGCAGCAAGCCACGCAAGCGTGGAACGAATTATTGATTTAGAAAGTCATGTTGCGCTCTCTCTCTCTCCCCGCTGCGATCGTCTCTCTTGGGGTCGAAAGGGATGTAGGATAGGGGGAGCAAAACGCTCCCCTTAAAGTGGAGGGGAAATCATGTGATCAATTTTCCACTTGTGGCTTCTCGTAGTTGGTTCTAGAGAACCTCGGGAGAGGAACGTAGGAGACCGTAGAATGAGAAGTCAACGGAATACGTAGACATACTCGTAGGAGCTCGTAGGAGTTCGTGAACATACTCGTGGAAGATCGTAGGAGTTCGTAGAATACCACTAGTTTGATTTTTTTTCAAACTCAGGAGAGCTCTTGGGTAAACTCGTATCATTGGACAGGGCCTTAATAATTGTCAATCAAACTCATTTGGTCGGAAATATAAATAGCCAGAAATGTCGAATCTCAAATCTTCAGACTGTGAATAGTTAAAGATTTAATAAGTAATTTAATTAATTGTAATTTGACGTCTTTTTAAAACACCGGTAATTACGTTTTCACTCTTGTTGCCCTCACTGCCCTATTTGTAGCTTTCTGGGTAGAAAATTCTCAGAATTAAAAATGTGGCCAAATAATTTAAAGTCATGGGGCACAGAGTGAGATGCTTCGTGTCAACAAAATCTAACTTAAAAGTAGACATAATACGAAATCCTGGATTTTTGACATCATGCTCATGAGACTAATAGCCCTGTCCCATGGTACGAGTTCATTCCAAGAGTCCTCCCGAGTTAAAGAAAAATCAAACTCGTGGTAAGCATGGAGAATGAACGTAGCGGGTACGTCGGAGCTCGGGGACGTCTCTTAACGCTAACGGCAGGTACTCGGGAAGACTCGCTAATGGCAGGTAAGCACGGGAAGACTCGTGAAGATTTCTCAACATGATGAAAAATGTCCACGAGAGCCTCGAGTACCGAAGAGTGGCCATTACCGTAAATCTCCGAGTTCGAATCAGGGCAAGCTCGGGAGAACTCTTGGAATGAATTCGTACCGTGGGACAGGGGTTTAATAAGGTAGACAAAATTGCTGGAGAAACTCAGCAGGTACAGCAGCATCTATGGAGCGAAGGAAATAGGCAACGTTTCGGGCCGAAACCCTTCTTCCTATTTCCTTCGCTCCATAGATGCTGCCGTACCCGCTGAGTTTCTCCAGCAATTTTGTCTACCTTTGATTTTCCAGCATCTGCAGTTCCTTCTTTAACAGGGGTTTAATAAAATGTGTAAAACCAAACAATGACTAAGAAAGTTGTAATAGACCTCATTGAATTGGCATTAGATGAAATATATGACGGATCTATTGGAAATTATACTACCATTATGTCTTAGTCACTGCTTCGCCTTGCTGGAGTCTGCTTTTAAATCCATGCTGGTTGACTGAGTCTTGCCGTACCGTGAAGAATAATCTCTTCTCCTTTTCACAAACAGAGCATTGGCTTACTTTGTGGATGTTAAGGATATCATTGATATCATATTCATAAATAATCCTGTCCACACAGAGACATAGAAAAGATGGAACATTTGCAAAATCACAATACAAACTGAAAATACAGAACAGATGAATGATGAAATAATGCTTCTAATTGTATGAAACTAAATTCACATGTAATAATGATCTTGGTATACGGTGTAAAAGTATGATAGTTAAAAAATGATTACTCCTGGGAGAGATGCCGCCTGGAGCTATGCTCCTGATAGGGTCGCCCATGGCGGTAAGGTCGAAGGGGAGGTCTCGAACGAAGAGTAATCCAATCAAGACCTCAACGGTGGGCCAGGCGGAGGACAATGGCTGACTTTAGTGGAGCGTCACAACGGCTGGGAAGGCGGATGAAGGCTGCAGCAGAAAAGTATCTCCAGTCATCTTGGATTCCATGCCACTGGATTCTGACCCTGATCTGTCAAGGACTGCGTGGTGGTTGTCTGTGCACCAGTCTCCCCATGTTAAACAAAGTCACGCACAAGCATCCTCCATGAGAGTACAGTCATACTCATTTCGAGTGACCACCGATGATGATGAACTCCCATTTCATTCCTTTGCCACTTGCCCACACTAGACAGAACTTACCGTTGCCAATAACCATCCACGTGCTTATTGGAATGTTGGAGGAAACCAGAATACCTGGAGGAAACCCACATGGACAGTCCCAATTCAGTGGATTTCTAAAGGGCCTGTCCCACGAGCATGTGACTTCATGCAGCAAACGCGACCTAATGTGGTCGCTTGAGGCGTACGGCGTCGCGGGGCCGGTCCCACTTCGATCGCCAGAGCCGTATGGAGTTGTGCGGAGCTGGTCCCGAAATCGCGCGGGGCTCCAAAAAACTGACTGTTCAAAAATTCCACGCGGCAACGGCCTGCCGGCCCGCAATCGCCTCGACGCCATACGCACCACCTTGACGGGCATACGCACTGTCTTGATGCCGTACATCATGCGCGAACTTCCCACGGACTTTGCTCGAACTTCACGTCACTCACTCGACCTCCGCGTGGCCCCCGCTCCCGGTTTGGTTGCTCGTGGGACAGGCACCATCGTGTGTGATCCTAGTTTTGGAATGTGGCATTACTTTACCTGCAGTGGTTTCTCCTGCTTTCCTCGCACGCTCACATCTTTTATGATTTTTTTTCCTCAGTGTCAGCTGCTTTCTACCTCTTACATTATGTTCTGGGAGCGTGTACTCAGCCCGGTTGCCTTGATGAAAGCAGTTCTATCTGTCTGGCTCTTCCATTAATCCACATCCTATCAAGGAGTGGGAGTGGATGAGCAGTAATCACTTTAAGCTTAATACTGGCAAAACCAACGCCGTTTTGTTTCTAGTGACAGCATACATATTTATTTTCTTTATGGACACCACAGATTACAAAAGAAATGAAGGTCTTTGACGGAATGTAAGGACAATCTACTTGAGCATTTCCAGAGATGAATTACATGGGTAGATTGGAGAAAGGAATGTTCTCATTGGACAGAGAGGGTGGAATTTGGGATCACACTAGGGTATTTAAAATCCATAGATGGTTATAGGCAGAATTGATATAAATATATTGTTCCCTTTGGGTGGAAGGGTCAACAGCTAAGGATCTAAGTGTGGCACATTGGCAGAGCTAATAGAACCACAGATTGCCAGAGATTGAGGTTCAATCCAGTGCTGCACGTGTGGTGTCAGGATGTCCTCCCTGTTATCACATTGGTTTCCTCTGAGTTCTCTGGATTGCTTTCATCCCAAAGACTATGAATCGGAAGGTTATATGGCCACTGTAAATTCTCCCTGGCATGTGCTGTAGATGATTGGTGCTATCTGTAAGGAGTTGATGAAATGGGTCGGGTTTAGGATTAATTATTGTTACAAGTACTGCAGTACAGTGACAAACTTTGTTTTGCGTGCTATCCAATTAAATCAGATAACACTATGCATCAATACAATCAAATCAAACTCCATTACAATCGGTAAAGCAAAGGAAAATGTAGTGTTCAGAATATAGTTCTCAGCATTGTAGCACACTCGTTCCAGAGACAAGTACAATGTCGGCAATGGGCTAGAGGTAAATTGGACAGCTTATGGAATGACCATTCAGTAGCCGGATAATGGAGGGAGAGAAGTTGTTCTTGAGTCTGGAGGTGCACGCCTTCAAACTTCTATATCTTCTGGCCTACAGGAATGGCGAGAAGAGGGAATGGCCGGGGTAGGACAAGCCTTTGATTATGTAGGTATGTTACAAAACTTACCTTCAGCGGCGCTGCAATTCTGCCACTGGCTGTGTGCACGACTTTGGCGCCTTTGAGAGGGGAGCGGGTTTAAAATGCCGTTTTCTCCAGCCTGTTGAAATCGATCTTTGTCAGGCTGTTTAACTGCTGAAGAAAAATCGCTCCGACATCCGTTTTATCAAGTTTTTTAAAAACAGCGCTGGATAATTTAATAGCAGGAGTAAAATAAAAATAGTCTTCTAAATCCGTCAACGCTGACAACGAGACAAAGCAAGGCAAGCCGTTTATTTTTACATATAAACGTGCTTCTTAGGATGCCTTTAATCAAAATTTCATGTTGCGAAAAGGTGATTTAGGGCCCATACGAACCAGCAGTGTTTTTCCTGCCAATATGGGGTATAAATTCACCGCAAATGCAACTTTCCAATCGATCGCGTTCCACAAAATCCCACTCGCAAGATGATTAAAATGGCCATTAATTTACGGGAATTAAACACTAAATTCCTTCCATTTGGCCTATAAATTCATGACAATGAGATTTAAAAATCATGTTATATTGTGAATTCTTGTGTGAATGTTATTTGGACACTTAGGCTATTTAAAAATGTTAACCTTTTCTTAAGAAATGGATAGATGTTTAGATCTAGTAATTGAATTTTGTAATTAGCTACAATTAGGTAACTAACTAATTATATGCTTTAATTTCAGGTCATCCAAGTAAGATTCTTTCATATTTGTTTCAGAATGCTTCAATCTATAATAACTGAAAATTTCATTCAGTTCTCTTAATTTTTAAGAAAGTTATTGGCTTTTGACTGTCCTTGATCGCAGCCTTCACCCAACTGAATCCACGTTGAACATCAACCACCATTTACAATCGTGTTGTTAATTCCATTTCTTTGTTCTCTGACCACCTACATTTCACACTGCCTCAGTTTTCCCCGCAGGTCTTCTTGAATAGAGGCACAGCATTTGCCGCCCTCCAGTCTTCCTGCACCTCACCTGCATTTAATGAAGACTCATACATTTCAGCCAGTGCACCTGCAATTTCCTCTCTGGCTTCCCACAGTGTCCTTGGATATATTTGATCAGGCCCGGGAGATTTCTCAAGGTTCATATGCATCAGGACCTTCAGCACCTCTTCAACAGTAATACTGACTGTTCTCAAATCACTTTCATTGACTGCCCCATATTCCCCAGTCCTCATGTCTTTCTCCATAATGAAAGCAGAAGAGAAATACCTTGTCCATCTCCTGTGGTTCCACACAGTTGACTGCTTTGATTCCTGTGGGGTCCCATTCTCTCTCGGGTTACCCTTTTTCCCTCTATGTACTAATAAAATCTCTTGGGATTATCCTTAATGCTATCTGCCAGAACTATCTGTTGAACCCTTTTTTCATTGGTGGTCTCCTTTTTTTAACGTGCTCCTCGGTTCCCGAAACTCCTTCAGAGTTACACTTGATTGCAGCCACCTACACCTGCCCAATACTTCCTTCTTACTCTTGACCAAAGCCTAAATTTCCCTCATCATCCAAGCTTCCTTATGCTCACCTGCCTTGCCCTTCACTCTGACAGGAACATGTATGACCTGGACTCTTGTCAGTACACTTTTAAATACATCTCACTTCCCTGATGTTCCTTTTCCTTTAAACAGCTTGCTCCAATGAACATCAGTGAGTTCCTGTCTTATACCTTGCCTCAATTTAGAATTTTAACTCGTGGGCCCAATCTGTCTCTATCCATAACCAGCTTAAATTTAATAGAAACCTAATGGACCGTTGGTCCCAAAAGGCACATGCATGAAGACCTCATCCATAGCCCCTTCCAATTTCCCAAGACAAGATCAGTGTTGCCCTCTCCCATATGGAGCCCTATACATATTGCTGGAGGAAACTCTCCTGAACAAATTTGACACATTCCACCTTTTGCACTATGGCAATCCTATTATGACAACCTATAGCTGCCTACAATTTCCCAGCATAATTGCTCTTCTAATTCCCATTGACTATTTGGTGGCTTGAAAAGGTGATCATCCTTTTCTTGTTCCTCAGCTCCGCCCATATAGCCTCACTAGACGAACGATCCATAATGTCACCTCTGACCACTGCTGTGGCATCCTCCTTAACCAATGACGCAATATCCTCTCCTCTTTTACCCTCACCTCTGTCCCCCCTGAAGTATCTGTACCTTGGAACATTGTGCAGCTAGTCCTGCCCCTCTCTTAACCAGGTTTCCGTTATGGCTACAACTTCCCAGTCGCACACACATACGCAAGCCCTCTTGAATTAAAATGAAATTAATATCATGACTAATGACCTCTCACCATTTAAGTAGTATTTTCCTTTTCTATTCTTCCCACTAAAGTGGATAATTGTACACTTGCTCTTCAGCTGATATCATTTGTGTCACTCACTTAATCCATTTGTATAGTAATGCTTATACATCATGTCATACATACATCATACATCAATGATATATACATACATCAATGTGAATATATTACCACAGGTATAATGTCTAAACCCTGAATATAGATCATAAATAATGGTAGAGCAGCTCTCTCGATCGTTATATTTTCTATCCATCAATCATCCATCTATAGTAATATATTATCCTCAATTCTAACTATTATGCACTGTAACCTTTTATGTAGCATCTTACTGAATGTCTTTTACAATGTAGCCTTCAGCTCCACTTTATCTTTCCTACTTCCTATTATTAATGTATTCTAGATTATCCGTTACCAGTTTTTAGCTTTTCTTTAGAGTTTTAAAAACTCTCCCCATTCTCAGACTTACTGGCTTTCTTTGCAAGTTTGTAAGAATTTTCACTCAGTTTAATACCAATTAACGAGTTATCATGCGTGGATCAATTTGTCTGTGGAGTCCATATTTCTTAATGTGATTACCACTGCTTGTTTAACTGAAAATGTAAAAACTAACCATACCATTTTACTCTTTTCCCTATGCTATAAAAATGCATTTCAAACTGAGTTCTTTATTCTTGCTCATGGGCTGAATTATCATCAAAAGATTAGATTTCGTCATTATTAATGTAATTAACACAATTGCAATCCAGATTTTCAAATTTATGTTTGGATGATCGATTGTTACATCCTTACATAAAATCTGAATTTAGAGCTTTTGTTTGGCTTTTGAAGAAAAACGGATGCCAGTCTATTTAAATTGCCAATTGTGTTACAGGGATGCTATTAATAAATTACCTTTATTTGTATTTAAATTAATTTGTGAGTTGCTAATTAATGTTCTCCAGTGCAATGCAAATGGTCTTCATCATTGTTAAAATGATTAAAACATTTTCTCTTAATTATGTGTCTGGGTACTGTCAATTGTGTTTGTCATTTGTAATCCACATATTATTTTATGTGGCTGTCTGAGCTTTTGAATTAGTTGCCAGTGATATCTGACAATGTCAGCATTAATGTGTATTTTATGGTTTGCAAATTAACTGCTTAAAGTACAGAACTGATGTGAAGCTGGCAGAGCCAACAAAGCACCTGCTAATGATGTGTTTTAGAATCCTGTGTTGTTAAACCAGGCAAACTGTGACTGGATTTTATTGATGAATTCACCCAATTTTCCAACAGTTTTATTGCATAGAAGATGGTTAAAATGACAGGTTGACACAAAATGCTGGAGTAACTCAGTGGGACAGGCAGCATTTCTGGAGAGTAGGAATGGGTGATGGTCTTGACCTAAAACGTGAGTCTGAAGGGTCTCGATGCTCACCGGAAGTGGTAATGCATGTCGAAGAAGAGGAAAGACATTCTGCAGCATGACTTCAGAGAACACGGAAGAAGGCTGAGAAGCAGGACCTCCAGGGTTGTTATCTCCGATTTGTTTCCAGTTCCTCGTGCTGGTGAGGGCAGGGACAGATAGATAGAGGATCTGATGTGTGGCTGAGGAGCTGGTGCAGGGGGCAGGGATTTAGATTCTTAGATCACTGGGATCTGTTTTGGGGGAAGGGTGATTTGTACAAAAAGGACGGGTTGCACCTTAACAAGAGGATCAGCATTCTGGCAGGTGGGTTTGCCACTGCTACATGGGGGGGGGGGGGGGGGGGGGGGACAGACTGGAAGATATAGGATGGAGTTAAAGGGAAAGAGAATATAAGAAAACTTACGAAAGACACCAGAATTAACGGGGCAGAAAGCTCAGGAAGGGATAGGAGAGTATGGCCAAGTGAAATAGGAATCAATGTGAAGGGTGAGTGGAGTAATGGATTAAAAGTATTATATATGAATGCACAAAGTATAAGAAATAAAGTGAATGAGCTTGCGGCTTGGTTAGGAATTGGCAAGTATGATGTTGTGGGAATTACAGAGACATGGCTGCAAGAGGACATGGGATGGGAACTGAATATTCAAGGGTATACGTCCTATCAAAACTATTGAATAGGTTAGGTGAGTGGGCGGATGCTTGGCAGATGCAGTTTAATGTGGATAAATGTGAGGTTATCTACTGGTGGCAAAAACAGGAAGGCAGATTATTATCTGAATGGTGTCAAGTTGGGAAAAGGGGAAATACAAAGAGATCAGGGGGTCCTTGTTCATCACTCACTGCAGTTGCACATGGCCCAAGTGAGACCACACCTGGAGTATTGTGTTCAAAAGGGAACTGCAGATGCTGGAATATCGAAGGTACACAAAATTGCTGGAGGAACTCAGCGGGTGCAGCAGCATCTATGGAGCGAAGGAAATAGGCGACGTTTCGGGCCGAAACCCTTCTTCAGACTGATAGGGGGTGGGGAAGGAAAGAAGGACAAAGGGAGGAGGAGGAGGAGCCCGAGGGCGGGCGGATGGGAGGAGACAGCTAGAGGGTGAAGGAAGGGGAGGGGGGGAGGGGACAGCACGGGCTAGCCAAATTGGGAGAATTCAATGTTGATGCCAAGGGGACGCAAGGACCCCAGACGGAATATGAGGTGCTGTTCCTCCAATTTCCGCTGTTGCTCACTCTGGCAATGGAGGAGACCCAGGACAGAGAGGTCGGATTGGGAATGGGAGGGGGAGTTGAAGTGCTGAGCCACCGGGAGGTCAGGTAGGTTATTGCGGACTGAGCGGAGGTGTTCGGCGAAACGGTCGCCCAACCTACGCTTGGTCTCACCGATGTAAATCAGCTGACAACACATAATCCTCCGCCATTTCCGCCACCTCCAACGTGACCCCCCCACTCGCCACATCTTCCCATCTCCCCCCATGTCTGCCTTCCGCAAAGACCGCTCCCTCCGCAACTCCCTCGTCAATTCTTCACTTCCCTCCCGCACCACCCCCTCCCCGGGCACTTTCCGTTGCAACCGCAAGAAATGCAACACCTGTCCCTTCACCTCCCCCCTCGACTCCATTCAAGGTCCCAAGCAGTCGTTCCAGGTGCGACAAAGGTTCACCTGTATCTCCTCCAACCTCATCTACTGCATCCGCTGCTCTAGATGTCAGCTGATTTACATCGGTGAGACCAAGCGTAGGTTGGGCGACCGTTTCGCCGAACACCTCCGCTCAGTCCGCAATAACCTACCTGACCTCCCGGTGGCTCAGCACTTCAACTCCCCCTCCCATTCCCAATCCGACCTCTCTGTCCTGGGTCTCCTCCATTGCCAGAGTGAGCAACAGCGGAAATTGGAGGAACAGCACCTCATATTCCGTCTGGGGTCCTTGCGTCCCCTTGGCATCAACATTGAATTCTCCCAATTTGGCTAGCCCGTGCTGTCCCCTCCCCCCCTCCCCTTCCTTCACCCTCTAGCTGTCTCCTCCCATCCGCCCGCCCTCGGGCTCCTCCTCCTCCTCCCTTTGTCCTTCTTTCCTTCCCCACCCCCTATCAGTCTGAAGAAGGGTTTCGGCCCGAAACGTCGCCTATTTCCTTCGCTCCATAGATGCTGCTGCACCCGCTGAGTTCCTCCAGCAATTTTGTGTACCCTGGAGTATTGTGTGCAGTTTTGGTCTCCAAATTTGAGAAAGGACATTCTTGCTATTGAGGGAGTGCAGCGTAGGTTTACAAGGTTAATTCCCGGGGCGACGGGACTGTCATATGCTGAGAGAATGGAGCAGCTGGGCTTGTATATTCTGGAATTTAGAAGGATGAGAGGGCATCTTATTGAAACATATAAGATTATTAAGGGACTGGACACGGTAGATGCAGGAAACATGTTCCCGATGTTGAGTGAGTCCAGAACTAGGGGCCACAGTTTAAGAATGAGTAGGCCATTTAGAACGGAGATGAGGAAAAACGTTTTCACCCAGACAGTGTAAATCTGTGGAATTCGCTGCCTCAGAAGGCAGTGGAGGCCAATTCTCTGGATGCTTTCAAGAGAGAGTTAGATAAAGCTTTTAATGATAGTGGAGTCAGTGAATATGGTGAGAAGGCAGGAACGGGGTACTGAATGTGGATGATCAGCCATGATCACAGTGAATAGTGGTACTGGCTCGAAGGGCCAAATGGCCTACTCCTGCATCTATTCTCTATGGTCTATTGAAATGTCACCCATTCCTTCTCTCCAGGGATCCATTGTAATATCTGAAGAAGGGTTTCGGCCCGAAACGTTGCCTATCTCCTTCGCTCCATAGATGCTGCTGCGCCCGCTGAGTTTCTCCAGCACTTTTGTCTGCCATACATTGTACTATCTTGCTTTGAATACATTATACCCACTTAAACCTTTTTCCATAGATTGTACATAGCCAAGGCTCTTCTCTCCTCAAAAACCTGCATTTGATTCATATTCGTTAACTAATCCCTTAATATACGCGAAAGCATTACCTTTCATCCCCGTGAGGACTAATCTTGTGTAATTATATAATGAATGCCAATGCTGTGGTGTTAAGGCATGCGTACAGTTCATTACCTTCTCAATGGAATCTGCAGTGCAGTTTAAGTGAGCATTCCTATACCAAAGACAGGTCAGATTCCCTCAGGCATAGTGAGCAAAAAGAGAATCACAAAGGCCCTTAAAGTCCTTTTTTGGCTATTTTCCAATGCTTGTGACCAGGAAAGCAATTAATACACTCAGTCAGAGAGCAATGCAAATCATGCTTCTCAATGGCCTTTATTAGGAAGCAGACTTGATATAGAACCTATTGAAATATGACACATTTTTTGGCTGGTTAAATTGTTGGCAAGAGATGTTACAGTACTTGTGAAGCAAGCAAGATCGATGGATTTTCACCTCTAACAAAGCCTATTGCAGAATGTATGATCTAAACATGAGACACGAGGAGCTCAAAGAAAATATGTGTAATTTATTCAGAGTTCTTCATAGCCTCTGAAATATTTTGTGGCAAATGGAATACAGCGTAGCAAAGTGGACCGACATGCACGTTAGTGGAAGGAATAAAGGTGTAGACTACTTTCTAAAGGGAGGGAGTTCAGAAACTGGAAGTGTAAAGGGACTTGGGAATGCTGGTGTAGGATTCCCAAAAGGTTAATTTGCAGGTTGAGTCAGCGGAAAGGATGGCAGATGCAATGCTAGCGTTCATTTTGAGGTGATTAGAATAAGGCAAGAATGTAATGCTGAGGCTTTATAAGGCATTGGTGAGGCCACATTTGGAATTTGTGAATAGTTTTGGGCCCCATATCTGAGGAAGGGTGTGCTGACTTTGGAAGGCTTCCAGAGAATGTTTATGAGAATGATCCCAGGGATGATTGGGTTAACGTATGGGGAGCACTTGAAGGCTCAACTGGAGTTTAGCAGGATGAGCTCATTGAAATCTACCGATTAATGAAAGGACTAGATAGAGTGGACGTGTAAAGGATGTTTTCAAGTTCAAGTTCAAGTGAGTTTATTGTCATGTGTCCCTGTATAGGACAATGGAATTCTTGCTTTGCTTAAGCACACAGAAAATAGTAGGCATTTACTACAAAACAGATAAATGTGTCCATATACCATGATATAAATATATACACACATGAATAAATAAACTGATAGTGCAAATAACAGAAAGTGGTTGGTAATAATCAGAGTTTTGTCCGAGCCAGGTTTAATAGCCTGATGGCTGAGGGGAAGTAACTATTCCTAACCTGGTTGTTGCAGTCTTCAGGCTCCTGTACCTTCTACCTGAAGGTAGCAGGGAGATGAGTGTGTGGCCAGGATGGTGTGGGTCTTTGATGATACTGCCAGCCTTTTTGAGGCAGCGACTGCGATAAATCCCCTCGATGGAAGGAAGGTCAGAGCCGATGATGGACTGGGCAGTGTTTACTACTTTTTGTAGTCTTTTCCTCTCCAGGGCGCTCAAATTGCCGAACCAAGCCACGATGCAACCGGTCAGCATGCTCTCGACTGTGCACCTGTAGAAGTTAGAGAGTTTCCAGTAACGTAGAGTCTATAATCTGAGGACACATATTCAGAATAAAACGACGTACCTTTAAATGGAGAGAAGGTGGAATTTCTTTAGCAAGAGGATGGTGAACCTTTGGAATTTGTTGCCACAGATGGCTGTGGTGGCCAATACATAGGGCATTTTTAAAGCGAAGATCGAGAATTTCTTGATTAGGAAGGGTACTAAAGATTATAGAGAGAAAGAAGGAGAATGGTGTTGAGAGGGAAAAACGATCAGCCATGATTGAATGACGCAGTATTTGATGGGCTGAATGGCCTAATTCTGCTGTAATGTCTTATGGTCTTCTTCTCTCAATTCAGAGCAGTTAGTTATGTGATATAATCTGTAAGTGGATATCCACAAAGAAGAACATTACTGTTCACAGATATTATGTGTACCTGTACCATACTGCTTTTATTTAAGAAAAGAAAACACACTGATACAAAAAATGCCACTCACCCTGGCCACAAACTCTTTGAATCACTTCCCTCTGGAAGGCGACTCCGGACTGTCAAAGCTGCCACAGCCAGACATAAAAACAGTTTTTATCCACGAGTAGTTGCTCTACTCAATAACCAAAAATCTGTAGCCTCCTTTTGCTCTGGTATTTTATTTAGTTCACACGATTAATCGGTAATGTTTTATTATTAATGTTTAATGTTTTATGTGTCATTCGTAACTGTCACTGTATGTCATGTTGTTACTTGTGCGCGGAACACCAAGGCAAATTCCTTGAATGTGAATACTTGGCCAATAAACTTATTCATTCATTCATTCATTCAGTCATTCAGTGCAGAGAAAATTGATCTGGGAAAGCAATGATAAGACTGTGCAAAGAGACAGGGAAGAGTCAGATGATCAGGGACTAGCCAATCTATTCAATCAAGGAACTATCTAGACATCAGGGCAATGGAGCCTGGGTATCAGAGATTGGCCTTGGTCTTGAATGCAAAGGGACATCCTATGCCGGAGCCCAGGGTATGGCCAGCAGCTAGGGATCAATGATCACTGCGGTATAGCTTGGGTCCCGGATCTGAATAGCTCTTGGATCTGAGCACAAAAGACCAGCCTGAGTACAGGAACTGAGTACCACACTAAACCTGGACATTAGGGACCAACTTGGCCCCAGGAAGGTCTCAAATTGGCATCAAATGGATCTTTGAAAAGTGTATTTAAACAGGTATCACTGATACAAGCTGTATGATTCCTTAAATTGCCATCCCTGCCTTGCCTGCCACTCAGATTTGATTTTCATTACAGATGGGCATGTGTCGGTGAATTCAAGGAGATCTCTGATGAGGTTGTGATATGTACGACAAAAATATGGAGAGGGAGCTCACTATTCTCAAACACCAGCTTGCTGACTTGGGGCAGTGGGAAATATTTGTTCTGGGAGACTAGATTGAGAAGACGAATCTACTGATTAAAATACAACACTTCAGTTTTATACGTAGTTTCTTTGAATATCCTGAAGTGTTACTTTTAGGGCTAAGACACGTGCCAGATCCTGTACAAGCATTCATTGATGTACAGGCATCTGATTTATGAATTATCACTATAATGACATTTACTTTTTAGGTAAATGTTCCATCGATAAAGTCCAATGTCTGCAATGGGGACAGTATCTTCATCATTGTACCGCTGCTGGCAAATGTGCAATGTGCAATGTGACAAATAAAAACTGATTGATTGATTGATTGATTGATTGTAACCTAGCTTATGGAAGGACCATTTAGAAGCCTGATGAAAGTGGGGAAGAAGCTGTTCCCGAGTCAGTTTGTCAAGACCTGTCTTAAACAAAGATACATAGAAACATAGAAAATAGATGCAGGAGTAGGCCATTCGGCCCTTCGAGCCTGCACCGCCATTCAATATGATCATGGCTGATCATCCAACTCAGTATCCTGTACCTGCCTTCTCTCCATACCCCCTGATACCTTTAGCCACAAGGGCTACATCTAACTCCCTCTTAAATATAGCCAATGAACTTGCCTCAACTACCTTCTGTGGCAGAGAATTCCAGAGATTCACCACTCTCTGTGTGAAAAATGATTTTCTCATCTCGGTCCTAAAAGATTTCCCCCTTATTCTTAAACTGTGACCCCTTGTTCTGGACTTCCCCAACATCAGGAACAATCTTCCTGCATCTAGCCTGTCCAACCCCTTAAGAATGTTGTACGTTTCTATGAGAACCTCGGCTTCGGCGGCGGCACAGCGCTGGAGCGTTATCGCGGAGCGGAGCGGGCGATGCCTTGCCTGGGTCCCCGCGCTGGAGCTCCGGTGAGCTGAAGACCGCCGAGAAAAACATCGCGGAGCAGCGGGACTGTGGAGCGGCCAGCCGCGGGGGCGGCGGCGCTGAACTTTTCACTGGGAGCCTGGGACCTCGCGACGAGATCGCCAGTAGTGGAGCTCCATCCGGCGCGGCCTTGTTGGCTTCGGAAGCCGCGGTCTCGGGTAAGGAGGTGGCCGTTCCAGGTGTCCCAAGCTGCTGAGAGGATTCTACCGACGCCGGAGCACCATCACCCAGCGAGAACGGCCTGGAACATCGGGCCTCCGTAGCGGCGACTGCGGAGGCCTCAATAGGCCTGACTATGGGTGGACATGGGGATGGGACTGGACTTAGTGCCTTCCCTCATAATGGAAACCATTGTGGAGGGATGTTTTTTATGTTAAAGTTCTTTATTATTGTCATGTTGTATTCTTTTTTTATGTGCTGCACTGGCAACAAGAATTTCACTACACCTAGGTGTATATGACCAATAAAATAACCTTTGAAACCTTTGAAACATAGAAAATAGGTGCAGGAGTAGGCCATTCGGCCCTTCGAGCCTGCACCGCCATTCAATATGATCATGGCTGATCATCCAACTCAGTATCCTGTACCTGCCTTCTCTCCATACCCCCTGATCCCTTTAGCCACAAGGGCCACATCTAACTCCCTCTTAAATATAGCCAATGAACTTGCCTCAACTACCTTCTGTGGCAGAGAATTCCAGAGATTCACCACTCTCTGTGTGAAAAATGTTTTTCTCATCTCGGTCCTAAAAGATTTCCCCCTTATCCTTAAACTGTGACCCCTTGTTCTGGACTTCCCCAACATCGGGAACAATCTTCCTGCATCTAGCCTGTCCAACCCCTTAAGAATGTTGTAAGTTTCTATAAGATCCCTCCTCAATCTTCTAAATTCTAGCGAGTACAAGCCGAGTCTATCCAATCTTTCTTCATATGAAAGTCCTGACATCCCAGGAATCAGTCTGGCAAAGAAGATTCCAAAGGCCTTTGAGGAAGAGAGTACCAAAGATTCATGGCACTCTGAGGGAGAAAAAATGTTACACCTCTGATTTAAATGAACAAGTCCATATTTTAAAACTGTGACCACTTAATACCAGATTCTCCTCCAAGAGGAAATTTCCTTTCTTCACACACCGTGACAAGATCACTTTGGATCTTACATGATTCACTTAGTGAGTACTCTAAATTGGTACATTAGATATGTGTTCAATTACATGAAATTAAAATATAATTGTTAATAAAGTGATACAGGTAGTTCGTTTTTTCAATTACTTGTACTGATCTATTTTTGTAGGTGTTTATGGTTTTTGTTAGTGACTTTTTAAAATCTCTATTTTGAAACTAATAGGGAAAGCTTTTACAACATGATTTTTTACTTTTGCAAATTGAGGAATCCCAATTAGAGCCACACGGCGTCATCTTCAAATGATGTCAGGCGCTCCAGACGGCTGTGCGTACGCATGTAATTACGCCCGACCTTCGCGGGACCATCGCTGCTCAACGCGACCATGAGGTCGCGTAATTTGCGTGCTCAGGACATGCAACCCACTGATCTACTCCAGCACTTTGTGTCTTTTGTGTAAACTAGCCTCTGCAGTTCCTTGTTTTGACTTTATCTGACATGATAATGGCCTCACCAATGTTATGACAAAAATGACTCATTCCACACATATGCATGAACACCAGATGTTTCATTAGAATCAGTTTGCTATTGTAACGCATGATTTCTTGGTTATAAACACAATAAATCATTCAATACAATGGTGCATTTTGAGGTCTCGATTTTATCAGCAGAAATCAATTTTTTTTGAGATGCTGGTTAATTCCTTCAACAAAATCAAGTAGAAACTTGGCAGTGGATAAATGAAAGGCAAACTGCCCTTGACATCAGGGATATTTAACTCTATTTAGCTCTTATCCCAAAGGCCCACTATAGCTTATTTTCCACTAACCTCTTGCCTCCCATTGATTTTTCCTGTGTTTGTACTGTGGTATTAAACTTGACATGAATTGACCGCACTTCAGTAATTCCTGCACAACAGGATCAAGAAGCAGGAAGTCAGAAATATCCCCAAATGAATGTGTAGATAATATAATATTGTTTTAATATCCGCGTGCATACTGTGAACGTTGCAGTGAATCAAGTGATGGTGTCTGTCATTGTTTAAAGGCTGCTTCTATTCTGGTCTTAATTTTATGAGGGCCATTAAAGGTAAGCATTTCACAGTGAAGAAACAAAATAGCTCGTGGCAGGTTTTTGTAATGTGACATAATGCCCGATGACATGCAATAAAAAAGCATGTTGCTCATAAATATTGTATTTCTATTCACCCATGGTTACTGAAAAATAAATTCAGTTCCTTCAAGAATGAATTGGTTCATAATATTTCCCCAAAGATTATGAAAAGAGATAGTATTTGTCAGAATAACAAATGATTCAGGTTTAAATTTTACAGTGCTGGAGTTAGATAACCCCACATTTCGTCGCACGGAGAAAGGGGACTGTACAAAACATAGGATACCTCTATGGATTGCAATTATGCTTCAGGAAATCCTCTCATCTTTGGCCCTCCAGAGGCTAAATTTCAGTGAAATGTCTTGCTGTATCATATTGAATTGTATCCAACTTCCTGCAGACCGAAGGGAGACACAAAATGCTGGAGTAACTCAGCGGGACAGGCAGCATCTCTGGAGAGAAGGAATGGGTCTCTCCAGAGATGCTGCCTGTCCCGCTGAGTTACTCCAGCATTTTGTGTCACCCATTCCTTCTCTTCAGAGACACGGCCTTGCCCGCTGAGTTAAGAGTCAAGAATCAAGAGTGTTTTATTGTCATGGGTCCCAGATAGGACAATGAAATTCTTGCTTGTTGCAGCACAACACAATATGTAAACATAATACAGAACAGGAGATCATAGTTCAGTGTGTCTATATACCATAGACCATATATGTACACAAACAATAAACAGATAAAGTATAATAGACTGTTATTGTTCAGAGCTAGTTTGATGTTGTATTTAGTAGCCTGATGGCTGTGGGGAAGAGCTGTTCCTGAACATGGATGTTCCAGATTTCTAGCCCCTGTACCTTCTTCCCGATGGAAATGGGGAGATGAGTGTGTGGCCAGGATGGTGTGGGTCTTTGATGATGCTGGCTTTTATGAGGCAGCAACTGGGAAAAATCCCTTCAATGGTGGGGAGATCAGAGCCGATGACGGACTGGGCAGTGGTCACAACTTTCTGCATTCTTTTCCGCTCCTGGACATTCAAGTTGCCGACAAAGTCACAATGCAGCCAGTCGGAATACTCTCTACTGTGCACCTGTGGAAGTTCAAGACAGTCCTCCTTGGCACACAGACTCTCCGTAATCTTCTCAGGAAGTGCTGATGTGCCTTCTTTATAACTGCATCTGCAAATTGCTCGTTCTAAGCTTCCCCCAGTCTAGTTTCAGTCAAAAATCACTGTCAAGCACTTACCCATCTAAACTTTATTTTTTCAAAACACAATTACAGTTCCCACTACTGTACCTAACCACCGCGGGTTCAATCCTCGTATCTGCCTGATCAAGCCCTCTTGGCCTCGCTCAAACAGAGACACTCCAGAAGGTCACGCAGTCCCAAGCGCTCTCCCAGAAGATCGACACAGGACTTCGTGGTAGATGACTTTTATAGGTCCCTGGACCTCGAGGGGCCGAACCACATGGGTGTGGTCTCTTTACAATCCAATTACAGATATCGATTAACCCCATACATAACAGACATTTCCCTAACCCAATAATACAGTGGCTAATACATTGTATTCAAACAGTGTTTCTTAAAGGAAACAAACATCGCAACATGTACCCTGATATGCAAGAACCAGACAAGGCTCAATACTTTATCCAATCAACATTCAGCAAAGTAAAGCTTTGCAATATTATTTACAATGTGTATGTCTGGTTTGCATTCATCCAATCCATTCTATGCATTCTACACCTAATTGTCAGGGTCTGCAGATGTTCCCATTCTCTTCCTGCAGCTCGGATTTAGGCTCTAGACAAACTGGCACCACTACAGCTTGTCCCATTTCTAAAGAAAGCACTTTTAAATTGACCAAATCCCCTAGCAGCCCTGAAGCCTTTACTCAATTTTAGGGTTCTGGCCTCCCCAATTTGACCAGGAGTAACACATCAGTGTGCTAGGACCAGGAAAGATCTTTGGAAATAAGCACGCCCCGGAATTTGAAGTACTTGACCCTTTCCACCATTGTCCCGTTGATATAAACGGAATTGTGGGTCCCCATCCTACCCCTTCCAAAGTTCATAATGAGTTCCTTGGTTTTGCTGGTGTTGAGAGCCAAGTTGCTGTGCTGGCAATTGGTCGATCTCACATCTATACTCTGACTCATCGCCATCAGTGATTTGATCCACAACAGTAATGTCATTGGCTAACTTGATGATGGAGTTCGCACTATGTCCGGCTACACAGTCATGAATATAGAGTGAGTACAGCAGGGGGCTGGGCACGCAGTCTTGAGGTGCTCCCGTTCTGATTGTTATTGAGGATGACACATTTCCACCAATATGGACAGTGTGTTCTGCGGAAAAGGAAGTCAAGGATCCAATTGCAGAGGGATGTGCAGAGGCCCAGATCCGTGAGCTTGGTAACCAGCTTTTTTTTTTCCATTTTTTCCAAAAAATAATTTATTTAAATTCCAACACGATACAAGAAGCAAAAAACAAAACAAAACAGTGGTGACATCCTCGCCACCATGTTACAAAATCAACAAACAACTATTTTACAAATAATCTAATAACTACTGTACAACCCCGGCAAAGGGGCAAGCATTTGGCTCGGGCAAAGCCCTCTTCCACCTTGTACCGTGACTCGCGGATGGTCAGCTTAGCCAGGCCTAGGAGCAACCCAACCAGGACATCTTCAGCCCCGCCCACTCCCTAGATCCCGTCACCAGTCCTTCGGTCACTGACAGCAGAGCCACTCCTCCCCTTGCGGACCCTAGGTGGAATGGCTGTGCTCCTTGCCCTCCGTAACCTGGCTACAAGGGCCGCTCTACTGGTCCCTGCCCCCAACAGGAACGCTGCTGCTCTTGGTCTTGGTGTCCTTCTCCAGGTCGTCCAAGAAGGGCCTGAGCTGACGCCGGTCATTCCCCTTCACCCCCTTCACCCCCTTGCCCCTCCCCCTCCTTCTGAGGATGTGCTTCAGTGAGCTGGTGAGCCCGTGTAGGTTTGGCCACAGGATGGAGGCCAGTCTGGGCCGATGTTGGGCTCCTTCAGTGGCCGTGATGAACCCGCAGATTTCCTCCACTGGGAAGAGTGGAGTGGCATCTGGGAGAACGAAAACATTCTTTAATTCATTGTCCGAGGAGTCCCCTTCCACCTGCTCACTGCAGATGGAGACACGATCCCCATCCCCGGACACACCCTTAGTGCTCGATACTCCCACCTCACCCTGTGTGGCGGTTGCCTCTGCCCCACCCGCTGGTCTCTCCTCCACCTCAGTCCCAACCCTGGGGCCAGTGGCAGACGGATCTTCCCCACATGTACCCGGGGAGTCAAGACCATCGACAGTGGAGGCGATTATCCTTCCCTCAGTTGGGCCCAGAGTGGACTCTGATGCACCAGACTCACCTCTAGAGCCAGGTCTAGAGGGAGAGAACAGCTGGTTTCCCCAACCCCCTTCCTCGCCTACAGTCTCTACCTCCAGAGACGTGCTCCACACCTCATCCCTGGCGGGTTGCTCCTGGGCTTCCTCGGGTCCCTGATGCGGGACTCCCTCCCCAACAGGAATCTCCCCCTGCTCCATATCACCGGAGTGGTCCCCATCGCCACCCTCCCCAGAATCCCCTCCAGAACATGGGACCGGGGCCCGAACCAGAGGGCGGGAGTCTTGCTCCACCACAGTACTCCCCTCCCCCTTGGAGGATTCCTGTTCATCCCCCTTCCGCTCCTACCTACAGAGATTCCACCATCTCTTTTTCGATGGGGAGGAGCTCACAGTCTCTGGGGTCACCTGAGCAACCTCCTCTGTGGCACCCCCTCCTCCCGCCCGATCCCCACCGCCCCCAGCTGGATTATGGGGGTATGGAGAGAAGGCAGGTACAGGATACTGAGTTGGATGATCAGCCATGATGACATTGAATGGCGGTGCAAGCTCAAAGGGCCGAATAGCCTACTCCTGCACCTATTTTCGATGATTCGACGATTCTATTATGGGGCTTGCAGACTCCGTAACGTGAGGTGACGGGACGGGTGGATCATTCTCGTTCCTGGGGGTTTTGTTCTCCAGTTGCTTCACCTTCTTCGCCACCTTCTTTTGACCCTCCCCACCCCCACCCGTGTTCTGCGCAACCCCAGGGTTCCCTTTGTCAGGTACAGTGGGATGGGAGTGGGGGTGGAGAGGGGTTAGTGGCCCCGGAGGCAGAGGCCTCCACCCAGGATTTGGGGCAATTCCTCCGAATATGCCACTTCCTTACAGGCGTGGCACCTTGGCCACTCCGTGTCCAGTAGATGGTGAAGTCACGCCCATCCTGTTGGACACAGAAGCGCCCGTCAATTACCTCCTCCTGGTCCAGCATCATTGACAGCTGGCGCCGGAGGGAAAGAACGTGCCGTAGCTCCTTCCTGCGGAACCCCTGGGATATTGGGGTGATGTCCGTGAGTACCTTCCCCAGGGTGTGAAGGTGGGGAAGATGGGCCTCGTTTGTGATGCAGGGTGAGACGTTGGACAGGACCACCCACTGCTCGGTGGTCTCCAAGGGCTCGACCTGCAGGAATGTTCCCCACACTTAATGCTGCCTTCACCTCCTCAACAGACTCGAGGAAGAACACGGCCTTCCCAAACCTCCTTCCCACATACAGGACGCCTGCGGCTTGGCCGCCACGGCCACAGCAGATGAGCAATCTTCCAGGTTCATGTGAGGGGGCAAGTAGCACCTTATTCCATGCTCGAAAGGCAGGCTCCTCATGGAGAACCGGGCCCCCAGGGCAGCAGCCAAAGCTGCTGAAGCCGTCACCTTTGCACAGCTCCTGGAAGGCCCCGCTCCCCTAGAACACTGACCCAGCATAGCATCAGGTGCTACAATTTAAAACATATCAATTATATAAAGCCTGAGACACAGACAATCCAAATGGCACGAGGGTAAGTCCAAAGACAAAACCAAATGGAACAGTTCGAGGGAGGGAGGCAAGTGGTGGCGTCTCGAACGCTGATAATGGCAGCTCGCCCGTCACCACCTCTTCGCCGGACTATCTCAGCTCTCCTGCGTTCCCTGGCGAGCTGCTGACCTTCGCAGGCAATCCCAGCTGTTCTTCGCCGCTCCTACAGTAACGAAAGGGATTTGCCTGCAGTCTTGTTGTTGGAAGCCTCTTATCTCCGTCGGTCTTGCTGAGAGAAAGGAGGCTTCGTCGTCAGCTCCAGGCTCTAAGGCCGCAAAAGAAGGTCGAGATGTTGCAGGTGCAGAAAACCTCCCACACCCCACGAAAACCCGACCAAGCCGGTCAACACCGACGAGGCAGTAAGGGGGTTGTTCTGGACGCAGTTGTACATGTCCAGAAAGATTATTCTCCCCTCTTTTGGTTCTCAAACAGTTTCCTGGCAGGTTGCCAGCCACTGTAGCTCCAACCTGTGGGAGCTACGCAGTCAATTGGTAAGACTTCTCGCAGTCCCAAAACTAGCAGAAAACTTTAAAACAAGTTTCTGCAGTGTCGCAGCGATACACAAAGATGTTTAAAGTACCGCTGTATCGCCTCCGAATTCCATAAAGATGATAAAACACACTAGTTCTTGTGTCTGTATGGGAGCTCCTAATCACCACACCTCCTCACGTAACCAGCTTTTTTTTTTTTTTTTTTTTTTTTTTTTTTTAAATCAAAAATATTTATTCACATATTAAAATAGTATTGACAATACAATGAAACAAAACACCACCATAATACAAGACGAGCTAAACAATTATATTGCAATCCTTGTCAAGGATACATTCAACCCCCCTCGGTGCCCAGCGGTCCCGGAACTCCCTCAGGGTGCCCGTAGACAGGGCGTATTCCCTTTCCATCCGCACCCGGGCACGGACGTATCCCCGGAAAAGGGGCAGGCAGCTGGCTCGGGTAGAGCCCTCCACCGTCTGGCGCCGTGACTCGCGGATGGCCTGGCCAGGCCCAGGAGCAACCCTACCAGGACATTTTCAGCCCTACCCTCTCCCCTACGCACAGGGTGTCCAAAGATGAGGATGGTGGGTGAGAAATGCAGCCAGAAGGCAAGGAGCAGCCCCTTTAGATATTCAAACAGTGGCTGCAGCCTCACGCACTCCATGTACACGTGGTACACAGTCTCTTCCAGCCCGCAAAAGTGGCAGGCGGCTGGCGAGTCTGTGAACCGCGAGAGAAACAGGTTGCAGGGAACACCTCGGTGCAATACCCTCCACCCCAGGTCCCCAATGTAGAGGGGGAGAATCCCTGCGTAGAGGGACCCCCACCGGGGGCCCCCCTCGCGACCGGAAGGGAACACCGACCGCCACTTGGTGTCTGGACAGTGGACCAGGGCGAGGAAGTGCAGGGTGTGGAGGAGGAGCCTGTACAGGACACGCCTCCCTGCGTCTCGGAGGGAGACGAAGGGTGTCGAGGAAAGGCGGCTCAAATTGTGTGGGACCGGCTCCCGGGATGGATTACGGCGCCTTGGTCCGATGAGTACTTCCGGCTGAGCAGGGGCTTGCTCAACCACCAGTACTCCACACGTTTGAGCCCCTCGGACACCCGATGGGGCGGGACAGGGACCGGCTGCTCTCAAGCCCGGGCCGTCACCCTCCGCCGGTGGAGGTGGGGCCTGGTCAACGGCAACCAGGTTCCAGACTCTCAACAAGTCCCTGTAGAAGCCAGGCATCCCCATCAGGACCGCACGGTTGACCCCCACCATCGGGATCCGCGTACCTCCTTGAAGGCAGCGGCTCCGTTGGAAAAAGTGCGTTGCCAGCACGTGCCACCTGGGAGGATGCCCTGAGTACAGGTATCTCTGCAAGGTCCTGAGGCGGAGAGCCGCCACCTTGGTGCGAATGCACACCAGCGACTGACCGCCCTCCTCGATCGGGAGACTCAGGACCGCTGCAGAGACCCAGTGCTTTCCGTTGCCCCAGAAGAAGTCCACCAACTTCTTCTGGATGATCCCAGCAAAGGTGGCTGATGGGACCAATGTGGTCAATCTGTACCAGAGCATGGAGGCCACGAGTTGGTTAATGACCAACACCCTGCCCCGGTACGAAAGCACTCTGAGGAGACCCGCCCAGCGCCCCAGCCGGGTGACGACTTTCACCTCCAGCTCCTGCCAGTTCGCCAGCCAGGTCTCCGCACCGGGACTCAGGTAGACTCCCAGGTAGAGGAGGTGTGTGGTACTCCACGTGAAAGACCTCATCTCCTCCGGGAGGGAGTCCACCTGCCAGGGACCCACCAAGAGTCCAGAACATTTCCCCCAGTTGATCCTGGCAGAGGAGGCTGCCGAGAAGACTCGTTGGCACTCATGCATCCTCTGCAGGTCGACGGGGTCGGTGACCATGAGGAGCACGTCATCGGCGTAGACCGAGAGGACCACCTCCATGACCGGCTCGCGTAGAACCATGCCCGTCAACTTCCTCCGAAGCAGACTAAGGAATGGCTCCACGCAGATGGCGTACAGTTGGCCAGACATGGGGCATCCCTGACGTACTCCTCTGTGGAAGGGAATGGGGGCCGTCAAGGATCCATTGACTTTCACGAGGCACTCTGCGGTGGCGTATAAAAGTCGGATCCGGGACACAAAGTACGGTCCGAACCCAAACGCCCGCAGAGTCCTCAACAGATACTCGTGATCCACCCTGTCAAAAGCCTTCTCCTGGTCGAGGGAGAGAAAGGCAGTGGGTACACCGGTCTCCTGAGCCAGGTAGACCAGGTCCCGGACCAGATGGATATTGTCCTGGATGGACCGGCCTGGGACCGTGTAAGACTGGTCAGGGTGGATCACTTGAGCCAGCACTGGGCCCAGACGGTTTGCCATTGCCTTGGCAAAGACCTTGTAGTCGGTACAGAGGAGGGAGACTGGGCGCCAGTTTTTTAGACGGCGGAGATCGCCCTTCTTGGGCAGAAGGACCACGACAGCCCTTCGCCAAGACAGGGGCATCTCTCCGGTCGCCAGGCTCTCCCTCAGTACCATGGTGTAGTCCTCCCCAAGGATCCCCCAGAAAGTGCGGAGGAACTCTGCTGTCAGCCCGTCTAGGCCAGGGGATTTGCCCCTTCGGATCTGATGGAGGGCCGCGGTCAGTTCATCCAGTGTCAGGGGGGCATCCAGACGCTCGGCACCCTCCGGGTCGACCGTGGCTAGACCTTCCCACAGATCACTGCACTCATCCCCGCCCGAGCTATCTGGTGAGAACAAGGTCCCATAAAAGGAACGAACTGCTGCGTTAATGTCCTCTGGTTCAGTGACGGAGGAGTCATCATCAGCGAGCAGCTCCACTAACTGCTGACGGACTCCCCGCCACTTCTCCAGCGAGTAGAAGAAGGGTGAACCGCGGTCCAAATCGTGGAGCAATTGGATCCGCGACCTCACGTACGCGCCTCGAGATTGCTCCAACTGTAGCTCCTTCAGCGCGTCCTTCTTCTCCTGGTATTCCCTCCAGAGGATCGTGTCCCCGACGGTCTGACTTAGACGCGAATCCAAATCGAGCAGCTCGCTCCCGAGCTGTCTGATCTTGGAATCGCGTCTCTTGGTCGACCCTCTAGTGTACTCCTGACAGAAACTCCGGATGTGGGCCTTGCCCACATCCCACCATAGCCGCAGGGAGTGAAATCCTCCCCGCTTCCTCTTCCAGGTATTCCAGAACCTCGCAAACGAGTCCCGGAAGCGGCGATCCTCCAGCAGCCGGTTGTTAAACTGCCAGTACGCGGACCCTACCCTCGTGCGCAGCGGGTTAAACTCAGCCCACACCAGGTGGTGGTCCGAGCACGGCACCGGCAGCATGGAGGCCGCCGCGACGCGGGAGACGTACGCCCTAGAAATGTACAGGCGGTCGATGCGAGACCCACCCCCCTCTGACCTTCTGGAGAAGGCCCTAGAGTCGGGGTGGAGGTTCCTCCAAGTGTCTACCAAGTCAAAGGAGCCCACGAGCTCCTTCAACTTCTTCACCGACTCCTGACCACGCTGGAGACCGGAACGGTCTCCTTCCTCGAGGGTACAGTTGAAATCCCCCCCGAGGATCACGCAGTCACCAGGGTCGATGGAGCTCAGCAGTGCAGACACCTCCCGGAACAGGCGCGTCTGCAACACGGCGGGCTTGGGGGCGTACACGTTGACAAAATGCAACGGCACGCCATCCAGGCGCACGGCCAAGTGAAGCAAGCGGCCTGGCACCAGTTCCTGGACCTTTAGGATCTCAGGCCGGAAATTTGGGGCCAACAAAATGGCCACCCCACTGGAAATGGAGCTGAGGTGGCTCATGAAGACCTCGCCACCCCACTCCAGGAGCCAAGTGGACTTGTCTCCTGGGGTGGTGTGGGTTTCCTGCAGGAAGCTCACCGCATATTTCCCATCCCTCAGGGTTGAGAGATGGTTAAACCTGCGGAGAGGCCTCCTGCTGCCATTTATGTTGTAACTGGCTATGGTGATCGCCATGTCAGGAGTACACTAGATCCCCTCACCAGTCCCCCGGTCGCTGACAGCAGAGCTGCTCCTCCCCCTCCGGACCCTAGGTGGATTGGCGGTAGGTTTTACCTTCCGGTTCTTTGCTACAAGGGACGCTCTACTGCTCCCTCTACCCTCAGCAGGAACGACGCTGCTCTCGGCCTTGGCGTCCTTCTCCAGGTCGTCCAAAAAGGACCTGAGCTGACGCCGGTCGTTCCCCTTCACCCCCTTTGACGCCTTGCCCCTCACCCTCTTTTTGAGGATGAGTTTTAGCGAGCTAGTGAGCCCTTTTATGTTCGGCCACCGAAGGGAGGCCAGTCTGGGCCGATGTTGGGCTCCTTCGGTGGCCGTGATGAACTCGCGGATCTCCTCCACTGAAATGAGTGGAGTGGCGTCAGGGGGAGCGAGAACATCCATTGACTCATTGCCCGAGGAGTCCCCTTCCACCTGCTCACTGCAGATGGAGTCACCATCCCCAACTCCGGACACACCTTCTGTGCTTAAAACACCCGCCTCACCCTGTGCAGCGGTTGCCTCTGCCCCACCCGCTGGTCTCTCCTCCACCTCAGCCCCAACACTGGGATCAGTGGTAGAGGGGCCTTCCCCAGATGTACCCGGGGATTCAAGACCATCGGCAGTGGGGGTGACTATCCCTCCCCCAGTTGGGCCCAGAGAGGACTCTGGTGCATCAGACTCAGGGAGTCCCTCTGGAGCCAGGTCCTGAGGCAGAGAAGGGCTGGGTTCCCCAACCCCCTCTCCATCTACTGTCTCTAACTCCAGAGGTGTGCTCTGCGCCTCGTCCTGGGTGGGTTGCTTCTGGGCTTCCTCAGGTGCCTGATGCGGGAGTCCCTCCCCAACAGGAATCTCCCCCTGCTCCATAGCACCGGAGTGGTCCCCATCACCACCCTCCCCAGAATCCCCTCCAGAACATGGGACCGGGGCCTGATCCAGAGGGTGGGAGTCTTCCTCCACCACAGTACTCTCCTCCACCCTGGAGGATTCCCGTTCGTCCCCCTTCTGCTCCTCCCCAGAGAGATGCCTCCTCCTTTTCTTCACAGGGGAGGAGCTCACAGGCTCTGGTGTCGCCTTAACAGTCTTTTTCTGTGGCTCCCCCTCCTCCCGCCCGATCCCCACTTCCCCCGGCTGGGTTATGGGGCTTGCGGACTCCCTAATGGGAGGTGACGGGATGGGTAGAAACATAGAAACATAGAAATTAGGTGCAGGAGTAGGCCATTCGGCCCTTCGAGCCTGCACCGCCATTCAATATGATCATGGCTGATCATCCAACTCAGTATCCCGTACCTGCCTTCTCTCCATACCCTCTGATCCCCTTAGCCACAAGGGCCACATCTAACTCCCTCTTAAATATAGCCAATGAACTGGCCTCGACTACCCTCTGTGGCAGGGAGTTCCAGAGATTCACCACTCTCTGTGTGAAAAAAGTTCTTCTCATCTCGGTTTTAAAGGATTTCCCCCTTATCCTTAAGCTGTGACCCCTTGTCCTGGACTTCCCCAACATCGGGAGCAATCTTCCTGCATCTAGCCTGTCCAACCCCTTAAGAATTTTGTAAGTTTCTATAAGATCCCCTCTCAATCTCCTAAATTCTAGAGAGTATAAACCAAGTCTATTGGGTAGATTGCTCTTGTCCTTGGGGTTTTTGTTCCCCAGGTGCTTCACCTTCTTTGCCACCTTGCCCCCCTTCTTTTGAACCTCCCCACCCCCACCCACGCTCTGCGCAACCCCAGGGTTCGCTGCCTCAACTACATGGGGGGTGGGAGCAGGGGGGAGAGGGGGGTTAGTGGCACTGGAGGCGGAGGCCCCCGCCCGGGATTTGGGGCAATTCCTCTGAATATGCCCCACTTCCTTACAGGCATGGCACCTTGGGCGCTCCGATGTCCAGAAGATGGTAAAGTCACGCCCATCCTGCTGGACACAGAAGCGCCCATCAACTACCTCCTCCTGGTCCAGCATTATTGACAGCTGGCGCCGGAGGGAAAGAACGTGCCGCAGCTCCTTCCTGCGGAACCCTTGGGATATCGGGGTGATGTCCGTGAGTACCTTCCCCAGGGTGTGAAGGTGGGGAAGGAGGGCCTCATTTGTGATGCAGGGTGGGACATTGGACAGGACCACCCGCTGCGCAGTGGTCACCAAGGGCTCAACCTGCAAAAACATTCCCCCCACTGTGACCCCTTTACTCACGGCCGCATTCACCCCCTCAACAGACTCAAGGAAGAGCACGGCCTTCCCAAACATTTTGCCCACTTACAGGACACCTGCGGGCTTGGCCGCCACGGCAACGGCAGCCGAGCAGTCCTCCAGGTTGATCTGGGGGGGCAAGTAGCACCTTATCCCATGCTCAAACGGCAGGTTCTTCATGGGGAACCGGGCCCCCAGAGCAGTAGCCGAAGCAGCTGAAGCAGCCGCCTCTGCATAGCTCCTAGAGGGCCCCGCTCCCCCAGAACCCTGACCCAGCATAGTATCAGGTGCTACAATTTTTAAAACATACCACTGAAACAGACAGACAGTCCAAATGGCACGAGGCCAAGTCCAAAGACAAAAAAAAAGCAAACGAATGGAAGTTCGAGAGAGGGAGGCAAATTGGTGTCGCCTCAAACGCTGATAATGGCGGCTCCCCCGGAAAACTGCTGCGTCACCACCTCTTCGCTGGGTTATCTCGGCTCTCCTGCGTTCCCTGACGAGCTGCTGACCTTCGCAGGCAATCCCAGCTGTTCCTCGCCGCTCCTACAGCAACAAAAAGGGGACTTGCCTGCAGTCTTGATGTTGGAAGCCTCTTATCTCTCTCGGTCTTGCCGAGAGAAAGGAGGCTTCGTCGTCAGCTCCAAACTCCAAGGCCGCAAAAGAAGGTCGAGATGGTGGAGGTGCAGAAAACCTCCCACACCCCACGAAAACCCGACCAAGCCGGTCAACACTGACGAGGCAGTAAGGGGGTTGTTCTGGACGCAGTTGTACATGTCCAGAAAGATTTTTCTCCCCTCTTTTGGTTCTCAAACAGTTTCCTGGCAGGTTGCCAGCCACTGTAGCTCCAACCTGTGGGAGCTACGCAGTCAATTGGTAAGACTTCTCGCAGTCCCAAAACTAGCAGAAAACTTTAAAACAAGTTTCTGCAGTGTCGCAGCGATACACAAAGATGTTTTAAGTATCGCCTCCGAATTCCATAAAGATGATAAAACACACTAGTTCTTGTGTCTGTACGGGAGCTCCTAATCACCACACCTCCTCACGTAACCAGCTTTTTTTTTTTTTTAATCAAAAATATTTATTCAAATATTAAAATTGTATTTACAATACAATAAAACAAAACACCACCATAATACAAGATGAACAAACTCGCGGATGGCTCACGTAACCAGCTTGGAGGGGATGATGGTATTAAACGCTGAGCTGTAGTCTATGAACAACAAAGGTACACAAAAATGCTGGAGAAACTCAGCGGGTGCAGCAGCATCTATGGAGCGAAGGAAATAGGCGACGTTTCGGGCCGAAACCCTTCTTCAGACTGTTGTCTATGAACAACATCCTGACATACTCCAGTATTTTGTGTCTACCTTTGATTTAAATCAGCATTTGCAGTTCGTTTCTACACATTTCCTGCAGACCTATATTGGGCCCAAATCCCATTAATCCACATATTTCTCCTTATGTTCAAATCACTTTATGATCTTAATCATCTCTGCCTTGGTAACAAATACTACCTACAATCCTTCATGTATTTCTGCTCCCTCTATTCCTACCTGCATTACCATTTGATAAAGGTGAATTGTTAACACTGCCTAATGATATTAATAAAAGATTTGCTCAATTTTATCAAAATTTATATACATCTAAAACGTCAGCAGACAGTACAGAGTTCTTGGATAAATGTAATCTCCCGAAACTTAACCTGATTGAACAAGAGGAATTAGGAGCACCATTTGCCCTGTTTTTCATTGTCTAAGCTCTGAGCTCTTGAAGTCTCTTCCTCAGCTTGCATGTTTCCTAGATCCCTCTCTTTAATTCATTTCTTAACATAGATGCTTTTAATTAAGCTATTGGTCACTAGCCTTTTTATCACCTTGCATGGTTTGGTGGCAGCTTGTATCTAATAATGCCCCTGCAAAGCATCTTACAATATTTTACCAAGATGCTACAATAAATGCAGGTTGTGGCTTTCAGTCTAATAATTGAGCACAGAATTAAAAATAAAAATAAAATGCTATTTTATTATTCCTTATAAGATATTTGCATGCATAAGAACCCTCGCTAAATTGTTGGATGAGGACAAAGGACAAAGAACAAAGGACAAAGGACAAAGGACATTTATTATCACATACACCAATTGGTGGAGTGAAATTTGACTTGCCATTGCAACACACAAATAAAGATAAGACACAACATAAAAGAATTTAACTGTAAACATAAAAACATCCCCCCACAATGGTTCCCACAGTGGGGGACGTCAGCAAACGTCCAGTCCCGTCCCCTGTTCACCCATAGTCGGGCCTATTGAGGCCTCCGCAGTCGCCGCCACGGCAGCCCGATGCTTCAGGCCCTCTCGCCGGATGATGGAGTTCTGGTGTCGGGTGAACACTCTCAGCGGCCCGGAGTGTCTGGAATGGCTGCTTCCTCCCCGGAGATCGTGGCTCCCGAAGTCCACGAGCCGCGCCAGTCCGATCTCCGACACCGGCGATCTCGTCATGAGATCCCAGGCTCCACGGTGTTCCTAACTCAGCGCCACCCACGGCTGGAAGCTCCACAGACCGCTGACCGCAGACCACAGACAACAGACCGCAGCTCCGCGATGTTGGAGTCGGCGGTAACAGCACTCCGGAGCTTACTGCACGGCGACCCGGGAAAGGCATCGCCCGCCCCGCGATGGTGCCTCAGCGCTGTGCCGCCGCCGAAGCTGAAGTCCTGAAGGATGAAAAGACTAACAGCTGCTGGCAGGGCAGTCATACTCGACGGCGCCCCCTTGGTATAGGCAGCAGCAAGTTGGCATCTTGATTCACAGCAACGCATGTAGTGGATGGAGCCATGAGGCAGTTAGAACATAAAAGATAGAACAGTATAGCACAGGAACAGGTCCTTCGGCCTACAATGTTTGGTAGCCATTGGTGTAGGTAATTGACTTTTAATAACTATATATATTTCACGTTCTGGGAGTTGCTGGATAGGCAAGCATTTATTTGTTATCCCTTCCTGCCATTGTGGAGATGATGGTGCATTGCCAACCCCCACCCCCCACTACCCCCTGGGAGTCTTGCACCAGCACTCCCAAGTCCCTTTGCACCTCTGATTTCTGGATTATCTCTCAATTTAGAAAATAATCCACCCCTTTGTTCCTATTACCAAAATGCATGACTCTGCAATTTGCTATACTAAATTTTATCTGCCACTTCTCTGCCCATTCCAAGTCCTTCTGCAGAGTCATTGCTCCCTCTACACTGCCCGCCTCTCCACCTATCTTAGCATCAACATTTAAAAAAAGTTAATGTCAAAGGTTAATGATCCTTTATCAGGACAGGGAAACATTAGAAATAAAACAAGTATGTGTTACACAGAAAGGAGAGAAGTGGCAAAGTTACAAAAGGAAATGCTAATATTTATAAAGGGGGGAAGTGTTATTTAAGAAGAGGTTTTAAAAAGTTTCCAAAAGATAAACCCAAATAGATCCAATTACTGCACTTTTGTTTTGTTTGCCAGAAATAACCACTCCTCAGTTCAAGCCACGGGAAAATTGGTCTCATTTGTCTTCCATTTCATAACCTTCATTTTCTATCGTTTCCACTAAATTGGGCTTGATTTTCCTCTCACTCACTGTGATTTTGGGAAGAGGATATTTATGTATAAATTCATCTTGAATGACAGCACAAACAGGGGGGATAGTGAACCTGCCTCCTTTCATTTGCACCAAGGACAATTTGGTTTGCTGTTGACTTCGATGGATAGTAACATTGGGTGGTGTGTAAGGCAGCAATTACTGTGCTATTCAAGACAAATTGATATCCTCTGACTTGAAGGTTCCTAATCTGTGCCCTCTCCATTGCTATGCAAAATGAGATGAATAGACTCTTCTGGCCCCTGGAGAATTCCTGATGTTGTTGTCACCCATATTAATAATTCGAAATGTAACACCAAACTGCTACTGCTAGCTGAAGATTGCTTTTGCAAAATGGTTACCTATTAGTCTAATACCACAGGGAAAAAAGTTTTTCCAATTTCAATCTTTTTGTGTGCAATGCAAGAGGCTGGATAGACTTTAAGTAGAAGCATTAAACAGCATGAATCTTTGATATATATTTCAGCAAGCATTCTGATTTTAATACCTCAGAAAATCTACTTAATGTAAGTTTCCTGGAGCTTCTTATATAGGAAGCAGTATAATGTTGAATAGTAATAAAGAAAAACTTCAGGCAAAATAGAGTTATTAAGGCATCTGAAAAAATATAGGATGGCTCATATTTCCCATCCACATGCAAGTCTGAGCAGATATTTCACTTTTGTTGCAACTGGACACAAATTCAGATTGCCAGGACAACTCAGATGAATTCATAGTTATTTTCTGTGGCTGCAGGGGCTGTCTACATCTATGCAGGGAAGGAAAATCAAATCTATTATAAACAACGTTTGTGGCATGGCACGCTGCGGCACTGTGGCGCTGTGCTAGAGTTGCTGCATTAAAGCGCTGGAGACCCGGGTTCGATCCTGACTACGGGCGCTGTCTATACAGAGTTTGTGCATTCTTCCTGCAACCTAGTTTTGCAGGCAAATTGGCTGGATAAAATTGTAAATTGTCTTTGGTGTGCATAGGATAGTGTTAGTGTGCGGGGATCGCTGCTCGGCGCGGACTCGGTGGGCCGAAAGGCCTAGTTCTGTGCTCTCTAAACTAAACTAAACATTGCCAGGAAATGACAGAGAATGACATTGTCACATAAATGGTTAAGAATCTTACACCAAGTTTTGTTTCCTCATTGCTATTAAAGTTTTTCTTTTCAAATCTGTTAAGTGTTGAAGTTAATGTGAATACATGGTAAAGACCTGGTCCATTCAAATTGAATTTGTCCAGAATTCTTGAGATAAATTTGGAGTGCAATTTGGAGTACTTCATAATGACTCCATAGGCATTGAAGATGTACATTAACAGTGCCTTGCTTAAAAGGGGATTATAATGGTTTGTAATTATAACTAGCTGACACATTAATTTGCCAAAACCATTGCTTGCATAAAGTGTGTGTTTCATTATTTCCTACTTTCTTAGTTGAAATAGAGACCAGACAAGATTAAGGAAAATATGCAGCAAGTCAGGCAGCATCTGTGAAGCTGCAGTGTGTCAGATCTGATGACATTTGCAGTAAATGTCTGAAGCTTGATAAACGTCACCTCAGATTGAGAACACGGGGATTTGGATACATCAATGCATCAAGGAGGAGTAAAGTTCATACTTCCAGTTAGCCAAGAAGAACTGGAGGATATGAAGACAAGTAAGGCAAGTTTGGGGTTCCAGATGGTTGGATTGACGGACCCTCAATCATTATTCAGCAGTACCAAATTTCTTGCAGTCTCTGTAGATGACAATATGAGGATGAGCAAAATGACCACAGAACTGTGTGAAAAGCATTTGTTGCGTACTAACAAGTTAGCAGAAAAACAATACACAATTACAATCAAGCCATTTACAGTGTTGTGGGAGTGTTTTAAACATTTCTCGAACTGCTGGCCCCACGGTGAAAAGAAGCAACGCTCTCCGCTGCGCCTTCTGCCCCGGCGTACTCTCCTCAAGAAAGAGCCTTCGACTGGCGGCGTAAGCTTCAAATTCCTCCAGTCAAGCATTCCACCTCACACTGACGGAACTCGCATCACCTGTCGGATTGAAGTGTGAGGCTCAAACGAAATTCCGTTTCCACAGCCATACAAACAAAGACAATTTCCTACAGACATACACACAATTTAATTCACACAAACATCCATCACAGTGAACCCACTGTGATGGAAGGCAAAGTCTTTTCTCTCCCCTGTTCTCCATTTCTCTCCCGATGTCCAAGCCCCAGGCAGGCGATGCTAAGTCCCACGGCCATTTTAGGCCGTGCCGGGCGATGTACGTCCCCGCTCCGGGTCGTTCCAACCCCGCGACACAGGCTGGAGTATTGCGTTGCGGGAGCTCCAGGAAGCGGTCTCTCCCCCCGGACCCGCGAGCTCCCGATGTCCCAGTCCACCGGACCTGCGGCTGCGTTGCTGGATCCTCCGAGCCCCAGGAGTCGAGTCGCAGCAGCGAGTCGCCACCGCTCCCCACGCTCCGAGGCCGGCCAGCCCCACGATGGTGAGTAGTCCGCAGCTCCCCAGCTCTGCAGTCTCCCGAGCCCCCGGGTCGTTCAAGTTGGAGGCTGCTCCACGGTGCTAGGCCCCAACGACAACGGAGACCCGACAGGGAAAAGGTCGGGTCTCCCGGACAGAGAAGAGATTTTAAACAGTTTCCCCCCCCCCCCCCCCCCCCCCCCCCCCCCGCCCCCCACATATACACATTTAAAACCAGTATTAAAAAAACACCAACACTACATTTATCTAGGGGTCGCTGCAACGGGTGAGTCGCGCCGCCAACATCATCAGGCCATATCCCCTGATCCGCCAACATCATCATCAAGACTTATTGTCATGATAATGTCCTGTTGCTGGGATAATTGATCTTCAACAAACACAACCATCTTCCCTTAAGTGACACATGACTCTGAACGTTGATGTGTTTTTCCCTTGATTTTCATTGACTTTTAAGACCAGCTTGATGTTATATTCATTCAAATACTGCCTCGATGTTGAAGGACAGGAAGGCACTACAACGGGTGGTGAAAACCGCGCAGTACATCATCGGTGCCCCGCTCCCTGCCATGGATGCCCTCCACCGAAAACGGTGTCTGAGACGGGCTGGGAAGATCATTAAAGACCCCTCCCACCCCAACGATGGACTGTTTGCCCTCCTTCCATCAGGGAGACGGTACAGGAGCCTCAGGCCTCGTACCAGCAGGATGAGGAACAGCTTCTACAATTATACCATCACATTGCTGAACTCGGAGTCCCGCCGATAGATTTCTCCGGTCCCTCCGTCCCCATTGTTTAATTATTCTGTATTTTTGATTATTCTGTATCTTCTTTTTTTTAAATTTCTATATGCACTACTACTACGGACTGACGCAAAACTGCATTTCGTTGTACCCATACTCAGTATTTGTGCAATGACATTAAAGTTGAATTGAATTGAATTGAAGACAGTCACTCTCATTTCATCTCAGTAATTCAGTTCTTTGCTCCATATTTGGACCAAGGTTGTGATGATATTTGGAACTGTTCAAGTTCAAGTTCAAGTTAGTTTATTGTCATGTGTCCCTGTATAGGACAATGAAGTTCTTGCTTTGCTTAAGCACACAGAAAATAGTAGGCATTTACTACAAAACAGATAAATGTGTCCATATACCATGATATAAATATATACACACATGAGTAAATAAACTGATAGTGCAAATAACAGAAAGTGGTTGGTAATAATCAGGGTTTTGTCCGAGCCAGGTTTAATAGCCTGATGGCTGAGGGGAAGTAACTATTCCTGAACCTGGTTGTTGCAGTCTTCAGGCTCCTGTACCTTCTACCTGAAGGTAGCAGGGAGATGAGTGTGTGGCCAGGATGGTGTGGGTCTTTCATGATACTGCCAGCCTTTTTGAGGCAGCGACTGCGATAGATCCCCTCGATGGAAGGAAGGTCAGAGCCGATGATGGACTGGGCAGTGTTTACTACTTTTTGTAGGCTTTTCCTTTCCAGGGCGCTCAAATTGCCGAACCAAGCCACGATGCAACCGGTCAGCAGGCTCTCGACTGTGCACCTGTAGAAGTTAGAGAGAGTCTTCCTTGACAATCCGACTCTCCGTAATCTTCTCAGGAAGTAGAGGCGCTGATGTGCTTTTTTGATGATTGCATTAGTGTTCTCGGACCAGGAAAGATCTTCAGAGATGTGCACGCCCAGGAATTTGAAGCTCTTGACCCTTTCAACCATCGACCCGTTGATATAAATGGGGCTGTGGGTCCCCCTCCTACTCCTTCCAAAGTCCACAATCAGTTCCTTGGTTTTGCTGGTGTTGAGGGCCAGGTTATTGCGCTGGCACCATATGGACAGTTGCTCGATCTCTCTTCTGTACTCTGACTCATCCCCATCAGTGATACGCCCCACAATAGTGGTGTCGTCAGCGAACTTGATGATGGAGTTCGCACTGTGGTTCGCTACGCAGTCATGGGTATAGAGTGAGTACAGCAGGGGGCTGAGCACGCAGCCTTGAGGTGCTCCCGTGCTGATTGTTATTGAGGCTGACACATTGAGGAACTGGACATCAGTGATTAGGTTATTAAAGCATCTGCCTATGGAAAATCCTCCACACCTGCATTTTCCTATTACCCACCACACTCTGTCCTGCCCCTCACTTCTTCCAAATTTATTTTCCCTCCCCCACTCCCCCACAATCAGTCTGAAGAAGAGTTCCAACCAGAAATATCACCTATCCCCGGTCTCCAGATATGCCACCTAACCCACTATGTTACTCCAGCACTTCGTGCATTTTTGGGGTTATTAAAGATTTTAGCGATTTCCATTGTTTTACTTTTGATTAAGAATGGATTGGTGAGGCCATACTCAGCTAGACTGGAATGAATCTGTTTTTTTTTTTCTGTGCAGGACATATTTGGGCAATTTTCCACATTGCCTGATAGATGATTGTGCTTGACTTGCACTGCTCGGCTGGAAGTGTCCTTAGTTCTGGAGTACGTCTTCAACATTAATGCGGCGATGTTGTTAAATCCTGTAGCCTTTGCTGCATCCAGAGCTCTCAGCTATTTCTTGATCTCATGCGGTGTGAACTGAATTGGCTGGAAAATGCTTTCTGTGATGGTGGGGGTTTTCAGGAAGAAGCTGAGATGGATCATCCTCCCAGCAATTCACACTGAACATTTATCTAAATCAGTTACAGAATGCTGCATTTAATGTTAGGCCTAAATTTTATAACTCAGTTTGGCAATTAAGTGAGCCTTAATTGGGTCATTAAACAACTGGATCACAGGTAATTGCAATGGAGTGCTTGTTACATTGAAAAACATCTGAGGTCAGGCAAATAATTTGATGATTTTTCTGTGGCTCAGTATTTTTTTTAAAGTTCCCCGACTAGAAACATAGAAACATAGAAAATAGGTGCAGGAGTAGGCCATTCGGCCCTTCGAGCCTGCACCGCCATTCAATCTTATCACGGCTGATCATCCAACTCAGTATCCTGTACCTGCCTTCTCTCCATATCCCCTGATCCCTTTAGCCACAAGGGCCACATCTAACCCTCTCAAATATAGCCAATGAATTGGCCTCAACTACCTTCTGTGGCAGAGAATTCCACAGATTCACCACTCTCTGTGTGAAAAATGTTTTTCTCATCTCGGTCCTAAAAGATTTCCCCCTTATCTTTAAACTGTGACCATTTGTTCTGGAATTCCCCAACATCGGGAACAATCTTCCTGCATCTAGCCTGTCCAACCCCTTAAGAATTTTGTACGTTTCTATAAGATCCCCCTTCAATCTTCGAAATTCTAGCGAGTACTGATTAATGTTTGGCCCATTTTATGAGGCTAAACCAGCTATAGCAATAATTGATTTAGCAGTTACGTTTCTGAATGAATTGCAAGGGAGTCTTCTAACTAGGTCTTGTTTTAAGTCACTTGTACATTGATGTATGATTCTGTGCTCATTTGTAAAATGGGGCAACAATTTTTGAAAAACGACACAAAATGCTGGCATAACTGAATGGGTTAGACATCCCTAGAGAACACGGATAGGTGAGGTTTCATGACAAGACACTTATTCAGACTTTTGTTTGACCTAGTTGTCCTGGTCAACAACTGGGATTTTACATGCAATCTGGAAGTTTCTTGAAGTTGAAACTCAAGTGTTACTTAATTCCATTCAATTCAGTTTCACTACTTGCTATGATAGGATTTGAACTGGGTCACTTGTCCATTATATCCCATTCAGAACGTTTAGTGAAGGAAGCCACTGTAATTATTTTAATATCAACATACAAAAAAATTACTTTTTCATCAAAAAAGAGGGCAAAGTCACTCTGGTTTGTGGAAAATAAAGACACATCCCAAGTATAGATACAATTTATGCAATTCTTAAACCATATACCTCTTGCTGAAATCAGTTCCAAACTGAAGGTTATAATCGATCCATGTATTATGATTTAAACACTGTGTATAAAATGTGTTGGCAGATTAATGGCATTTGTAAATTACCCCCAGTGGAATGACAAAAATATTCACAAGTGAGTTGACAGGCATGTGTGAGAGAGAATGGGTTGTATCTGTAGAGAGAAATGAGAAGAGAGAGAATAGGGTGAATAGGATGGATCTGATGGGCCAAATGGTGTATTGCTACACTGATAAGTGGATAAAATAGGATGGAAAAAAAAATTTGTTTTATTGCCTCAATTTAACTAGGATTTTTTCAAATTTTCCTCTCCCATTGTTTTATAAATTCATCTCTGTCCTTTGCGCTTAGTTACGTGTCTGTATGAAGAGATCTCAATATTGAAGAATTTAATTCAATTCAATGTTTAATTGAACTTCTTGTCAGTCTCCATTCTCCACTGCAGAGCTGTAAAAATTCAAACCTGTCTCTGTTTGCTTTGTTCTTGCCTTTCAAAGATGTGCAGCAGATTGCCTCAGTATTTTTAGTGAAACACCAAGATCACCAGGGGAGGAGTTGGTTGTGTGTGTATAGTTTTGGGACTTATAGTTGGTGGCTGGGGAGGGTAAGACCTCCCTGGTGGAATAAAACTGGGTGAAAAAAAGGTCTTACCTTCCACTACCTGCAACCTCCGGCAACCACCAGCAACCTCCGGCAACCACCTTCAACTAGCATCACAACCGGCTTCGACTAAAAAATTACAGATTTTTAAAACGGCAACCTATTTTTAGTCACGGCCGGTTTTTAATTTTTTGAAATAATCGCCGGAACATAGAAGAAGCGGAAACCACTTTCGACCATTAGGGAGACTGACAAAAATCTCCGGGAACCTCCAGGAACCGCATGGAAACCTTGGGTGGGGCGCAAAGTCTCCATAGGTTTCCGTTCAGCTTTCCTAAGTGGGACAGGGGCATTAAGAGTCAAGACTGTTTAATTGTCTTATGCACCAGGACCGGAACAATGATATTCTTATTACATGTTGCTGCTTTACAAGAACAATTATGCAACAAATAAAGATGCAATGAACAATAACACAATAAATTATCGGTTACAACTAGACGACAATAGTGCCAACCAAAATATGAAGTTCAACCTTATTCGAGGTCCATAGTAGTTTGATGGTAAGGTTGGAGTTGTGCAGTGTGGCTCAAAAGCTTGATGATTGATGGGGAGAAGCTGTTCTCAGACCCCTACACCTTCATTCTCTTGGTAGGATTGAGATGAGATTGTGGTCTTTGATGATATTAACCACCTTTTTGAGGCAGCTGATTAATGGATGAATTCTTTACATTCATGAAGGATTTAAAACTTGTTGCCATTGGCAGCAATCATCTGAACTAAAGAACACATGAGCATAGGAATTAGGAAAAGGATCAGGTCATTCTGCTACTACAGCCTGCACCATGAATTAATGCTGATCTGATTATAGCCTCAATTTTGCATTGCCATGTACTCACAGTAATCTTTCACACCCATGCTGAATGCACCTCTGTCTTAAAAAAATATCAAGACACTGCTCCCACGACCGTTTGAAATAGAGAATTCCAATGACATGATTCTCAGAAAGAAGAACATTTCATATCCTCTCTGTCTTAAATGGGTGACTCTCTAAGAGGTAATTTAAACAAACACTAAAATGTTTTAAATGGCTGATCATCCCCAATCAGCACCCCGTTCCTGCCTTCTTCCCATATCCCCTGACACCGATATTTTTAAGAGCCCTATCAAGCTCTTGAAATCCTACCTCCACTACCCTCTGAGGCAGAGAATTCCACAGACTCGCCACTCTCTGTGAGAAAAAGTGTTTCCTCGTCTCCATTCTTAATGGCTTACTCCTTATTCTTAAACTGTGGTCCCTGGTTCTTCACAGGTCTTTTTTTCTACCCAGAGAGATACACAGCAGATAAACTTGCCTTTCTGCCCAATCAGTCTATGCCAACCAAGTTGCTTAACTGAGTTAATCCCATTTACCTGTATCTTGTCTGTACCCCTACAAACCTATCCTTTCCATATACTTGTCCAAGTGTCTTTAAAATATCGGAATTACATCTATCCCTGACTTCCTTTGACAGAACATTCTATGTTATTGCATCATCCTCTGCATGAAATAACTTGCCCCTCGGCTCTCTTTTGAAATCTTTCCTCACTCACCTTAAACCTAGCTTATCTATTGTTTGACTCCCCTATCCTGGGGAAGAAACGGTGGAGATTATTCCCCTCATGATATTAAATATATCTGTAAGGTCACCTCTCAGCCTTCCGAATTTCAGTGGAAAAGACCCAGCCGATGCAGTCTCTCCTTACAACTCAAAATTTAGCATCCTTTGTAAATTTTTCCCACCCAAAATCGCCAATTTACTCTTGCCTATATTGAAACAAATCTGTCCTCAATGCATTCTGCATGTCTATTAACATTTTAAAGCATTGCCTGCATTATCCTTCAGAATTAGTGTTAATCTGCACAATCTGAGGCCAGTTGTAAATTTGGAAACTGCAAGCCCAACGTTTTGAAGTGAATAGTGAACAACAATGCTCTGTGTAATGATCCCTGTGGAACAGCATTTCCTATTTATGGCCACACAGAAAAACTATCTTTAACCACAACTCGTTGTTTTCAAGAAGGAACTGCAGATGCTGGAAGATCGAAGGTACACAAAAATGCTGGAGAAACTCAGCGGGTGCTGAGTTTAACCACAACTCTCTGGTTAGAGGCCAGTTTACTAGCTATTCTGCTACTTGCAACTGACCTTAGTTATGACACCATCAGCAAAGGTCAATCCTGATGACTTTAAATAATGTTTCAGAAAATCTGATTGACGATCAGGGATGTTCCCTGTGGTGAGGCTATCGACTGCAAAATAGCATTCACAGACAGAGGCTTTGAACAAATAGCATGAGGCAGGAGTTGACAAAAGGCTTGATAGAGCAGGCTATTAGCATTTTGAAGTTTCATTTTCAGATCCTGAACAAATGCAGTGGAGTCTTGCTGCACAGCTCACCAAGAGTTACCAGAATTAATGTACTTTATTAATGTACTTTATTGTTGCTGTGTGAGCAGGAAAACTATTTCACAAAGCCAACGAGGGAGATGAAGAAGAAAATAGTCACATCAGGAGGAGGTTGCACAGGATGGAGAAGTAATTCATCAGCTCACAGTTAGAGAACAGAGGCACCATCTTTGTTCCAAACAGAGATTTCTAAAAATATTATATAAAGAAATATTGTATAAAGAATTATCTATTAGCCGGAAGCCCCAAAATCCAACCAGTCACATTAAGAGCTGCATATTCAAAAGCACCAAATTCTTGGCTTTCTGAATCATTTTTTTCAGCGGGATGGCCATGAGGACACTTCTAATATTATAGAACCAATCTGATTGATTGATACAAAGATACAGCATGGAAACAGGCCCTTCGGCTCACTGAATATGTGCCGAACATCGATCATCCGTTCACGCTGGTTCTGTGTTTCTTTCCCACCCACTCCCATCACACACTAGTTACAATTTATAGAGGCCAATTACTTAGAATATCTGCACATCTTCAGATTCAGATTCAGATTCAATCTTTATTGTCATTGTGCAGTGTACAGTACAGAGACAACGAAATGCAGTTAGCATCTCACCCAGAAGAGCGAACATAGAATAATGGAACAGTAAAATATATATATGTACATACAGTAGTAGTAGTGCATTTTTTCTGGGGGATGGAGTGTCCTGGGGGGGGGGGGGGGGGGGGGGGGTGATTGGCAAGTCACCAAGGTGCAGAGTTAAGTTGTGTAACAGCCGCAGGGAAGAAGCTGTTCCTGGACCTGCTTGTCCGGCAACAGAGAGACCTGTAGCGCCTCCCGGATGGGAGGAGGGTAAACAGTCTGTGGCTGGGGTGAGAGCAGTCCTTGACGATGCTGAGCGCCCTTCGCAGACAACGCTTGCTCTGGACAGACTCAATGGAGGGGAGTGAGGAACCGGTGATGCGTTGGGCAATTTTCACCACCCTCTGCAGTGCTTTCCGGTCGGAGACAGAGCAGTTGCCATACCATACTGTGATACAGTTGGTAAGGATGCTCTCGATGATGCAGCTGTAGAAGTTCACCAGGATCTTTGGAATGTTGGAGGAAACTGGAGCACTTAGAGGAAATCTACACAGTCACAGGAAGAATGTGTAAACTCCACTTAGAAGTCAGGATCAAATTCAGGTGCCTGGTGCTGTGAGGTAGCAGCTCCACACGATGTGCCACTATGCCACAATATTTATACTAATTGTTTTGATAGTTCTCTTCAACTTTTGCATAAGCTCTTACTGACTTTTGCACAAAAGGACACAAAGCGCTGGAGTAACTCAATGGGTCAGTGAGCATCCGAGATAACATGGATAGGTGACGGTTCAATTCAAGACCTTACTGCAGACGGATTGTAGGCGGGAGAAGAAGGATAAGGAGGAGAGGCAGGAAAAGCAGGGCAGGTAATAGGTCGATACAGGCGAGTGGGGGGACGGGGTGATAGGCAGATGCTTGTAACAAAGGCCAGAGATAAGAAAGGAAGGAAGGTGTGAGAGAGGTTTGAAGAGCTACAGATTAGAAAACATAGAAAATAGTTCGGCCCTTCGAGCCAGCACCTCCATTCATTCTGATCATGGCTGATCGTCCCCAATATAGAAACATAGAAAATATGAAGCAAGAGGGAGGAACGTGGTGGAAGGGTGGGCTAAGAGTAGAAATAGGTAGGAGTCCAGGTGGGGTACTGGGGAAGGAAAGGATGAAAGAGAAGGAGGGTTTGTAGGAGAAAAAGGGGAGAGGGGTTTAGTGAAAGATGACTTAAAATTAGAGAATTCAATATTCATACCGTTGTGTAAATTACCTGAGCGGAATATGAGGTGCTGTTACTCCGGTTTGTTCGTGGCCCCACCCTGGCAATGGAAGAGGTCCAGGACAGAAAGGTCAATGTGGGAATGGGAAGGGTAGTTAAAATGGTTGGCAACCAGGACTTCCAGTTGGCCTTGGTGAACTGAGCGCAAATGCTCAGCGAAAGAATCGCGGAATCTACACTTGGTCTCTCCGATGTACAGGAGGCCACATCAGGAACACCAGAGGCAGTAGATTATGTTCGGAGGTGCATGTGAACCTCTGTCTCACCTTGAAGGACTGCTGGCATCCCTGGATGGAGGTGAGGGAGGAGGTTTAGGAACAGGTGTTACATCTCCTGTGGTTTCTGGGGAAAGTAACTTCCTTATGATGCCTTATAATGATACACAATGAATGTTTTTAATTTATTTTTATTTAACCTTTATTTAACCAGGAGAAGTCTCATTGAGATTAAAAATCTCTTTTACAAGAGAGTCCTGGCCAAGACAGGCAGCAGCACAGTTCCACAGTTACAGACAATAATTAAAAAAAACTACAGAGAACATATAAATAGAGTCACAGTCAGAACATCATCAAACAAAGCATGTACAGACAGAAGAGCCCGCTTCAACATCATTAAGAAGGGATTTAAATCTGTTTATAGAAACCAGCTCCTTAAGTTTCAGAGCTGGTTTCTGAACCAAGAATGGTAGAGCCCTGGGGATTGTTGTAGGGCAGAGGGATCTAGGAGTGCAGGCACTTAGTTCCTTAAAAGTGGTGACACAAGTACTGGAGATAAGGTGGTCAAAATGGCTTTTGGCACATTGGCCTTCATCAGTCAGAGTATTGAGCCTAGCAGTTGGGAAGTCTTGTCGGAGATATATAAGGCTTTGGTGAGCACCAAGTCATAGGAAATATGTTGTTAATCTGGAATGGGTGAAGAAAAGATGCATGAGGATGTTGGCAGGACCCAGGGGCCTGAATTATGGGGAGAGGTTGAGCAGGCTAGGACTCGAGGACGAGGATGGGTGATCTTATAGAAGTATATAAAATCATGTAGGAATAAATAGATCAGATAAATGCACAGAGTGTATTGCACAGAGTAAGGGAAATCGAGAACCAGAGGACATTGGTTTAAGGTGAGGGGGAATGATTTCTTAGGAAACTGATGGGTAACTTTTTCACACAAAGGATGATGGGTGAATGGGACCAGCTGCCAGGGGAGCTAGTTGAAGCAGAAATTATCATAATGTTTAAGAAACATTTAGACAGGTACATGGATAGGATTGATTTAGAGGGATGTGGGACAAACACAGGCAGGTGGGACTAGTGTAGATGGTGTAGGAAAGAACTGCAGATGCTGGTTTAAACCGGTTAGACACAAAGGAGTAACTCAGCAGGACAGGCAGCATCTCTGGAGAGAAGGAATGGGTGACGTTTCAAGATTGAAGTTTCAAGTTTCAAGATTCAAGATTCAATTTAATTGTCATGTGTACCAATTAAGGTACAGTGAAATTTAAGTTTGGGTCGTGACCCTTCTTCAGACTGATATCAGGGTAGTGGGTGGTACAGAGATAAAATGTGGTCAGAGTCAGTAAGACTGGTAGGAGAACTGGGAAGGGTGAGGGGATGGAGACAGAGGGAAAGCAAGGGCTACTTGAAGTTAGAGAATTTAAAGTTCATACCGCTGAGATGTAAGCCACCCAAGCAAATTATGAGGTGCTGGTACTCCAATTTGTACCAGGCCAGAAAGGTCAGAGTGGGAATCGGAGGGGGAGTTAAAGTGTTGAGCAAACTGGAGATCAGGTAGGTTTAGGCAGACTGAGCAGTGGACGTGAATGTTTACTTACTGTAGATTAAAATTTAGATGTGAAAGAAGGTAACTAGAGGCACCAATAGTCTACTGCGGAGAGACCTGCAGGTGCTCCGCACTTGGAGACCAGCAGAGTGAAAACATGTGTAGATGGGACATGTTAGTCGGTGTGGGCAGGTTGCGCCGAAGAGCCTGTTTTCACGCTATGACAGAAAGACTGGATAGACTCGGCTTGTACTCGCTAGAATTTAGAAGATTGAGGGGGGATCTTATAGAAACTTACAAAATTCTTAAGGGGTTGGACAGGCTAGATGTAGGAAGATTGTTCCCGATGTTGGGGAAGTCCAGAACAAGGGGTCACAGTTTAAGGATAAGGGGGAAATCTTTTAGGACCGAGATGAGAAAAACATTTTTCACACAGAGAGTGGTGAATCTGTGGAATTCTCTGCCACAGAAGGTAGTTGAGGCCAGTTCATTGACTATATTTAAGAGGGAGTTAGATGTGGCTAAAGGGACCAGGGGGTATAGAGAGAAGGCAGGTATAGGATACTGAGTTGGATGATCAGCCATGATCATATTGAATGGCGGTGCAGGCTCGAAGGGCCAAATGGCCCACTCCTGCACCTATTTTCTATGTTTCTATGTTTCTATGACTATGACTCTATGACTCTCATACCAGGGAAACGGTCTTGTCTGCTACATTCTCCAAAATGATTTGCACAAGTTGACATACATGCAACGTTGCCGGGTAGAACAGAGGCTTCTCAATAGTCCATGAAAATAAATCTTGCTGCCACAGTCTCCATACTTTGTGCTGCAGTGAAATCTGGATCTATGACCTGTGGAGATTTGTGTAAAAGATTAAGGATAAGCATATCCATGCCCTTGATGAAGGAATTGTTTTCTTACAGGTCTTTATATTTTCTCAATAATGTTGCTTCTCCTCTTGGGATTATCTGGCTTGTTAATTACTTTGCCTGCTCTTGGGTTGGTGCCAGATAAACAAAATATGATGACGGAAATCTACTTGAAGCAAAATATTCTGCACTCTTACCCTGATCTCAGCAGTCTGATCTTCGCACCATAGTGATAGGTATCAACAGCAAATATTAATTTTAGGTTAAAATGAATAGCCCAGCTTCACACAAATGCTAAATAGTTTGAAAATAGAAACATTGCACTTCAGGCTTAATTTGATGTATTTTCATTGAAGGCATGGAATAAATGTAACATGAATTCTGAGATATACTATTCTCCATGCAATTTTTGACCGTGTTTTGTCTTAACCTTGGGCTTGCTGAAGTTTACCATTGAAACTGAGACATGAAGATAGAACTCTGATTCATGAAGCACATTCTAATTCATGCATTTGAATGCCAGTGACTTATTAAATCCCCTGTTTTCCTTACACTCAGTGGCACATGGTTTGTTGAGAACCTTTGTTCACTCAGAAATTATTGAAGCATGTATGGCGTGAATATTTATTTAGATTAACATTTAGATGTAAAAGAAGGTAACTTCAGGCACCGATAATCTTTGTGGAGAGACCTGCAGGTGCTTTGCCACAATGAGACCAGTGGAGTGAGGACATGTCTTCAGTGCTGGAAAAAAAATTAAAGGAGAAGAAGAGTGGCGTTGATGGTGGTGCCGTTGTTGAGGTGGGATCTTATCTTGACCAACTCTTTCTTTTTCACAGCACTGAAGACCGGAACCGGAAGTGGCGGCGCTGGGAACGGCTGCGGCTCGCCTGCAGTCCGTTTGTCTTTACTTTTTTGTGTTGTTTTTTTTCGTTTTGTGTAGTTGCGTTTTTGGTTTTTAGGTTGTGTTTATGTGGGGGGGGGGGGGGGTGGGGGGTTGAAACGGGGTTTGCTGTCTCTCCCTTGGGGGGAATACGACTTTTTCGTCGTATCCCCCCTCTCTGCCTCCGTCTGCGCTGAGGCCTAATGGCGGAGCTGGCGACCTCGGGACACCGGAGGCAGCCTGTCAGGACTTGCCCTGGGCTCGCTCCCGTGAGGGCGGCCCAGCTCGGGGCTGGAACTGCGCTCCCGTGAGGACGGCCTGGCGAGGGGCCGAGACTCTCCCGCGAGGGGCTGTGGCACTCCCGTCGGAATGGCCCAGCCCGAGGGAGGAACGGCACTCCCGTCGGAGTGGCCCAGCCCGAGGGAGAACGGCACTCCCGTCGGAGTGGCCCAGCCCGAGGGAGGAACGGCACTCCCGTCGGAGTGGCCCAGCCCGAGGGAGGAACGGCACTCCCGTCGGAGTGGCCCAGCCCGAGGGAGAACGGCACTCCCGTCAGAGTGGCCCAGCCCGAGGGAGGTACGGTACTCCCGTCGGAGTGGCCCAGCCCGAGGGAGGAACGGCACTCCCGTCGGGGTGGCCCAGCCCGAGAGAGAATGGCACTCCCGTCGGAGTGGCCCAGCTTGAGGGAGGAACGGCACTCCCGTTGGAGTGGCCCAGCTCGAGGGAGGAACGGCACTCACGTGAGGGCGATCCGGCTCGGGGCTGGAACGGTGCTCCGGTGGCTTGGACGGCGTTCTGGCGGCGGTGACCTGAGTCTTGGGTTCAGCCGCGGGCCAGCGGCTGCGTATGCTGGACTGGAGGGCGGCAGCTTCGACCACCCCCGGGCCGCGGTGTTTGAGCCGGCCCGTTGCGGGGTTCGGTGAGCCGCGGGACTGTTGTGCCATCGCCCGGTGGGGAATCGCCTCAGCGCAGAGGGAGAAGAGGAGGGAAGAGACTGCAGCCCTAAGATTTTTGCCTCCACCACAGTGAGGAGGTGCTTGGTGGATACACTGTGGTGGATGTTAATTTGTGTTTACTGTTGTTTATTATTGTATGATTGTATGTATGACTGCAGGCACGAAATTTCGTTCAGACCGTAAGGTCTGAATGACAATAAAGGGATTCAATTAAATTCAATTCAATGTTCGACAGGAGCCTTACAGGAGTTGGGATAGCTGTGGGAGTCAGTGAGTTTACAGAAGATTTCACTGGCAAGTTTGTGTCCTGCAAAGAGAGACAGAGAGAACCAGAAAAGAACTGTGATAGATGGTCCAAGTGAACAATTCTTTTTTTAAGGCTTTGCTCCCTGATATCTTCACAAATGGTGAAACTGTATTCACTTGTTATCATGTACAGAGTTGGAACGGAAATGGAAGCTGGAACCAAGAGTGGTTAATGTGAGGCAATTTGAAACGTAACAAATTTAAGTGCTGTTAAATCCTGGCCATAGCATGTGCTGTGAATCCGAGAGAATTAAGGTGAAGAAAGTATGGATTTTTTGATCATGGTTCTTACCAGGGTATCAATCCCAAAGTTCTGACAACAATAGCAGAACTCTTTATCTGACCTGACACTCTACAAGCGCGACTCCCTGCTGGAATCATTGATTAATTATTTTGTTTTTAGAGACTACTGCGACATGAATAACATAATGTTGACTGCAGCTAAATCTCAGGAAAGAGCTATATTTAACTGAGAATAAATTCAATAGGTGTGGAGATAATGTTTCCTATTATTTCCTATTATTGGCTCTAATCAAGATATTTTAAAAATATTGTTTGAACCAAATAGAATAGTAACATAGGTCTCCACTTACCTTACCCTGCCCATATGTTCACCATGCCATTACCACAGTATGACAACTTTATTAGATAGAATCACAGGAATATAAATCATTGTGAAACTGCAAGACTTCAGTTTACAATAAAAATCCAAGCCTCTTTCTCAAACCCGCACATTAATAACATGGAACTAGTGTGAAAGAGTGGTCAGTGTGGACCCGGTGGGCTGAAGGGCCTGTGTTCATGCTGCATCTTTCAATCAATTAATTAATTCCTAGGAGAAACAGAAAAACATAATAGAAACATAGATATAGGGGGCGCCGTCCTGTGCGCGGCTGCCCAGCCTGCAGCTGTCTGTTTTTCATCTTTTTTCTTATTTTTAGTTAGTTGAGTGTTTTGTTTTTAGGAGTTCTAGCCTTTTTTATGTGGGGGGGGGGGGAGGGGAAGGGGGAAACTATCTTTCAGGGTCCCTACCTGGTCGGAGAGGCGGCTTTTCTCCGGGGTGCAGTTTCGACCGGTCCTCGCGGCCTACCAGCGGGCTTGGAGCGGCGTTTCCTGAGGGGACCGCCCAGTACCTCGGCTTCGGCGGCGGCACAGCACTGGAGCGTTATCGCGGAGCGGAGCGGGCGATGCCTTGCCCGGGTCCCCGCGCTGGAGCTCCGGTGAGCTGAAGACCGCCGAGAAAAACATCGCGGAGCTGCGGGACTGTGGAGCGGCCAGCCGCGGGGGCGGCGGCGCTGAATTTTTCACCGGGAGCCTGGGATCTCGCGACGAGATCGCCAGTAGTGGAGCTCCATCCGGCGCGGCCTTGTTGGCTTCGGAAGCCGCGGTCTCGAGTAAGGAGGTGGCCGTTCCAGGAGTCCCAAGCCGCTGAGAGGATTCTACCGACGCCGGAGCACCATCACCCGGCGAGAACGGCCTGGAACATCGGGCCTCCGTAGCGGGGACTGCGGAGGCCTCAATAGGCCTGACTATGGGTGGACATGGGGATGGGACTGGACTTAGTGCCTTCCCTCATAATGGAAACCATTGTGGGGGGATGTTTTTTATGTTGAAGTCTTTATTATTGTCATGTTTGTATTCTTTTTTTATGTGCTGCATTGGCAACAAGAATTTCACTACACCTGGGTGTATGTGACTAATAAATAAACCTTTGAAACTTTTGAAACATAGAAAATAGGTGCAGGAGTAGGCCATTCGGCCCTTCGAGCCTGCACCACCATTCAATATGATCATGGCTGATCATCCAACTCAGTATCCTGTACCTGCCTTCTCTCCGTACCCCCTGATCCCTTTAGCCACAAGGGCCACATCTAACTCACTCTTAAATATAGCCAATGAACTGGCCTCAACTACCTTCTGTGGCAGAGAATTCCACAGATTCACCACTCTCTGTGTGAAAAATGTTTTTCTCATCTCGGTCCTAAAAGACTTCCCCCTTATCCGTAAACTGTGACCCCTTGTTCTGGACTTCCCCAACATCGGGAACAATCTTCCTGCATCTAGCCTGTCCAACCCCTTAAGAATGTTGTAAGTTTCTATAAGATCCCCCCTCAATCTTCTAAATTCTAGCGAGTACAAGCCGAGTCTATCCAGTCTTTCTTCAAATGAAAGTCCTGACATCCCAGGAATCAGTCTGGTGAACCTTCTCTGTACTCAAAACCAGAAAGGTCTGGAAGTGAATGCAACCATCATCGAAACTCATCCTCAAGCAGTTGGGTAACAATGGATTTGGTGATCTATGGGCTACTTTAATGGATTCAAACCGAGGTAAACATCAAGCACTGCTGGAAGGTCAACTTGGTGAAGGACACATTGAAATCTTCCAGAATAAGTAGATATTGTGTTGACTGGTACATTCAAGGATGCAGAGGTACATACTGAGGGCTTTCCCTCGCAAAGGCTTTCCAGGGAAGGAATCAAAAAACAAACGGCGGGAGGGAGTCAGCAGATCAGACAGCATCTGTGGAGAGTTGACAATTGGGCCAAGAACTGAGTGTTCCTCCAGCAGCACCTGTTTTGCTCCAGATTCCAGCATCTGCAGTCTTTTGTATCTCCTTTGCAGGAAAGGACCACTGTCTGTGGTCTGCCACAATTACACACTGAGGGGCTGGGTCCTCTGTTAAATTTCATGGGTATATTGTTTGAAGAGGAAAAATGAGTGACAGTTAATAGGTGTGTAGGTAATGATTCCTATTATTTGCAAGTCTTATTGATGTGATGGCACAATGAATGCAAAGGAAGATGTGTATTTTACTTCGGAGTCACGTGAGTGACTACGTGAAGAACCCGCTTCCAACGCATGCGTGCCATATCGCTACACGCATTGCACGAGTCAACAGAAGGGGGGAGGACGTCCCCCAGTAACGGGAGAAGACAAAAGGGCCAGCAAAAGGCAGGTAAGGACTCTGCATTTTTATTCACAGCAAAATGGACAGAGTAAAAAGGAAGCGGTCTGCTAAAAAGCTGCCCGAGAAACACGTTGTAAACGTGGATGAACGGCAGAGACAGCAGCCGTCGGCTCTAGATGCCTCGGTAGAGGAATCAGCTGTGCCAGAAATCATTCTGGCACCGACGAAACTTACTTCCCGGCCGGGAGGCAAAGTTCAAATGAAAACGCACCATCTAGCAGAGCCCGACTTGGAGCAGCAGCGGGCGACCAGCCCGTACCAATATCGGACCAGGGCTGAACGGGTGCGGGAGACGGAACAAACCCGCTATGAGTGGCTGCATACGGAGCAGCCAGGAGAAACAGCTGACCTGGAACAGACGTGGACCGACAGTCAGGACCGGTGTGGCCAGCGGCGGGACGAGGAAAGCCCGCAAACCAGCACCCGTGAGTACCGGGGACGGGAACAGCGGGGATACAGAGAAGAGCAGCACACTGCTGAAAGGCTGCAGGAATGGGAGCAGCCAAAAATAGCAAGTGCAGCTCAACATAGAGACCGTCTAAAGGAGCTGCTGGAGGAGCTCCTTCACAGTGGCAGTCCCATGAATGTGGAGACTAGCCACAGTGGGCAGGCAAGCCCCATATGGGTACCCCGTGAGGGACCCCCTGAAATCTCGACCACTTCGGAGGAGAGTGGGCAGGACCCTGATGGGCCAGACCCTGATCACACAACTTCCCATGATCCTGAATCTGCAGAAAAACATACACTGCTGGACATGGTGGCTGATTACTTCAAACCAAGTCAAACAGGGGCAGACTTGGATTCCAGGATGGCAGCCAGTATTAATTACATGCCTGGCCATCAACTCCAACAACAAATATTCACAGAGACACTGGCCAGACATCTGCCACCTGGTAACTGTGATGCATTACAAATCCCCAGTGTCAACCAATGCATTTGGAAGCATATGGGGAGGGACATCAGGAACCATGATCTCAAAATCCAGAAAGCCTTAAAGGGGCTTACGGCAGGGATCACAGCTTACATCCGCACCCTGGACAAAACAGAGCAAACTAAAGGCCACCAAGACGCACTAGCCCTGTTCTGTAATGTACAATATGAGCTGAATAGCATGCGGAGGGCTGCTATTCAGCCAGCACTGGATCCTAAATATGCAACAATTTGCAAACAAAGAGCCGTTAAAACCCCAACCCTTTTGTTTGGGGAAGCCAAGACACTGGGGCTCATCAAAACCAGCGCAAAGGCTTATTTTGGATCACGGTACCAGCCACATGGAAGACCGAAAAGTGTGGCTTATATCAGTGGCAGTGCCAGAACCCAATATAACCCGCAGCAGCCTTCTTTTAGGGTATGGCCAGGGACGGCCACCCTGGAAGATGCGGAAGCCTCAACCTCCAGTACAACCACGAACAAAACCCCCTTTTTTAAAAAAACAAAGAAAATAATACAACCACCGGTAACCATGGAGGTAGGTGGGTGTGGTTCTTTTGTAAAAAAGGGACCCACGACGGTGGGAGGGAGGTTGCAATACTACAGTGACGAATGGTGTAAAATCACTACAGACTCGTATGTTCTAAGCAGTATTCAGGGTTATCTGATAGAATTTACTCATCCCAATAACCCCCCAGTACAACATACACCAGAAAGGCATTTCGTCCTTACAAAAACCGAACAATCTAAAGCCCACACGGAGCTACAACGATTGTATACAAAAGGTGTAATTGAGCATACTATTCATGAACAATTAGAATTTGTATCAAACATATTTATTAAAAATAAAAAAGATGGGGGTTGCCGGATTATCATGGACCTTTCAACCCTAAACACATTCATTCAATATGTTCATTTTAAGATGGATACCTTTATCACTGCTAAAGAATTAGTGTCAGCTGGGTTCCATATGGCAAGCATTGACTTAAAAGATGCATACTATACAGTACCCATCAGAAGGGAACACAGACGGTATTTCAAATTTAACTGGATGGGGGAACTTATGGCAATATAGAGCCTTACCAAATGGGCTAACATCAGCCCCCAGATTATTTACAAACATTCTGAAACCAGCTTTGGCATTGTTACGTAAACAAAGCCATAGGGTGATGGCATATTTAGACAACATTTTTATTGTTGGCAAAACTTACGAATTGGCACATCAAACAGTACTTGCCACAAAACAATTGTTTGAACAACTAGGGTTTATCATCCATCCAGTCAAGTGTAAATTGATACCAGCAACTAATATGGATTATTTAGGTTTCACCATTAACACGGTCAATATGTTAGTAACTTTACCAATAGATAAAGCTGTAGCCCTACAGGAGGATTGCAGCGAGCTTCTTAACACCAACAGACCCTCCATTAGACGGGTAGCCCGGATGATTGGGAAGATTGTGGCTACATTCCCGGCCACACAATTTGGGCCATTACATTATCAAAATTTGCAAAGAACAAAAATTAGAGCACTCAAATTTAACAAGGGTCATTTTGATAGACCTATGGAGCTGCCTACGGAAGCTATACTTGACATACAGTGGTGGGAACATAACATTAGGTATTGCTCCAACCCAATCATTATTGACAACCCATCTATGGTATTACAAACAGATGCCAGCGCCATTGGTTGGGGAGCCACTAATTGTGTTTCTAGTTGTGGAGGGAGGTGGAAGACAGAGGAGGCAGTATTACTTAACACACGTGGTATTAACTGCCTAGAGATGTTAGGGGCATTTTATGGCCTAAAGTCATATTGCTCAGCAATTAACCACCAGCATGTACGATTACAAATTGATAATACCACCGCGGTGGCATATATAAATCACATGGGTGGAAATATATCAACATCTTGTGATCAATTGGCAAATTTAATTTGGCAATGGTGTATCCAAAGAAACATTTGGATATCGGCAACATACCTACCAGGTAAGCTAAATTCAGTGGCAGACACCAGATCACGCAAATTTAACGAAAACACGGAATGGATGTTAAATAAAAATGTATTTGCTGAAATTACAGCAAAATATGGTAGACCAGATATTGATCTTTTTGCATCCAGGTTGAATCACCAATTACCAACGTATGTGTCCTGGGAACCTGACCCTGGGGCAGAAGCTACAGATGCTTTCTCACTGCATTGGGGGAAATGGCTTTTTTATGCATTTCCCCCGTTCTGCCTCATCAATCGGGTACTAAGGAAAATTCAACAAGATTCGGCATCTGGGATTCTCATAGTACCCGATTGGCCTACTCAACCGTGGTATTCGGTCATACAGGGGATGGTGTTAGAACCATGTGCCCTTATTGGACATAGCCCAAATTTATTAATTCATCCAGTGACTGGGGGCAGTCACCCATGCCATAAGACAATGGATTTGTTGATTTGTAGAATCTGAAAGACCCACTACACGGCATGGAGCTGTCAGACAGGACTATGAATCTCATCACATCCGCACAAAGACTGTCAACACGGAAGCAGTACCTCGGACACATCAAGGGCTACAGTGCCATCAATAGTGCCAGAAGTGCACTCTCCAATTACCTATCGCAAGGAACGGAGCGGCACACGGTGGGAACGCACCCCCTGGTAACAAAACTTATGAGGGGCATATTCAATGCAAAACCCCCTAAAACCAGGTACTCCAGAATCTGGGATGTGGGTGTCGTTTTGAACATGCTGAGGAGCTGGTCGCCCATAACAGCATTATCACTTCGGAAACTGACCATGAAGATGGTTATGCTCATGGCGTTAGTTACCGCACAACGAGTCCAGTCATTAAACAAACTGAGCCTGGACTGCTTGATCATCTCACCCGAGAAACTGGTGTTTGTCATACAAAATCAACAAAAGAGATTAGTTAAAACAAATGTAGGTCCCTTGCAGTCAGAAACAGGTGAGTTGATCATGGGGAACAAGGATATGGCGGACCAATTGAATAACTACTTTGGTTCCGTCTTCACTAAGGAAGACATAAATAATCTGCCGGAAATAGCAGGGGACCGCGGGTCAAAGGAGTTGGAGGAATTGAGTGAAATCCAGGTTAGCCGGGAAGTGGTGTTGGGTAAATTGAATGGATTAAAGGCCGATAAATCCCCAGGGCCAGATAGGCTGCATCCCAGAGTACTTAAGGAAGTAGCTCCAGGAATAGTGGATGCATTAGTAATAATCTTTCAAAACTCTTTAGATTCTGGAGTAGTTCCTGAGGATTGGCGGGTAGCAAACGTAACCCCACTTTTTAAGAAGGGAGGGAGAGAGAAAACGGGGAATTACAGACCAGTTAGTCTAACATCGGTAGTGGGGAAACTGCTAGAGTCAGTTATTAAAGATGGGATAGCAGCACATTTGTAAAGTGGTGAAATCATTGGACAAAGTCAGCATGGATTTACAAAAGGTAAATCATGTCTGACGAATCTTATAGAATTTTTCGAGGATGTAACTAGTAGCGTGGATAGGGGAGAACCAGTGGATGTGGTGTATCTGGACTTCCAGAAGGCTTTCGACAAGGTCCCACATAAGAGATTAGTTTACAAACTTAAAGCACACGGCATTGGGGGTTCAGTATTGATGTGGATAGAGAACTGGCTGGCAAACAGGAAGCAAAGAGTAGGAGTAAACGGATCCTTTTCACAATGGCAGGCAGTGACTAGTGGGGTACCGCAAGGCTCAGTGCTGGGACCCCAGCTATTTACAATATATATTAATGATCTGGATGAGGGAATTGAAGGCAATATCTCCAAGTTTGCGGATGACACTAAGCTGGGGGGCAGTGTTAGCTGTGAGGAGGATGCTAGGAGACTGCAAGGTGACTTGGATAGGCTGGGTGAGTGGGCAAATGTTTGGCAGATGCAGTATAATGTGGATAAATGTGAGGTTATCCATTTTGGTGGCAAAAACAGGAAAGCAGACTATTATCTAAATGGTGGCCGACTAGGAAAAGGGGAGATGCAGCGAGACCTGGGTGTCATGGTACACCAGTCATTGAAAGTGGGCATGCAGGTGCAGCAGGCAGTGAAGAAAGCGAATGGTATGTTAGCTTTCATTGCAAAAGGATTTGAGTATAGGAGCAGGGAGGTTCTACTGCAGTTGTACAAGGTCTTGGTGAGACCACACCTGGAGTATTGTGTACAGTTTTGGTCTCCAAATCTGAGGAAGGACATTATTGCCATAGAGGGAGTGCAGAGAAGGTTCACCGGACTGATTCCTGGGATGTCAGGACTGTCTTATGAAGAAAGACTGGATAGACTTGGTTTATACTCTCTAGAATTTAGGAGATTGAGAGGGGATCTTATAGAAACTTACAAAATTCTTAAGGGGTTGGACAGGCTAGATGCAGGAAGATTGCTCCCGATGTTGGGGAAGTCCAGGACAAGGGGTCACAGCTTAAGGATAAGGGGGAAATCCTTTAAAACCGAGATGAGAAGAACGTTTTTCACACAGAGAGTGGTGAATCTCTGGAACTCCCTGCCACAGAGGGTAGTCGAGGCCAGTTCATTGGCTATATTTAAGAGGGAGTTAGATGTGGCCCTTGTGGCTAAGGGGATCAGAGGGTATGGAGAGAAGGCAGGTACGGGATACTGAGTTGGATGATCAGCCATGATCATATTGAATGGCGGTGCAGGCTCGAAGGGCCGAATGGCCTACTCCTGCACCTAATTTCTATGTTTTCTATGTTTCTATGATTTAATAAAACAAACTATCTCAAGGTGGCTCAAATGTGTCCTAAAGATGGCAGGAATAGACACTAATGTTTTCAAATCTCATTCCACCAGGGCTGCAGCAACATCCGCAGCAAATAATGTGGAGGACTTTCCAAAGGTTTTATAACAAACCAGTTTTGGAGCCATAATCGTTTTTCTGAAAGCGTTTTACGCTCAATAATATAACTTGCCCGAAAGGTTACAGGGCTATGATTTCAATTTAATAAATTTATTTTTCGTTATACCACACAAGTCTTTGTATAAGTGTGTTAAAAAAATTACTAATGATACCTTCTCCCAATACCCAAGGTAGTTGTGAAGCATGGACTCGTTCCACGGCATGAGGTCACAGAGCTTTGAAATCTTCACGTAGTCACTCACGTGACTCCGAAGTAAAATAGTAAGATTAAACGAGAACTTACCAGTTTGAAGTTTGATCTGTATTTTATGAGGAGGAACGTTGAGGGAATACGTGCCCTCCGCACCCACCCTCCTATAATCATATCAAAACTGGTATCTCTTTGATAATCTTACTATGTTAGGTCATTATAGTTTCTGTGACCTCACACCGCTGCTTTGAAGAATGACACGCATGCGTTGGAAGCGGGTTCTTCACGTATTCCCTCAACGTTCCTCCTCATAAAATACAGATCAAACTTCAAACTGGTAAGTTCTCGTTTAATCTTACTATTTCCTGTATATAGTTTTATGAAATTGTATATATATGACTTTTTCTAATGGAAAGATTGTATTTATATAGACCTTTCATAACATCAGTATACCCCAAAAAATTCTTTATAGTGAATGTGAGTAATGTAAATGTTTTAACAACACCAAAATAATAACTATCATACAATTGTTTTTTTAGATTTAAAAAAACAAAATAATCTCCAATCCCAGGCCACACAAAGGAGGTTAAAAGTGCCTGTCCTACTTAGGCGACTTTTTAGGCGAGTGCAGGTGACTCTGCGCTCACCACATGCTCGCCACATGGTCGCCACATGTTCGCTGATGGTCTCTGGTGAGTCTACTTCATGGTCTTGAGGAGTTCTCGCATTCTGGGAACTAGTTGCAGCCTCAGTGTGGTCGCCGCAAATGTTTCAACATGTTGAAAATTTTTCTGCGACTAAAAATTGGTCGCCATGGAGAAAATCGATAGTCGTAGGTGCAGTTGTAGTGGGGTCGCCATGTAGTTATGGGTAGTCGAGGTAGTCGTAGGTAGCTTTAGTTAATCGTCTTTGCTGACCCGGCATTTTCATTGGCTCATTGGAGAAAAAAAACATAAGCACAAGTTTTCAGAACCAAGGGTAACCGACCGGTAATGTTAAATGCCTGCCAAACTTCACAGCTGTGTATCTCTGGCTTATTAAAAGCTGTCTGGCTTCTCCCCCCCCTTCTTCGACTCCCCCTTTTCTCTCCCACCCCCCCCTTATCTCCCCCCCTTCTCTCCCCCCCCCTTCTTCCCCCCCCTTCTTCCCCCCCCTTCTCCTCCCCCCTTCTCCTCCCCCTTCTCCCCCGCCCCTTCTTCCCCCCCCCATTGTCCCCCCCCCCCCCTCTCGTGTGGAAGACTGAGGTCGAGGGGGGTCATAGGAGGTCGTAGACACAGTCATAGGAGGTCGTGGAGAATCATCAGCCATGATCATATTGAATGGCGGTGCTAGTTCGGAGGGCCGAATGGCCTACTCCTGCACCTATTTTCTATTTTTCTCTGTTTCTATGTTTCTAAGACAGGATACTTCATACATCTATCGACACAAACCAATTGTGCATGGCTTATTAAATCATTATATGTATTTCACAGATCATGTAAAGGAGCAGATTTAGTCTATGCCATGCAATTTTCTGATCACTCCCTCTGTCTGGGGAAACACATCAGAGGTAATTCCAAAATTTAGGGCTGTAATGATAGAGATTCGCAGAATTATTTACTATTTCCTGAAAATAGGAAGTCTGGGGGGCAAGTGTGACTGAAGTTTACAGAGCCCACATTCAGTTGTGACTTGGAAAGTGGGCCCTTGAACTTAAATGGACTATAGGATAAAATTACTAAATGAGCAATCATTGAGTAAGATTAGTAGGAAGCCAAATTTTCCCCCCCAAAGAGGATTGAATATATCAAACAAACTCCTTTCATAAGCAGATAATGAAGTGTTCATTAGTTTCTTCAAAAAAAAACTGATCAAAAAAAGATCTCTTGAGAATGCAAATTAAACCTATAGCTTCAGACAGACAAGCAAATATTGCCTGAAGCACATGATTGCTGAGAAACAAAACATGAAATCCACAGGGGGAAGAGCCAGCCAATGAATTGTTTAAACTTCAGCTCACTGCTAACACTCTGGGTTGAATGTCATCAATTTGAGGCAATTCCTGACACATTAGCATATAATCTAGACAAGCACATCAATGCAGAACTGAACGTGCATTGTATTGTTAGGTGGACTGGTCCTTTGGCAAAGTACAAAACTGAGGTCATGTCTCCTCTGTAAACTGATTTAAAAGATATCATAACAATTTCGAAGAAGCGCAAAAAAGTTCTTCCAGTGTGCAAACTGATCTCTTTTCTTCAATTAAGACAAACTAAGGCGAACAACATCTTTTACATATGTATCCACTTTAAGCTAGCAATGCAATCCAACGTGCTTCACCAGGGCAATATTCAAAACAAATTGTTTCTGATCCACGAACGAAAACATGAAGGCAGATAATCAACATGTAGGCTTTTAAGAGCACATGCTGCAGAACCATCACTCATCAAATGCAATCTAAAATGGATTATGCTCTGGCTTCAACGTTTTTTGAATTGACAGTATTCAAAATAACACCACCTCAAAGGTCTACTTACAAAACATGCCTTTTATTTATTATATACCAACAGAATTATTTGTTGCATTATATTGTGGAAGGCCAACCTTGCATTTTGCTCTAAATTGTAACTTTCAAAATAGAGATTTTGTGTATGGACCTTTGAGTTGAGGATAGGTAGTAAAACAAGTTATTCAGCAAAATGACTACTTAACTAGGGGGTGTGGGTACGAGTAGTTTATAAAACCTATTGGAGTAAATTCACGGGTGGAAATAGATCAATGTTCTCCGTAATTCATGTTCTCATTGCCATTTTTGTGTGCAATACTAACATATTTGTTAGCCAGCTCGCAGACACCTTCAGATAACTAATCCTTGACCATGACCCCACACTCAAACACCAGGCCAACATCTCCCAGACTGTTTCGAACCTCATCTCCTGTGGCCATCTCCTCTCCAAAGCCTCCAATCTATTGTTCCCTAGCCCACACTTCCTTCTTCTGCTTCCCAAAATCTGCAAACAGGACTGCCCTGGCAAACCCATTGTTTCTGGCTGCTCCTACCCCACATAACTCATCTCCAAATATCTTGATTCCAGCCATGCGAACTCCCATGTGCCCCAGCTATGCCTGCCTTTTCTTTCGTTACAACAAACAGTCCTTGTTCCAAATGTACACTGGCACCATCCCCCAACTCTATCTCTGCTTCATCGATGACTGCATTGTGGCTGCCTCTTTCACCCATGCAGAACTCATTGATTTCATTAAGGTTACCACTAACTTCAACCCTGCTCTCAAATTCACTTGGACGTCTCTGACATCACTCTCCCTTTTCTTGATCACTCTTCCTTCATCAGAGGGGACAGACTATTGACTGATGTCAACTGCAAGCCGACAAACGACTACAATTACCTGGTCTACATTTCCTCCCACCATTCCTCTTGCAAAGAAACTATCCCTGCTTCTCTGCTGATTTGCTCCCAAGTGCAGATTTCCATCTGTGATGTCCTCATTCTTTAATACACGTGCTTTACCCCTGCAGTCATAGGTGCCTCCTTCACCTACATCTCCTCTGTGTCCTGTAATTCTGCTCTTACTCCCCTTCACCCAGACAGAACAAGGATATAGTTCCCCTGGTCCTCACCTTTCACCCCACCAGCCTCCGTATCAAACACATCATCCTCCAACATGTTTGTCAACATTAAGCATTAATGATTAAGCATTACTTTAAAATTCAAATATAAAGAGTTATATGTGTACTATCAAATATAAAAAGTCAACTGGATTAACTGAGTTCGTCTCTTCCATTGAAGTTAATTGATTTATGGCTCCTGTGTAGGAAGGAACTGCAGATGCTGGTTTAAACTGAAAGTAGACAAAAAGCTGGAGTAACTCAGTGGGACTGGCAGCATCTCAGGAGAGAAGGAATGGGTGGCGTTTCAGGTCTGAAGAGGGGTCTCGACCCAAAATGTCACCCATTCCTTCTTTCCAGAGATGCTGCCTGACCCGATGAGTTACTCCAGCTTTTTGTGTCTATCTTTGGTTTATGCTCCTGTTTTGCTGCAGTTCAAACCTGGCTTGAGTTCAACAAGCAGATCACCAGTGTACGTGCTGGAGGGTCATGGTGAGCTCCCTCTCTGCTGCTTCACTCAGAGCACTGTGGGGAAATCATCAGTCAACAAGTCTGGGGATTCCAGACTTTGGGTGGGAATCTGGTAATTTGTGACACATATGCAGAGTAATAACAATTGGTCCACTCAAAACTGCTGGCATTTCCCAGCAAGGTCAAGATTTCAGATCTGAACTTAATAAGACATGAAGGACATTATAATAGAGTTGCCACATCTGAATGACGAATCTGCATATTTTACAGTATGTAATGTGAGGTCGACCACTATTTGCTAATTACATTTGCAATTGTTTACATTATATTCTTTGAATTTGGGAAAGAATAAAAAAATAATCGGTAGATTCAGAGTAAATAAATACTGCTGTGCTACTTCCATCCCCCAAACATGCCCTCACATGCGCACACATACACACACACACACACATACACACATACGCACGCACATACACACGCACACACACATACATGCACACACACACACACACATCTTGTTGTCTACTCCTCAGACTATGCGATCCATTCACCAATACACCTGATGCAATTTTTACTCTTGTCACCTTGATTCCTGTGTCTGGTGGAATATCTGAGCCTAGGAATATTCAGCAGTTCAAAATAGGACTTGCTGTTGATTAAAAGAGATACAGAGTTAGATTGATGGCATATTGTCACAACTATTCTAGTGAAAAACCATCAATCTGAATCTCTCATCAGAGGCTCTCTGACCTATTGAGTATTTCCAGCACTTAATAATAAAATGATTTACCTTTAGAAAGGAGGTGAGGAGGAATTTATTTAGGCACAGGGTGGTGAATATCTGGTATCCATTGCCACAAACCACTGTGGAGCCCGTCTTTGGGTATTTTTAAAGCAGAGATTGACTGGTTCTTGGTCAGTAAGGGTGTCTAAAGTTACAGGGAGAAGGCAGGAGAATGGGTTTGAGAGGGAAAGATTGATCAGCCATGATTGAATGACAGAGTAGGCTCACTGAGCCGAATGGCTTGATTCTGCTCCTATGATATATGAATTTATGAAAACTTTCTGTTTTCAGATTCTTAGTTTCTGCGATCTTTTATTTCTCAAGTAAAAATAAGAAATCTATAAGAGCAAAAAGATGGATTGAGGAGAACTATTTTAATTGATTCTTTTTGGGGGTGAAATGCACAACCCGAAGAAGGCTAGTTTATATTTTCTCTTCTTATTCTCGCCCTGGAGAAGGTTGTCAGCAGTTTCCTGGAACCACTGCAGTCTTTCTGGTGAGAGTATTCACATAATGCTGTTGGGGAGGGAATTTCAGGACAGAGAGCTAGCAGAAATGAAGTAATAGGGATGTATTTCCAGTGAAAAAATGGCCAAGGATCTGGAAACTACTTTCAAAATATCTCAGATATAATATAAGTACATTCTATACAGTTTTCATGGAGAGAATACATTTCTCCCCCCCTGCACATGCGCACAACCACGACCAGAACATAATCGGCCGCCCAGCGCATGCGCACTGCAACGGCAACTGGTCGGCGCTGGGCACTTTCTCCCTCGCTTTGAATTGTGGGAGATTTGGCCGCCATGGCTGTCAGGTCGCTGCCCCGCTGCCAGCGCTGAAAACCAACGCGGAGGGGGCCTCACAAGTGGAACAGCTTAGGGCCTCTCTTCATCTAAATCCAGCCCTGACCAGTAGCTGACCTGCTCTGTTTTGTATGTATAGCAGTTGGTCCAGTTGGCCTATTTAACTTGTATATATTGTATAGGGAATGATTCCAAAAGTGGGATAACATGGCAATAGTGTAACCAGGTGATTGATGGTCGGCATGGACTAGATGGACCAAAGGTCCTGTTTCCATGCTGTATCTTACTATCAATGCATGGTCTTCAAGCATTTCTCCATCTCTGTGAAAATTGATTCTTCTCACATTTGGCACAAAAGGGATTTGTTTAGCACCTTTTATTTTCTGAACTTTCAACCACTATTCAAAGTCAATTAAGCTCTAACAAGTAAGAACAATGCAGTATATGCCTTTGATTTAAATGACTCCACATAGCTGGAGTTTTGAAAATTGTCAATACTTAAGCTGCTCAATAGCATCACATGTTTCTTGTCAACATCTGCCATGTATACAGTAGATCCTTGATCTACCCTTTCTTAACACTAGATTTATATTGTGTGATACAACTACAACTCTGGGATTTCATAAAAAATACAGCTTCATTGCAGAGTTTTAAAATTACATAAGTAGTCTGTGGAAGAAGTTCATGAGATGATATTTCTATTATTAACCACAGTACATGATGACAATCATGTAAACTTCTGTGACTTTTATAAGCAGATCAGTAATCAATTCTGCTTATCATCCGACATGATCTAGATGGAGAAAGATAAAGATGTGGGCAAGGAATCGAAAAGAGAAGGTCATTGTTCTTAGGAAAACACGAGGAGGGAGACAGTGAATAAAATAAACTGATGGGTACAAACATATCACAAATGTGTTTCTCCAGTAGCTGATGGATGTTCAGAGCAAGATTGTTGTTCTGGCACCATTCAATCACATATCCACCTCTATTCTCTACACGGAGTCATTGTTACCCAATATTCATACAACAATGGTGGTATCGTCTGTGACTTTAAAGATAGCTTTGGAGCTGTGTCATGTTACACAGCCATGGGTATAGAGGGAATAGAGCAGGGGATGGAGCATGCAGCCTTGATAACGAGCAGCAAGGAGGAAATGTTGTTGTCAATTCATACTGATTGAGGAAGTGGAGGAGCTAATTGCATGGGGACAGGCAGAGACCCAGTTCCCTGAGATTGATGATAAGTTTAGAGTGGATGAAGTTGTTGAAAACCAAGTAGTTGAAGAACAATGGCTTGATTTACTAGATCTTGCTGTCCAAATGGTCCAGTGCAGACTGGAGTGCCAACAAGATTGCATTTGCTGTTGTTCTTTGTGGCAGTATGCAAATTGTACATTGTTGCGTGCTAACCAGTCCATAAAAAGGAACATGTGTAAATTGCTCCAAAAATTGGCAAAAACTGGTGGGAATATTGTGAATAGCGGCTGGCAACCAACCAATAAATCTCAGTCGTCTGGATGGTCATGGCCTTTCACTCTTATTACGGAGCAGGATCCTTAAACACAATGCCAGTAGCCTGTCCAATTACTGGTGCATTCAGTCCCCAGACAAGGGGGATAAACGAAACCCAACATTGCTCTCATCCAGATGGCCACATTTATGTGTGGCTGCATCAAGCCGTGTGTAGCATCCACGTGCACAAACACCAACTGTTGCGATGTGCTGAGTTTCAAGCTGCCCCCTGTGGTGCGAAAGATGGGCCCAGCCTCATGGTCATGCAACGTTTCATTCCATTGTCAATCACGTGACAGACTCGGCAGGCCGAAGGGCCTTTTCCGTACTGTATCTCCAAACTAAACTAAACTAAACTGAGGTTGGAGTCTCACTCCCAATTCACACTGCCCTTGAGTTGGTTGTGATGAGGATGAGACAATTGTTCACTTCATTGTAGACTGTATGTTTGCAAAGAAGTCTGGAAAAGTGTGCAAGGATCTTTGTCAAGATTTGCTTTAAGCAGTCACATTTAAACAGGTTGTTCCCAGTGATGGGAGAAAAAACATCAAGCGCTTCTGAAAGATAATCTGCTCTGCGAAATACCTCCTTTGATGCGTTGACATTTGCTGGCTTTCCAGTGCAATGAGGCGACTATAAGTAGATGCTGCCTCCTGCAACAACCAAAGCTGCAGGAGTACATGCGAATGGACACATTGAAGCATTGTGAAAAAGCTTTGTTGATAAGGCTGAAGTAACGCAGCGGGACAGGCAGCATCTCTGGAGAGAAGGAATGGGTGACGTTTCAGGTCAAGACCCTTCTTCAGACTGATGTCAAGGGAGAGGGAGCTACATAGATAAGGATGTGTAAGGTGTGAAAACAGGACAAAGGGAACGGAGATCAAGAAAAATGTTGAACAGATCATTGTTAGCTGGTAGAAGGTAACAACAAAGCAAACAGATAAAATGTAGTCAGAGACAGTAAGACTGGTCGGAGAACTGGGTAAGGGAGGGATGGAGTGAGAGGGGAAGCAACGGTTACTTGAAGTTAGAGAAGTCAATGTTCATACCGCTGGGGTGTAAGCTGCACAAGCGAAATATGAGGTGCTGTTCCTCCAAAAGCTTTGAAAAAGGTTGACTGTAATCTCAGGTTCTGCTGCCTTGAGACAGAGCAGCTGGGTCCTATGTAAGAGTCCCACAAACACATGAGGGTACATTGTTCAAGGAGGCCACGTGATTGACATAGGTGCTCTGTGCACTGAATGCATTAACTTGCTAACATTACAAATGTAAAGACTTGACCACACTAATGCCCCTGTCCCACTTATGCCCCTGTCCCACTTAGGAAACCTGAACGGAAACCTCTGGAGACCTTGCACCCCACCCAAGGTTTCTGTGAGGTTCCCGGAGGTTTTTGTCACTCTCCCTAATGGTGGAAAGTGGTTTCCGCATGGTCGAGGCTTCTTCTATGTTCCTGCGATTATTTAAAAAAAACAAAAAAACGGCCTCGATTAAAAATAGGATGCTGTTTGGTCGAAGCCGGTGGAGTGGGGTTGTTATTTCCTTACAGGCAGTTGAAGGCCATCTCCTTCGCTGACCGGCCATTTTGATTGGCTCATTGGAGTTTTCAGCAAAGATCCTATAGGATCTTTGGTTTTCAGGACCTAGAAGATCCGCTGGAATGTAAAATGCCCGCTAACTTTATTAAACTTCTTGAAACTGTCTCCACTCCTTCTCCCCCACCTTCTCCCCCCTTCTCCCACCTTCTCTCCCCTTCTCTCTCCCTTTCTCTGTCCTTCTCTCCCTCCCTCCCGCGCTCTTTAAAGGACTTACCGTGCTCTGTGGCAGCCGTTTACCTTCCTCATCATCGTGTAGACAGCGCTCCTCCGCTGTCCGTGTGTGTGTGTGTGTGTGTGTGTGTGTGTGTGTGTGTGTGTGTGTGTGTGCAAAGATCCTAATGGATGTTTGGTCCGTAAATGCAGGTCGCGCTTCGGTCGAGGCTTTCCAGGCAAGTGACCAAAACCTCTGGTGACTCTGGAGAGTGACCGGAACCTTAAGGAACCTCACGGAAACCTTGGGTGGTGCGCAAGGTCTCCAGAGGTTTCCGTTCAGGTTTCCTAAGTGGGACAGGGGCATTAAATTGTATGGAGCACGTGGCAGTGTGAGTAAAGTTAAAATTATGTACGGTTTTTGCAATTGTTTTAATGAACAACATTTATTTTTGTAAAATAAAATAATTGGAGACAAAAACCCATAAATGTGTTCAAGATGCTACTGCTCCATCAGTATTGTACTGCAGGAATCCTGTGCAAAATGAAAGTAGAACATATTGGTCAAAGAAAGAATTAGATTTAAACACCAATGTTATAGCTTGTAGTGCTAGTCTTTTTTTCTCTTCGGGCATATCTATTCTCTCCCTACCTTATCAAATTCTTGCAATGGACCACATTACCATTATCAAACCAAATGCCACTGACCTAGGGTCATTTGTCATACTTAGAAATGCGATTATTTTTATTCTTTGTGTGAGCTTTTTATTGGCTGCCTTTTCAGACTGATAAATAGATTCTTCTCATAGAGACTGATAAATCTACCATAAAATCTCATTAATTACAATTCAAAATGTTTTAATTCCACGATAAGTATTCAGTTGTCATTCATGCGTATAATTCAATTTGAAATCTAACTTTGTATTGCTAATTTGTCAGTAGAAAGAGATATAGACAAACATCTTGATATAATGCCCCACTTAACCGCAAGAACTCCCAAGCTATTTTACAGACATGTGTCTGAAAAGTAGTCACCAATGAAACATATTAAATGGAGTAGCCAGTTTATGGATATCAAACTCTGGGATACTATAAAATAAATGAGCAGATAATCTATTTCAGTGATGTTGATTGAGCCAGCGCATAAAGAAAACTCCTTTGTTTTTCTTTAAATATTGATATTGGATTTATTATATCCACCTGAGAGTATGTATGTGACTTTGTCTCACCTTTTTCTTTGACAGATGCAGGCAAATTTAAACAAGCCACTTTCCTCGCAATCCTTCAAATCCATTTTGGATTAATTTATTTTTAATACATTTGCATTATTTTTTCTCACTTGTATTCCCCAGACTTTTCATCATTGGATTTGGATGTCCCTCTTAGTTTCACAACATTTCCAGATGTGCTTTGTTCTCAGGACCGACGTCTCCATCTGAGCTTTCTATGATTCACCTGCTGTCATATTTTTTTCAAACCTGTAAGTTAAATCTTACTCACCCTCCCTGTTGCCCTTTTTTTTAGCTGCTGTCTGTAGAAGGCAATCAATAACCATCGGTTTGGGCACCTGCAGGAAAGGTTAGTGGGACAGCAGAAGTGAGAAGAATTGATCATGACATCTTGCAACTAATAACAAAAAATAACTAATTGAATTTCTTACTGCCCATTTATATTTTGTGCACAGCACTTAGTTTCCAATTGTTCTCATTCCACATATTCTAGAAACGATAAAAAATACATTTATTTTACTTGGAAATTTTACTGTTCCATTATTGAAGTTTAGATTCAATTGTTGAACATCATTATTTTTTATTTAATGCATAAACAGCTATGCTAAGAAGGGTTTCGGCCCGAAACGTTGCCTATTTCCTTTGCTCCATAGATGCTGCTGCACCCGCTGAGTTTCTCCAGCATTTTTGTGTACCTTATGCTATTTGCATTTATCAGATTATCTCTTGAGCTTTAAATTTAATTTGCAGTTTGGTAAAAAATATATGTATAATGATATATACATACACATAAATCACTATTAGGTCAGTAGGGGTGCTGAGAGATCAGCTGCCCTGCCAGCAGGGTGTTCGTTATTTTGGCTTTTTTTGTTTGGGTGTTTCTTGGTGTGTCTTGTGTGGGGGGTGGTGGGAGGGGAAAGGGGGAACCGCTTTCGGTCACCCCTCCTCGGCGTAGAGGTGACTTTTCCCATGTCGCCTCCCTCGCGGCCTAACACCATGGATTGGAGCGGCCTTTCCCGGAGTTGGGCCCGAAGCATCGGCAACAGGCGCAGCGTGGACTTTCCACCATGGAGCGGGCGAACCATCGCCGGAGGTTGCATAGAAACATAGAAACATAGAAAATAGGTGCAGGAGTAGGCCATTCGGCCCTTCGAGCCTGCACCGCCATTCAATATGATCATGGCTGATCATCCAACTCAGTATCCTGTACCTGCTTTCTCTCTATACCCCCTGATCCCTTTAGCCACAAGGGCCACGTCTAACTCCCTCTTAAATATAGCCAATAAACTTGCCAGAGAGGAGTGCTCCGATCGTTGGCCTGGTAACGTTGACATAGTGCGGCTGTGGTCTGCGGAGCTTCAAGCTGCGTGGACTTACCATCGGAGTCTGGGATCCTTTGCATTATAAGCAAAGATCATAGAGCGGAGCAAGATACTCCACTCGGCAAAAAAAGCATAGTACGTCATGGGTGATTTTTTGCATCATTTTGATGTGCTGCCTCGACTATCGTCATGGCGTCCACATCTACATCTACAGCTCACTGTTCTGCTATAAATTGCTGTAATCGCCAATGTAAAGACCCGACCTGTCTTTCTTCAGGTTCCCCAATAACAAAGAAATGTGCAAAAATATTATTGCTTTCTGTCGATATTATTCTGTCCTGAAAATGTTATTTTCTGTTCTTCCGTCAACGGTCATTGGGAAACTAGGTTTATTGGTACATTAGAAAGTTATTAAAATTTTATTTAATGGATATAGACTTACCACAATAATAATGTCATACGTTTTTACACTTCTGCACATTTTTATTCTTGTATGGCAGGGGTCTCCAAAATATGGCCCGCGGTCCACGTCAGGTCCACCATGAGATTTTTCAAGTTCAGCGTCGAGACGATTCAAGTCGGGGAGCATGTCGGTCCAGGGCTGCTCTTAGTGTTGTTATCAGTTAGGTCATTCGAATTGTGAGAGCCGAGACATCATTGGCCCGCCGTGAAGGGGGAAATGGGTGGGGGGGGGGGGTGGTTCCGACGTGGCGGTCAGAATGGGTCGGCGGCGCATTATAACGTGCCATCGTTCCTCTCTGCCCTCTCTCGCTCCCCTCTATGCCCTTTCTCTCTCTGTCCTCTCTCCCCTCTCCCTCTCTCCTCTCTGCTCTCTCGCTCTCTCTTTGCCTGTCCTCTCTCTGCTCTCTTTCTCTCTGCTGTGTCTCTTTCTCTCTGCGGCCTCTCTCTATCTGCCTCTCTCTCTCTGCCCCTCTCTCCCTCTGCTCCTCTCTCTCGCTGCTCCTCTCTCTCTGCCCCACTCTCTCTGCCCCTCTCTCTCTCTGCCTCTGCCCTCTCTCTGTCACTACCCTCTCTCTCTGTCTCTGCCCTCTCTCTCTCTCTCTGCCCTCTCTCTCTCTGCCTCTCTCTGTCTCTGCACTCGCTCTGTCTCTGCCCTCTCTCTGTCTCTACCCTCTCTCTCTCTCTCTGCCCTCTCTCTCTCTGCCTCTCTCTGTCTGCCCTCTCTCTCTGTCTCTGCCCTCTCTCTCTGTCTTTGCCTCTCTCTCTGCCTCTCTCTCTCTCTCTCTGCCTCTCTGCCTCCATCTCTCTCTCTCTGCGTGATAGTTGGCAGCCCTCCTCGTGTCTTAGGTCCAAAAGATGATAGAAAGAAAATCCTTAAATGGTCCATGTAAGAAGATTTTAATAAGCTCTATTACATTTAAGGTAAATTGACATATTGGAGACAAAATGCATATTCAATATACAGGACGTGGTGTGAAAGGATAGAGATGGTAAAATTCCAACCTGGTGCTCATAAGGTCATAAATGATAGGTGCGGAATTAGGCCATTCGGCCCATCAAGTCTGTTCTGCCATTCAATCATGGCTGATTTATCTCTCTTTCCTAACCCAATTCTCCTGCCTTATCCCCATAATCCCTGACACCTGTACTAATCAAGAATCTATCTATCTGCCTTAAAAATATCCATTGAGTTGGCCTTCACAGCCTTCTGTGGCAAAGAACTCCACAGATTCATCACCCTCTGACTAAAGAAATTCCTACTCATCTCCTTCCTAAAGGCTATGACCTCTAGTCTCTAGACTCTCCCACCAGTGGAAACATCCTCTCCACATCAATTCTATCCAAGCCTTTCACTATTCGAGGCTGTTGGTTAAACGATTAATGGTGAAATAATATTTAAATGGTGTCAATGATTTAAATGGTCACTCATCCAGATATTTAATTGTAATTGTAATTAATTTATTAGCCAAGTATGTAAACATACAAGGAATTTAATTTGCCAACAGTCATACAAAAAAGCAACAAGATACAAAAACCACATAATAGTTAAACGTAGACTTAAACAGCTACCACACGGCGTGTGAGAATCCCTAGGGCACACAGCATAAACGGAGATCCACAGCCATCTATTTATTGTCCGGGCCACACACACACTCCTCACCATGATGTGACCAGAGTGGTACCGACTGCTGTCACTCTCTCTGCAGTCCCTGTCCATTCAAACAGTCAGAGAGCCATCCACACTCGCTCTACACTCCAGGATGTCCTCATGGAGTCATGTCCCCACAAAACACCTGAGATCACTGAACTCACAGCACTCCCTCTCAGTCCTCACCAGTGCAGGCAGCACATCCTCCTTGTTTTTTCGGCGACCTCACTTTCCCCACTGTGATGGAAGGCAAATAACATATATCTTCTTTCTTCCTTTTCGCCAGTGGTCGGGGCAATCAAAACTTCCGCAGTTGGGGCCATTGAAGCACGCACATCAGGGAGATCGAAGCTGGAGTTCCTGCAGTCGATCCCTAATAAAAGGACCGCCAGCTCAACAATGTTAAAGTCGCCAAAGGGATATTGCAGTCTAGTGGCTATGCCACTCAGCCAAGTTCAGCGACATGGAATTCATGATTTTCAGTCCCACCAGGGCAGCTTGAAAATCTTAATTCAACTTTAAAAAAAATCTATAATTAAAATTTGGCATTAACCTGTCCGACTGAGGCAAATATCCAGTTGGATTACAAGTGTTCTTCAGGGAAGGAAATCTGTGATCATTATTTAACTTGGCAAATGTATGAAACCAACCCTACAGCAACTTGACTGACTATTAGTTTAAGAAGGAACTGCAGATGCTGGAAAATCAAAGGTACACAAAAATGCTGGAGAAACTCAGCGGGTGCAGCAGCATCTATGGAGCAAAGGAAATAGGCAACGTTTCGGCCCGAAACTTTGCCTATTTCCTTCGCTCCATAGATGCTGCTGCACCCGCTGAGTTTCTCCCGCATTTTTGTGTACCTTTGACTGACTATTAACTGTCCTCTAAAGTACTCTTAACAAGTTATTCAATTGTCAAAACAGAGGAAATAGGAGCAGGAATGGACTATAAAATACCTGAAAATAGATCTACCATTCAAATGCTGATCTTGGCTCCAATGTTAATTTCCTAAGGTCCAAAACTCTGGTTATCTTTGTCTTGAATTAGTTTAGCCTCCGCAGCTTATGTAGTACTGAAATGGACCTTTGTGTCACTAAGTCCACACCAAGCATCAAAATCCGATAATAATAATAATAATAATGGATGGGATTTATATAGCGCCTTTCTAATACTCAAGGCGCTTTACATCGCATTATTCATTCACTCCTCAGTCACACTCGGTGGTGGTAAGCTACTTCTGTAGCCACACCTGCCCTGGGGCAGACTGACGGAAGCGTGGCTGCCAATCTGCGCCTACGGCCCCTCCGACCACCACCAATCACTCACACACATTCACACACATTCACACACAGGCAAAGGTGGGTGAAGTGTCTTGGCCAAGGACACAACGACAGTATGCACTCCAAGCGGGATTCGAACCGGCTACCTTCCGGTTGCCAGCCGAACACTTAGCCCATTGTGCCATTTGCCATTCATATTCTCTCCATATTTCTATCAACTCTCCCCAGCTTTGCCCAGTCACCTGCATATGAGGGCAAACTTACAGTGGGCATTTTGATTATGAAGAACTGGGTGGCATGGTGGTGCAGCGGTAGAGTTGCTGCCTTACAGTGCCAGAGTCCCAGATTCAATGCTCACCATGGGTGCTGTCTGTATGGAATTTGCACTTTCTGCCCGTGACCGCGTGGATTTTCTCCAGAGCTCCAGTTTCCTCCCACATTTCAAAGACGTACAGGTTTATACGTTATTTGGCTTTGGTAAAATTGTAAATTGTGTGTAGGATAGTGCTCGTCTACGGAGATCGCTGGTCGGTGCGGACTGTCCTCTAAACTAAATTAAACTAAACTGATCAATGTACAGTTTTAATCAGGAACAGCTCTTCAAATTCCACTTGGGTAGCTTACAATCCTACAGCAAGTCCCCAATTGAAATCCCCAATTCCAAGTAAAACCAATCCCTTTCCCATACCCCCACTTCCCAGTACTCACACATTTCTTTCCCCACCTTCCCCAGTCATCCTCTTCTCTTCCCCTTCCTTCTACACTCATCCCCCATTTCCTTTATGCCTCTCCTCTTTTTCCTCTCTCCCCCTGATCCATTTCAGCCATATTCTTCCCACTGGTTTTCCACTGTGATCCTCCTCTTCTCTCCTTATTTGACACCCTATTGTCTCTTTTCCACCTCTAACCTACTTGCCTAACTTTGTCAAGCTCCACCTCTCTTTTCGAGCCCCCCCCCCCCCACATTCCAGTCAGTTTGAAGAAGGGACCTAACCTGAATCATCTGTCCATTCCTTCCACAGATGTTGCCTTGCCTGCTGAGTTCCTCCAGCACTTGGTATTTAGTAAAAAAAACATTAATCTTGGTTTAATAGGTTGGGAACTCCTGCATTAAATAAAAGGGGTCTTTGGAATTAAGGCACAAGAAAATAAAGTGTTCCTACAGGTAATATGGCAAACCACCACATTAATAGCGGTTGCACCAATTTATTATTATGGATAACATTTGACACTCTTCTCAGCTGCTTTTGGTTCATGGTACATTTGCAGAAGCTCTGGTTATTGCAGCTGTGAGGAGTGGATTCTGATGGAGGTTATATAAATAGCATGGAATTAGTTAATCAGCGCACAGCCCTAAAGTTACCCATGCACTTAAAGCCTAATGACTTATTCTAAAACATAACACAAATTAATCATTGACTTTTCCTTATCCTTATGCCCTTGTCCCACTTAGGAAACCTAAACGGAAACCTCTGGAGTCTTTCCGCCCCACCCAAGGTTTCCGTGTGGTTCCCGGAGGTTTTTGTCAGTCTCCCTACCTGCTTCCACTACCTGCAACCTCCGGCAACCACCTGCAACCTCCGGGAACGTTTATGGAGAAACTTTTTTTTTTCCACTCTTCACCCTATTTATGCTTCTCATAATTTTGTATCACTCTGTCCGTGTGTCATGACCCGTCTAGGTTTCTCTGTTCCAAGGCAAACATACCCAGAGTGTCCAGTCTCTCCTCCTTCTATTCTAGGCACCATCATGGCTAATCTCCTCTGCACGCCCTCTCAGTCATCCATAATCACAAATTCAAAGCTTGACATTGATGGGTAACTCACTGCTGCATCAAACCATTTGATGGAAGGAGTGCTATTCATATATTGGACATGATTGCATAATAAATGACCCATCTACTAATAAGAAACACAAAGTACTGTAGTAACTCAGCGGGTCAGACGACAATTCTGGAGGACATGTTTTGCCTTGTTTACCCATATCCTAATACTCTGCAGTATAAAATAGAGTAGATATGAGTGGGAGTGGAATGCTCACAATACATTATGCAACTGGCGATATTTATATTTGTTACATTATAGTCACTTTATTACAGCACAAATAAAAGCACACCCAGGAGGCTGTAGTGCCAAAGAGGAGGTCAATTCATTAGGAACCTGTCTCTAAATTCACAAAGAACTGAGAAAGACACTGCTGCTTTGCCCAACCAGAATTAATTACCTTCAGAATGAGGCTTTTTGATGGTTTTGGTATTTTTTTTCTCTCTGGTCTGTTTCTGCAAAGCCGAGATAATAAAGCGGTAATTAAAGGAAGTACACAGCAGACATGAAGACTAGGAACAGATGAGAAACATTGGATATAAAAGACAAGGCTGGGGCATGGTGCTTCAGCTGCTGCTGCTGATTAGCTGTAATTCAAATAACAATATTTCACTTCATGCTGAGCTGCTCAGAGCAGCTTGAGATTGCCATACAAGATGGGCTTCCACTGGGAAGATCAAAAGTGAACGCTTTTTCCTCACTTAATTCAGCTGGCGATATTAACGCAGCTCAGGAAAAGCAGGCTGGCATCTTGTATGTATGGTTTTAAATTTTGTTCGACTAAGAGACAAATTTGAAGGAAATGGGAACGAGTGCCAATGAAGTGCTAAATTCTCATGTGGCTGCAGTGCAGTCAGCCTGTCATCACTGTGCAGTAATTAACTGGAGGATTCCAGAGCTTCAGACTATGCAAACTAGTTGTGTGTTCTGGCCAATAGTCTCTGATCTAATATGGAAAAGTATATTCTGATCATTTACAGCAACTTAATTTCAAGTGCTATTTGTTCAGCACTTTCCCTACAGTAATTGAATCATTATAAATAAATCCCATCACTTTATCTTTTATATAACCTTCACAAACACACTGTCTGAGGCTACTTTTGCATTGATATGAAAAATTAGAGGGAAATTTGCACAGGGCTCTTAGCAACCAGAACCTCACATGATTTGAATATAGCCTTTCTAATTAGTGTTGTAATGAGCCAATAATTGTTTTCCACGTGCTATGGGATTTCTTTGCCTCCTGCAATGCTCCTTCCGTGCAGGAGGGATGAACCATCTCATGCTCAGCTTCAGAATGAGGAATTATCCAGCATTATTTAGGGTTGTATTGATTTTCATAACGTAACACCAACATATTCTTGGTGGCATAATCAGTTAGCACAGTGTACTTTCTTCTCTCGAGTACGAGTTGAAGCCTGCTATTATGTGTGGTGTGTCTTATTTTCCTATTGCAGGGAACTTGATTGAAATGTTTGTGAATAGCTTCAACCTTGTTCTTCATGCCTGCAGCATCGTAGCATGAAATACCTCATAATATGGTTTTAATTGTAATTGAAGGAATAATTTTAATTTGTATGCAATTACATTTGAATGTGTGACCTGATGAGATTAGGCTGAAAAATGATCACTCACTTAGTAGGTGTTTTTTCTGCAGATCAGTCAAGATCTTAATGTTGTGTATCGTCAAAGGGTTTTTGTTCTGCACCAAGTTGAATTTTTTTTTATGTAACCAAATGCAGAAGACATTTTTTACTTGGTATGTAAATCCACTAATCTGAACACAAAATAACTGGAAAAACATTCTATAGTAATGTTTAGCAGTTAATCATCTTTACAAAGAAGAAGAAGAAAATGTAAAAGATGCAAAGTGGAAAGGAAACAATGTGATTTTAGGAGGATTTAAATGTTTTTGTTGCCGATGAACAAGTGGAGTGGGATCAACTTGTGCAAAGAACTGAAGAGCACAGAAAAAACAGTTGAAAGGGAGCATATTCTGGCTGAAAGTGGACAAGTGCGGCCATTTGATTTGCATGCATGCTGCTCAGTAGAGCTAATAGATGTTTCAATCCGTGTAGTAAGTCGCACTCTTGGTATTTGCAGTGGGATTGGAGTGGGGAAAGGTAGGGTAGGTATGTCATCGGGGTCATCAGGTGGGAAGATTAAGCTCACATCAGCCATGGTCATATTGAATGGCGGTGCAGGCTCGAAGGGCCGAATGGCCTACTCCTGCACCTATTTTCTATGTTTTTATGTTTCTATCTGTATTGATGATTTCCAACTCCTTGCTGTTAGACTTTGGCCATTTCACCAATGGCTTACGTCCTTGCATGTTCTCCATTTTACGATGTGCCCGGTTGCGTCTTGGACTGTTGCCTGAAACTTCTGCCACATCCCGTGGGGTGCTGATGCTCTGCGGACTGTGGATTTCTTCCTGCCGCTGAGTTTCATCCGACTGATTTGACCTTCCTCTTGACAGAATCTGGTCAATGCGGGGCCCTGGGTTGGGGATTTTCAAGCATTTCTTCCGTCCCTGATGAATCTTGAGACCATGAGTTGATGTTACTTTAGTCCAGCCACACCTACAGGTCTGAAGAACGTGTCCAGCTGCTCGTTTCGCAAGAGTTTTGCCACTTACCTGATTCAATGTCGTGTCGGTTCCAAGGTTTGTTACCGGGTGGTCAGTCGATGAGTCATCTTGCGCCCCTGCTCTCGTGGACTCTGGGAGTATTCTTCTCTTTGAACTTTTTGTAGCCAAGTGAGGGTGGCTCATGCCCTAACAAGGTGACAGAGCCAGCTGTTATGGGTAGCTAGCCCATAACAGCCCCGTTGGGGTCGATTCCCTCCTGTCAGCTGTCTCTCCAAGCTGTCACACGGTCTTTCCCTTGTCGTCATCTGCACTTTCATATACAAATCTAGCAGAAGAGAACAAAAAGACTCTTGCAGGTGTTGGTGGAGGGGAAGGGGTATATGAGGTAATATTATATATTATGAACAGTGAGGTAGTCATGATGGTGAGTAGGAGATGAGTCTGGGGGAAGATTTCAAAGGACATCGTGGATAAGGAGGGCATTCTTGGATTTGAAGATCAATCAGGAGTGGGAAAGGATAGAACATTGGTCAGTTTGAAGAAGGGTTCCAGCCCGAACTGTCACCAATCCATGCCTTCCAGAGATGTTGCCTGACTTGCTGAGGTACTCCAGCACTTTGTTTCGGAAGGAACTGCTGGTTTAAACCGAAGATAGACATAAAAACCTGGAGTACCTCAGCAGGCCAAGCAGCATCTCGAGAGAAATGGAATAGTTGACATTCCGGGTAGAGACCCTTCTTCAGATTGAGACAGGGGAAAGAGAAACGAGAGATATAGACGATGATATAGAGAGATATGGAACAAATTAATAAATGATTTGCAGGAAGTAACGGTGATCAAGGGAAGGTGGAGCCCACAATGGTCCATTGTTGGTTGAGAGCTAGATTATAGCCCATCGAGTTATATAGACAGTGAAACTCAACAGGATGACAGCGAAACTAGTATGATGACTAGGATGGGGGAGGGACAGAGATGGATGGAATGCAGGTGTTACTTGAAGTTAGAGAAATTAATATTCGTACCGCTGGGTTGTAAACTGCCCAAGTAAAATATTGGTGCTGTTCTTCCAATTTGCATTTGGCCTTACTCTGACAATGGAGGAGGCCAAGGACTGAAAGGTTAGTCTGGGAATTGGAAAACAAGATAAAGTGTTTGGCAACTGGGAGATCACTTAGGCCAAGGCGGACTGAGCGAAGGTATTCAGTGGGATGATCACCCAGTCTGCGCTTGGTCTCACCGATATATAGGAGCCCACATCTGGAACTGTCACTTTGTGTTTTACTCAGGTTTCCTGCATCTGCAGTTACCTGTGCCTTTCCTCTTTCAAATCTCCTGAACGAATCAATTCTTTGGATTATGTATGACATGTTTGCATTAAAGCTGTGAATGTAAATGCAAAAATCCAATTGTATTTAAATAAACACTGGAATTGAATCATTCAATATTTTCCTGGCAGTCTCCCATTCTTCATTCAATAGAAATTTGACTTCATCTTTTCTGAATTCGAACTATCACATATCATCTCTTCTCACTAACCTGGTCCAGCAATATGTTGACTACGGGATTCATATTTAGTTTCTCCATGTACCATCCCCAATCCCCTTAACCTTTCCCACTCTTCCATTCTGGTCTCCTGCACACACCCCATTTTCTACTCTATGATCTGAAATTCTATTTCTGCAACCAACTTTCCCATCTCTCAAGATGCTCCTTAAACTTACCTCTTTAACCAGGCTTTCCGTTGCTGACCAAACATGTCTTTCTGCAACTCAACATCAATTCTCAAATTTTATTTATAAAACACTTAAAGGATGCCTTGGGACGCCTTGCTATATTGAGAGCATTCTGTATATGCAATTTGTTTTTATTGCTTTTACTCAAATCTGAATATCAGCAGTATTTTTTAATAAGTAAGCTCGTAGGTTTACAGGGAGGCACTATGCCAGTGAATTTCCAACAGAGTTTCTGCAAAATAGAAAGTGCTCTACAATCTAGGGGATTTATCGCAGGCGCTGCCTCAAAAAGGCTGCCAGCATCATCAAGGACCCACACCATCCTGGCCACACACTCATCTCTCTGCTGCCATCAGGTAGAAGGTACAGGAGCCTGAAATCTGTAACACCTAGGTTCAGGAACAGCTCTTCCCCACAGCCGATTAAACACAACTTCAAACAAACTATGAATTATAACAGCCTATGCACTTTATCTGTGTATGTATGTGTATATATATATATATATATATTCTATGGTATATGGTCACACTGATCTGACCTGATCTGTATTTATGCCTAAAATATTCTGTTGTGCTGCAGCAAGCAAGAATTTCATTGTCCTATCTGGGACACATGACAATAAACTCTCTTAACTCTTGACCAGAGACTGCCTTTTGGATATGTATGTAAATTTCACTGGAAGTCCCAGACAAACTTAACATAATGCAGCAATACTGCTAACTTAATGAAAAGTGTCCTTGTGGAAAAGCACAAATGTTAAAGAATAAAGAATTAACACAAATGTTAAAGTCTCAGCTGAAGCTTGGAATGATATATCACTTATCAACTATGATCATAATTCTGTCATTTCTACTTAAGTAGTTTCTATTTAAGATTAAGTTGATTGTGTTAATTATTTCATTAAAACGAGAAAAGGAATAGGGACATGGTTATGTATTTTGAAAAGAAATTCAAAGACATTTTAGATGGCTTATAAAAATAGATGTGGATTTTGCGTTCTCATCACCTGCTTCTGTGCAGACTAATTGTATATCATCTTTGGGATTGCTCCTTGATATGATATGAATTAGGGATGCCAATTGTCATTATTACCTTTTCTTTAAAATGTAAAGTTATTCCCTGAATAGATCAGTTTGCATTTTAATACTGAAGTTATCATTTCAGTTTTGTCCCCTGTAAGATATCATTCCATGCCAATACGGTACCATTGTGTATTAGCTAACAATTTCAGATTTGTTGGATTGTGTTCAGCTAGACAAGGAATGGCTTACAAGATTATCATTGATAAATGTGATGTCATATTAAAGATCACTTTTTGAACATACTCTCTTCGATTATTTGATTTCTGGGTAGATTCTTTTTATTTATTATTTTTACCTAAAATGTTGAATGATCCTTTCTCACTTGCAAACATTTAAGCCTAACTCTAAAAATAATAGTCGCTGGCCCCTTTGTCCTCGATGGGCAGAAACAGAACCAGTAAAATAATATATGTATATCTGCCTGATTTATTAAAAAATAAATTAACCAACCTCCGCAATTCATTTTCATAATCATGTTGGACAGGTACATTAGATTTTTGCAGAGAGTGCATAAGACCCTTGACTTAATATCTGTGAACATAAGCTCAATGATAAAGGAAGATTATTCTTTCCTCATTTACAAAGCTAATTTAGAGCTGTTCCCACTCACAATTTATTAACATCAAACACAACAATCCAGGATTGAACGTTGATAATCCTAAAATACCTTGGTTCATTTGTTGTGAACTAATATGTCATCTGCCTTTCATTATTTCTTTGTCCAACATCTGCATTAATTTATCGTGTTGGAAGAATATGAGATCATTTTGATTAGTAGCTATTCCACTTTCAGTACTCAGTTTCCAATGATCCTATTTACATACCTTATTACAATATGATTACAATAGAATGCAATGAGTACACAGAATCAAACAAAAATATTATTTTTATTTATTATTATTATTATTATTGTTATTATTATTATTATTATTATTATTATTATTATTATTATTATTATTATTATTATTATTATTATTATTATTATTATTATTATTATTATTATTATTATTATTATTATTACCTTGATTAAGCTACCTTTTCCTCCATCTATCATCCACCTGCCTCTGATTCCCAAATCCAACACTCACTCAATCCAGCATGATCTGCCCATCAGCCTCTTCAAACACCAGTCAACCACTGGGCCCTGTTTCAGAATGCTGAGAATTATATTCTGCCCATTGCATCTTCCCCTTTGCAGATAGAGGAAAGGGGAAGATACAAAGTATGGTATTTCCGATCTGTTTGGATAGCGTGTAAAACAAAGCTTTTCCCTGTGCCACAGTAAATGTGACAATAATAAGCCTAAAACCCTTTCCCGTTTATACTGTAGAAACAAAGAACTGCAGGTGTTGTGTTATTCCAAAGATGGACACAAAGTGCTGAAGTGACTCAGCGGATCAGGCAGCATCTCTGGAGAAAAAGAATGGATGACATTCAGGGTCGGGACAATTCTGCAGTCTGAAGAAGGGTCCCGACCCGAAACGTCACCCATTCTTTCTCTCCAGAGATGCTGCCTGACCAGTTGAGTTACTCCAGCACTTTGTGTCAATCCTGTTTATACCCTCTATACTCTTCCCTCTATACTCATAGTTCTGATGCAGCATCAATAATTCCTCCGTCCTCCACCCTACGCACAGATGCCACTCGACCCGTTGAGTTTCTCCAGCAGATTGTTTGTTGCTCCAGATAAATGTTGATGGAATTGTTAGAGCCATAAAAGTCTACAACTTAAAAGGATTCCAAGATGTCTTCTGGCCATTAGCTTGTTACAAAGTTATCCTGTATCATTTATCTTTCTTCATTCCTGACGTTTAGCATCATTTCTCTTAAAATATTGTTATTGTTTTCCAATCAATCACTTGCCATAGTAAAAATTTAATGTAACTGTAAAACTTTGTGACTGGGGTTTCTTAAATATTTTTTGTATCAATCACAATCATTGTTTTTGACAGTGACCGATATAGGTTGAATGAAAAGTATTTTCAATAAAATGAAAAGTATTTTCAATGAGATAAACAGCAGTCTTAACCTCAGCAATGTAAATTATAATTATAACTTTTTAGTCAGAGGGTGGTGAACCTGTGGAATTCTTTGCCACAGAAGGTTGTGGAGGCCAAGTCAATGTACTGTATATTTTTAAGGCAGAGATAGATAGATTCTTGATTAGTACAGGTGTCAGGGGTTATGGGGAGAAGGCAGGAGAATGGGGTTAGGAGGGAGAAATAGATCAGTCATGATTGAATGGCAGAGTAGACTTGTTGGGCCGAATGGCCTAATTCTTCTCCTATCACTTATGACCTGATAACCCTATAATATCTTCTAACTTTTTGCTGTAGTCTCACCCATTGCGATGTGGACTATTGTTAAAACTGTGGGGTTATGTCCAATTTGGCCATCCATACTAATATGTCGACCTGAGACTCATGTTTTGATCACTACAGTTCAGTATCACACTACAGAATGCAGTACACAAGCATTGTATAAACTGCCAGAAGTCAAAAACTTGACTTAGTTAGTGCTTCCTATCTCCTCCACTTTGTGAGGCATGAAGTTAGGTGTGAAGTTCAAATAGACCCACATGGGCACAAAGCATTTTTGCAACCACAGTGAATACAAAGATAAAGCATGTCAACTCAAGCATAGCCCAGCCCTCGGTAATTGCCATTCAGAAACACTATAAAGTAAGATCACCAGTTGCTGGGGATGTAACTGTTGTGATATTGGTCGGTACCACTTTATCATGTGACCAATTGCTCTTGGTTTCATTACACTGTCAGTGTAGCATTTGCTAGAAATTGAGCTAAACTGTAAATAAAAAATATATATCCCAATTTACTACAGCAATGAAAAGTTTCCAAAGTTATTAATTTGTATTTCTAAGTTAGTGCCAGGCCAACTAGAGATGGCTGACTATGAGTACTGCCTGTATACAATTGTACATTTTCCCTGTGGCCGCATTGGTTTTCTCCGGGTACTCTAGTTTCCTCCCATACCCCAAAGATGGATTTATAGGTTAATTGGCTTCTGTAAAATTGTAAATTGTCCCTAGTGTGTAGAATCGTGCCATCATACAGGGTGATCATTCGAGGGTATGGACACGATGGGCCGAGGGACCTGTTTCCATGCTGTATCTCTAAAGTCTAAAACTAGAGATATTTCAACGATATGGGAGAAACTGATCTCACGGCCGTACAGTTGAACCCGTTGATTTTTTTTTCTGAATTGTATCAGACTAGACTGAACACACCTGGGAGATGATGTCTGCAGTTGGTGAATCTACAAACATCAAGGGAGATGTTATTTGAATGTTGTCATAGTAAAATGGAAGGCTTTCACATTTCTAACTGAAGGTAGTGCTGGATGCAGCATCTGGTACTGATAGGAGTCCAGCAAAACAGAATCATGAAGATTGCTTCAATGTAACCAATCACTTCAGCTACACTGCCCACAGATAAACATGTAGTCTTTTTTTTTCACAGAACTCTGAAACTGTGAACCAATGAAAAAAGATGAACAAAGGCAAAAGGAAGTTTAAAGGGGATGGGCACACTTTGACATCAGAGATGGTATAGACCTTCCATTGGTAATAGCTGGAGACATCAGACCAACTTTGATAGAAGAAGGGTGAGTCAACACCCACCACACCCAGATGATCCAAGATCACCAAGGGATTGCTACCGACTGGCACATTTGAGACTGCAGGACAGTGTGCTGAGGGATGTACACGGCTTGGTGCAGCTAATGAAAAGGGTTTGTGGGGAAAGACCGCAGTCTGGGATCTTTGAAGGACTGAGTCTAGTGAGAGGTCACTTGAACAACAGAAGGGTGTATCATCTCAGAATGTAATTTGAGTGGCAATGGTTCTATGTAGGAAAAGAGCCACCAACACCAGTTTAGTTTAAAGACACTGCATGGATACAGACCCTTCAGCCCAGCACGTCCATTCTGACCATTGTTCAACCATTCACACTAGCTCTATGTTGTCCCATTTTCTCATCCCTTCTCTACACATTAGGAGCGATTTTTTGGAGGCCAATTAACCTACAGATCGTATGTATTGTGATGTAAGAGGAAACAGGATCACCCAGAGGAACCCTATGTGGTCACAGGGAGAATGTGCAAAATCTACATAGACCGCACTTGAGGACAGGATTGAACCCAGGACTCTGGCACTGTGAGGCATCAGCTCTACCAGCTTCATCACTGTGCTCCCTTGTATAAAACCAATAACACTAAATGTATAGACTGAAAGATTAAATTTGCAAAAATTGCTTAGCACTGTGATTTACTTTTGTATATTTATAATGAATATTGTTGATTTTTGAAACAATAAAAATATACAAGATAAAAATGGAAGAGTGCATCCTTATTGACGAACAGTAAACCCACATTATAAGGGAGCATAGGGGGGGAGGGAATGTTGTCCGTTATTGCCGGTTGTCCCCCATAACTGAGAAAGGTATTATCATTAGTAGGAAGGAACTGCAGATGCTGGTTTAAACCGAAGATAGTCACAAAAAGCTGGAGTAACTCAGCGGGATAGGCAGCATCTCTAGAGGAAAGGAATGGGTAACGTTAAGGGTCGAGACTCTTCTTCAGTATTATCATTGTGTAAGTAGTTGAAACAAACAAAGGCAGGTGCTGGTTATTATACGAAAGGACACAAAGTGCTGAAGTAACTCAGCATTTCAGGCAGCATCTCTGGAGAACATGGATTGAATTGAATTGAATTGAATGCCTTTATTGTCATTCAGACCTTACGGTCTGAACGAAATTTCGTGCCTGCAGACATACATACAATCATACAATAGTAACAACAATAAACACAAATTAACACCACCACAGTGAGTCCTCCAAGCACCTCACTGTGGTGGAGGCAAAAATCTTAGGGCTGCAGTCTCTTCCCTCCTCTTCTCCCTCTGCGCTGAGGCGATTCCCCACCGGGCGATGTAACAAACAGTCCCGCGGTTCACCGAACCCCGCAACGGGCCGGCTCAAACACCGCGGCCTGGGGTGGTCGAAGCTGCCGCCCTCCAGTCCAGATGATGTTTCAGGTCGAGATCCTTCTACAGACTGTCAGTCCGGAACTGCGCTTGCAATCCAGGTGAGTTGATGGCCCTGGACTGCTGGTAGCCGGGGGGAAAGGTGACGATTGGCAGAGTCAATGGTCATAGCTAGTGGGCGGCCAGTGTGGTGGTTACGGTCACTGATGACGGTGACAGGCTGGACTTAGAAATGGCGCGAGCCTGGGAAGCATGCAGGTAGCCAGTGGCCGGTGAGGTGGAGGAAGCCAAGGGTGGCGTGCCAGTCGCCAGTGGCCGATAGGCGGAGGAAGCCAAGGGTGGCGTGCCAGTCGCCAGTGGCCAGGGAGGTGGCACGAGCTGGCCGCAGAGTGTGGGCAGCCGGCCTTAGGCCAGTCCGCTATAACCAAAATCTGTGAGAAAGAGATCCGTTAACAAGGCGGTTTACTGTAACAAGTATGTATAATCTGGGAGGACACTTCATCAGTCCACGACTGTCGAGGACTTTTGTAATCTGGAATGAGCAGTTATTTTGGAAGCATTTTTTAATCTCATTTTGGTTTTACTTTACATTTTTAAAGGAGGAATTATATATTTTTAAGAAGTATAGCATGTGACCAAATGCTCTCTGTCATGTTACCTTGTGAGCAGGCACTGGTAATAACTGAGTTTAGGTAAGTCATAGCAAGGATGGTATCCTACATTAAGCTTTTTTTCACATTTAATGATATAATGATCTGGCAATTTGAATCACTGACTATCTTAGCTACAATTTGGTCCATTAACACTGCGGTACAGAAAATGAACCAGTGGCCTTTTAAAAACAGGCTCATCAGTAGAAGAAGATTTCCCATGGAATCTGACTCATGGAAAAACAGTTCAGCATATCACAAATGCTGGTGCCAAATATGAAAAGCTATGAGCTTTGCAGTACTGATATACTGTGTCTTAATGATCACCAAATACGTATCAGCAGAAAATGAAAACATTTTTATTCCTACTTTACCATATCATCAGAAACATTGCATTGCATTTGCCACTTGGTGAACATATTAGATTTGGTAGGGAAGCAATACAATATTAAAATAGAGCAAAATCAGATCACTTATGTTCAGATGCACTCTCACATGTCCGTGTACTAAAATAAAAGATTTTCAAAAGCAATCGTTTGATTCAACTTTGATATTATTAGGTTGGCAGAAGAATATCATATTATTTGAATTTGTTTTGCAATAAAAATGAACCCTGACATTTGTAAGGACCTTCAAGACACTGCCTTTTGTACTGTTCAGTGTTTGAACCACCATCAATGTTTTACCTTTTGGTCAAGATTAAAGAAATGCATTAAGGGAAAGCAGGCATTGGAGGCTGTGTGCTGAATTAGTCACACCATACATTTGAACAATACTCACACAGCTGCTCAGGCGCTCCCTGCTGTGCTGAGTCCGTAGGCACAAACTCGAGTTATCACCCGAATCTCAGAGATGAAGATCAGCAGGTAAACAAATTGACTCATCCACACTAGTAAACTTTAAATCAATAATCTATCGAGTCCCTCACACAGGTCTAAATTTCCAGAGAAATAGCTGTTCCAAGCATGATCAATAATAACATGGAATGAATGACTTACAAGAGTCAATTTCTGCTGTAGGAATCACGAGTTTGTAAATCAATTATCAGCTCAGAAATGCTGAAATCTAACACTCTCTGTTAATCCAACAACCCAAATAATGATGGTCAAACAAGCAAATGCATTTTATTTATTTACATTTTCTTTGGTATAGGTTAATATAATGAATCCAGGCATTGGAGAATCAGCTCTTTGTGTTTGTAAGATAAAAACCCGGCTTTTAAAAAACACTTGAAACACAAGGGCCCAGAACACACTATTTTCTGCTGAGGTCTGTTGCATAATTCAGTAAGGTCATGATTGATTCTTCATGTCAAGTTTCCCTTCCACCTAATTTCACTTTATTCCCTGAATGGCCAAAAAATCTATTGATTTCAATCTTGAATCAACTAAACAATAGAGCATCGAAATTCCAAATGTATACAGTCCTGGGAAGGAAATAATTTCATCTCAATCCTGGGTCAAAGGTATTTATAGCCATTTGCAATCCATAATAATAATTTAGAGAAAGCATCCAGTGTTATGTTTAGGAATTTGCTCATGGAACAAGTGTTTTTTTAGATTTTTAGAGATACAGGCGCTTTGGCCCACCAAGTCCGCACCGGCCAGCGATCCCCGCACATTAACACTACCCTACACATTTATACCAAACCAATTAACCTACAAACATGTACGTCTTTCGAGTGCGGGAAGAAATCAAAAGTGTCGGAGAAGTAGAATTAATATAATCTGTAGCCTTATAAGGATGAATAGGCAAAAGGTTGGAAGAACGAATGCAATATGGAGACATTAGAGGTTTTGGTGGCAATAATGAAAACACTTTCTAAATGACAAGAAGCAAATTATTTTGGAGGGATTTACAAATGAGGTCAGCAAAAGATTGGCCTTTATTGCAAGGGGCATGTACTGCTCTGAAAGGACATGATACAAGGAGAGGCATTGACGCCTCTTTCCCAAGGCTGGAGAATCTAGAACAAGTGGCATGGTATTCTTGTGATATCTCATAGACATAGAAACATAGAAACATAGAAAATATGTGCAGGAGGAGGCCATTCGGCCCTTCGAGCCAAACCACCATTCATTGTGATCATGGCTGATCGTCCCCTATCAATAACCCGTGCCTGCCTTCTCCCCATAGCCCTTGATTCCACTAGCCCCTAGAGCTCTATCTAACTCTCTCTTAAATCCATCCAGTGATTTGGCCTCCACTGCCCTCTGTGGCAGGAAATTCCATAAACTCACAACTCTCTGGGAGAAGGCATCTCGTTAGCAAAAGCTTTCCAACATGAACTTTGCTCACTAAACCCATGCTAGTATATTAAACACATACTCATCAGTCCTAATGTTGTACAATAATTTTATGCATGACACCTCAATGAATGCCTTCTGAAAACACAGATAAATCACATTTACCAGTCCATCCATATCCATCTTGCTGATTATCCCCTCAAAAAAACTCTCTTAATTTGTCAAACATGATTTCCTTTTGATGAAACCATGTTGCCTACAGTTAATATAATGATTTTTTAAGTGCCCCATTATTCTTAATGATACATTATTTTGGCTCTGTATCAAGTTTTTGTAAAGCCCAAGGATATAGGTCATCAAGATCAGAAGATTTAATGGATATTAGTCCTATTCACCAGAATATCTTCTTTAGTAATATTTAATTAATGTAAGTTGCTCACTGACTCTAGACCCTTGATCCACCATTATGTTGGATACAGTCATTTTTACAGTGAGGATAGGTATACACAAGTACATATGGCCACAGTGTTATTTATATTGTCATTTCTCCTAACTTTGGTCGAAGAGACCAATGTTTGTTTTTAACATTCTCTCCCTTTTTGCATAAGTTGACATATTCTTACAATATATTTTTAATGTTTCCTTCCTTCCATGGTCTCCCTCAAGTTTTCAAGTTTTTTTAATGTTCTATATGTGGTTCATAAAATTTATTTTTAGAATAGAGTTATTTTTCTTTGCAGCATTCCTTTAATTTAATGCGACATGTCGCAAGGTGACGTCTGTTGCGTCGTGGTTAGTCGCCCAAAGAGTCATTATCTTTTTCATGTTGCAGCTGGAATTTAAACATTTTGACATTTTTTGGCGACCTGCTGTGACTATGACGGGAATGGCGACCTGCTGTGACTATGACAAGTCACCGAAAAAATCACGTAAGTGGGACAGGCTCTTAAGTAAGTTTGTAGATCACACAAAAATTGGAGGAGCCGTGGATAGTGAAGAGGGTTATCAAATGATTCAACATGACGTAGGTGGATATATGAGCATAGAAATGGCAGATGAAATGGCAGGGACTAGGTGAGAGTAAGTGTTTGGCATGGGCTAGAAGGGCCGAGATGGCCTGTTTCCGTGCTGTAATTGTTATATGATTATATGGTTATATGGTTATATAAATATATACACACATGAATAAATAAACCGATAAAGTGCAAATAAATAGATAATGGGCGATTAATGTTCAGAGTTTTGTCTGAGCCAGGCTTAATAGCCTGATGGCTGTGGGGAAGTAGCTATTCCTTAACCTGGACATTGCAGTCTTCAGGCTCCTGTACCTTCTACCTGAAGGCAGCAGGGAGATGAGTGTGTGGCCAGGATGGTGCGGGTCCTTGATGATACTGCCAGCCTTTTTGAGGCAGCGACTGCGATAGATCCCTTCGATGGAAGGGAGGTCAGAGCCGATGATGGACTGGGCAGTGTTTAATAATTGTTGTAGTCTTTTCCGCTCCAGGGCGCTCAAGTTGCCGAACCAAGCCACGATGCTACCAGTCAGTATGCTCTCTACTGTGCACCTGTAGATGTTAGAGAGAGTACTCGTTGACAAACCGACTCTCCGTAATCTTCTCAGGAAGTAGAGGCACTGATGAGCTTTCTTAATAATTGCATCAGTGTTCTCGGACGAGGAAAGATCTTCAGAGATGTGCACGCCCAGGAATTTGAAGCTCTTGACCCTTTCAACCATTGACCCATTGATATAAACAGGACTGTGGGTCCCCATCCCACTACTTCCAAAGTCCACAATCAGTTTCTTGGTTTTGCTGGTGTTGAGGGCCAGGTTATTGTGCTGGCACCATATGGACAGTCGCTCGATCTCTCTTCTATACTCTGACACATCCCCATCAGTGATACATCCCACAACAGTGGTGTCATCAGAGAACTTGATGATGAAGTTCACACTATGACCGGCTACAGCAGGGGGCTGAGCACGCAGCCTTGAGGTGCTCCCGTGCTGATTGTTATCGAAGCTGACACATTTCCACCAATACGAACAGACTGTGATCTGTGAATGAGGAAGTCGAGGATCCAATTGCAGAGGGATGCGCAGAGACCCAGTTCTGCGAGTTTGGTAACCAGCTTGGAGGGGATGATGGTATTAAATGCCGAGCTGTAATCAATGAATAACAGCCTGACATATGAGTTTTTGTCGTCCAAGTGGTCCAGAGCGGAGTGGAGAGCCAGCCAGATCGCATCCACCGTTGATATGTTGTGGCGGTAAGCGAACTACAGTGGGTTCAGGTTTTTGTTGAGGTAGAGTTGATTTGTGCCATGATCAACCTCTCAAAGCACTTCATCACCACAGGCGTTAGTGCCACTGGTCGATAGTCATTGAGGCACATCACCTTACTCTTCTTGGGCACTGGTATAATTGTTGCCCTTTTAAAGCAGGTGGGAAACTCAGACCTCAGAAGTGAGATGTTGAAAATGTCCGTAAAAACTCCAGCCAGTTGGTCCGCACAGGTTTTTAGAACATGACCGGGTATACCATCAGGTCCAGGTGCTTTTCAAGGGTTCACACCTCTGAAGGATTTCCTGACTTCGGCCTCTGTGACTGAGACTGAAATGCCATCACAGCGAAGAGTTGAACAACTCAAAAAGGATCCCATCATGCACATAGCTCGCATCAACAAGACCTTGCTACCAGGAAAACTCAAGCTGTGGTGCTTCCAATTTGGCATACTACCAAGAATCATGTGGCCTTTAACTATGTATGAAATCCCCATCAACAAAGTGGAAAAGGTGGAGAAAATGATCAGCACACATGTGAAGCAGTGGCTTGGACTTCCACGATGCTTAAATGCTGTCGGACTGTACGGGAGTGGCAAATTGGAAATATATGCATTGCAGGACTTGTGGAAGAGTTCAAATGCAAAGGTCATGACCCTCACTGAATCTGAAGATACTGTTATTCGAACAGCAGCCCCCCGTGTGGCAACGGGGAGGAAGTGGACCCCATCTGAAGTCGTTCATTGTGCTAAGTCTGCTCTTCATTTCCGGGATGTGGTTGGCCAAGTCCAACACGGGAGAGCTGGGCTCTGGCTCATCCCAAAAGCTCCTCAATGGCACAAGGCAACATCATTGCAGAAGAGACGGCTCGTGGTGAAGGAAGTGAGAAGACGGGAGGAGGCAGAGCGCCACACCAAGGCCGTCTCAATGGCCAATGTTGGCATACATTGTGGAATTGACAGTTCCATGGGAAGATGATGTTGAAGAAGCTTATGAGAGGAAAAAGACTAAGTACTCTGAACTGGCAACTGAAGCTGCCCAGAATGGCTGGAAGACCAAGATTTTCCCTGTCGAAATGGGATGCAGGGGATTTGTTGCTACATCTATGACCAGGCTATTAAAGAAAATGGAGGTGAAGGGTCGCTCCCTCCAACAAGCAATCAAGTCATTATCAAATTCTGCAGAAAAAAAGCAGCAATTGGATTTGGATCAAAAGGAGAGGCAACAATTGGGCTGCAAGATGAAGCAGGAGGGTATGTAATTGAGGGGGGTGTAACTGGGATGCCAGGTATCACCATTGAGCCCTCTGGAGATGTTGTGGGCTTATCAATGAAACGTCAAAGAAGGTGGGTGCCCACCTGATGACCCCGATGACGTACCTACCCTACCTTTCACCACTCCAATCCCACTGCAAATGGCAAGAGTGCTGACTTAGTACAGGGATTGAAACATCAAGTCCTATTACCTCTACTGTGTTAATTAAACAAGAAAGATATTTAGTGTTTAAGAAGGAACTGCAGATGCTGGAAAATCGAAGGTACACAAAAAAGCTGGAGAAACTCAGCGGGTGCAGCAGCATCTATGGAGCGAAGGGAATAGGCAACGTTTCGGGCCGAAACCCTTCTTCAGAAAGATATTTATTTTCCTTCTGCAGTCTTTCAAGGATAACATTGGGAATGAATCTGGTTGGACAGTCCCACTGTCTGTAAGTGACAATAGCCCAGTGTCCTTTCTCCCCAAACCCAACACCCACATACTTAGTAGCCCATACATGCAAGGAAATTCAACCAGCTCTCTTGAGCACAAACACAATAACAATGTCCCAACAGGACTGGCTACTCCCCATTGTAGTCATATCAAGGCTAGGTGATAGGAGTCAAAGGGCATTCGGCCCATCAGGTGTGCTCCGCCATTAGATCATGGCTGATCTATCTCTCCCTACTAACACCATTCTCCTGCCTTATCCCCATAATTAGAATTAGAATTAGAATTAGAATTACCTTTATTGTCATTCAGACCTTACGGTCTGAACGAAATTTCGTGCCTGCAGTCATACATACAATAATACAATAATAAACAACAATAAATACAAATTAACATCCACCACAGTGAGTCCTCCAAGCACCTCCTCACTGTGGTGGAGGCAAAAATCCTCTGACACCTGTACTAATCAAGAATCTATCTGTCTCTGCCTTAAATATATCCACTGTCTTGAATTCTGCAATTAAGCCCTAATTTTTTTCCAATGTTTTTAATGTTCTTCTCAAGGGATGGACACTTAGAGTTGAGATATGGAGATATTTCTTTACCCACAGTGTCAAACTATGGGAGTTGGGGATCTCAGGTATATTTAAGCCTGAGATTGATAGATTTTTGGTTGTTTGGAAATCAGGAAATAATCGGATTGGTAGTGTTATAAACTATACAGGATTTACTAGCATTTCACTGAATGGTGAAACAGTTTTGAGGGACCATATGGAAGAAAGACTAGACAGACTCGGCTTGTACTCGCTAGAATTTAGAAGATTGAGGGGGGATCTTATAGAAACGTACAAAATTCTTAAGGGGTTGGACAGGCTAGATGCAGGAAGATTGTTCCCGATGTTGGGGAAGTCCAGAACAAGGGGTCACAGTTTAAGGATAAGGGGGAAGTCTTTTCGGACCGAGATGAGAAAATAATTTTTTACACAGAGAGTGGTGAATCTCTGGAATTCTCTGCCACAGAAGGTAGTTGAGGCCAGTTCATTGGCTATATTTAAGAGGGAGTTAGATGTGGCCCTTGTGGCTAAAGGGATCAGGGGGTATGGAGAGAAGGCAGGTACAGGATACTGAGTTGGATGATCAGCCATGATCATATTGAATGGCAGTGCAGGCTCAAAGGGCCGAATGGCCCACTCCTGCACCTATTTTCTATGTTTCTATGTTTCTATGGTTCCGAAATTGAACACAAATTAAACTGCAGATGTTGGAATCTGAAACAAAAGCAGAAAATGTGAGAAGACTCGGCCAGTGAATGAGTTATTGTGGAAAGAGAAACCCGTCACCTTTCAGGTCGGGAACTCTTCATCAAAACTGAGGGAAGACTGGAGGGATGTCAGTGTGGAAAGTAACGTTAGGGGGAGTAGTGAGGTGTGGGACAAAAGATGACCGTGGTCAATCAAGACAGATCAGGAACAGGAATACTGACCGTTAACGAGGCATTTTATAGAAACTACTAAGAAAGTAACATAATCCCCATTTTAGCTATTGTCAGCCATGATCACAATGAATGGCGGTGCAGGCTCGAAGGGCCGAATGGCCTCCTCCTGCACCTATTTTCTATCTTTCTATGTTTCTATAAGAATGATAATGGGAAACAGCGTTAGAGCAATTTTCCTGAAGTTAGATAGTTCCAGTTTTTTCTCCAGAAGATTCCAAAGTGTCTAGATAGATGGCAGAGTGTTGTTCCTCTAGTTTTTTCAAGGTTACACCACAGCAATGGAGAGGGCCACAGAGAGACGGGCCAGAATACGTGGGATTGAGAATAAAAGTAGCAGCTTTTTAGTTTAGTTTAGAGATACAGTGCAGAAATAAGTCCTTCAGCCCACCAAGTCACTTGCAATTGCTAATCAAGGGCATGACTGAAATCGCAAATCTGTTTATTTTCACTTTCAACCATGTGCATGGAAACATATGAAGCAGATGCATACACTCACATACAGATGCAAATGCATGGAGATACACATACACACACCTGCACACAGACACACGTGGACACACATTGACATGTAGACACAAGCAGATGTGACGTGCACATTGGCACATGCAGACACACATGCAAATAAGTCAAGTCAAGTCAAGTTTATTCATCACATATACATACGAGATGTGCAGTGAAATAAAAAGTGGCAATGCTCGCGAACTTTGTGCAAAAAAACAAACAAACAAACAAACAGAATGGAACAGAATCACATATTCTTTTACATATTAAATATTGTGGGAGGAAGGAAAAGGAAAAAAAAACAGCAAATAAATAAGGAAATATACATGCAGACTCACACATACATTCATACACATTTGCACACACATACATATGTGCAGACACACCAGTTTATTAACAAACATGCAAACTTGCAGACACACATGCAGACGCACACACACAGATGCGCACAGCTGTTATCATGCACATGACCCATCCAATCAACAACTGGAGAGCAGCCCTGAGCTATTATCTACCTCATTGGGGACGCTCAGACTATCTTTAATCAGACTTTAATGGACTTCACCTTGCACTAAATATTATTCCCTTCATCATGTATCTGTACACTATGGATGGCCCGATTGTAATCATGTCATCTGTTCACTGACTGGTTAGCACACATGAAACGATTTTCACTGTACCTCGGTACACATGACAATAAACTAAACTAAACTAAATGAAGCATGTGCACATACAGACCTGCATTGTAAGTACACGCACCCATCATCCGAATAAATGATTTAAATGATCTGATCTGTGTCATTTGATGACATGAATAGCATTGCTGAAACATAGATATTACTTTGATTTTGTGTTTATTCTCTCTGGTATTTTTAATGTAACTTGTAACTAGTCAATCAGATTTTTGTGTAGACATTTAAAGGGTTAATTTACCAGTGTTATCTTTTGAAGTGCGAAATGCGAATGGTGTGATCAAAGGTGCGACATGTGTGAGTTATGACACTTTTGAGGTGTAACCTTGTCAGGTGCAATGCTGAGTGTGACAGTCTTAGGCGTAATACTCTGACTTTTGACACCACCAAGGTTAGACTTCCATTCAGATGTCACTACTTTGATGCATGGTTTTATTTGTTTACAAGCTGTATTTTCCCAGAATCTGCTTTGTGAATATCTAATCTTTCTGTGCCTTTTCATCATGTGTATTACAGTTATTTTGAGATGATCAATAGACTTCAGAAAATCACACACCTCTCTACGTTTTTTTCATCCACTAAACAGAAACATACAAATTATTCTTTGCCAAAATCCAGCTAAATTGCACATAAGAGTTGTTTCCTAATTGTGTTTTGCACTAATGTCTTGTTTTTTTGCACAGTCTTTATTCTGTTTGCTTCCTTGCAGAATTTGTGTTATTTATGTATAATTTGTGTTTTAGTGTGTTGCCTGAGTCTATAGGACTTTATTCCTCAGAGCTCAGGAGAATGAGGGGTTATCTTCTAGAGATCTACAACATCACATGATCAGCCATGATCACATTGAATGGCGGTGCTGGCTCGAAGGGCCAAATGGCCTACTCCAGCACCTATTGTCTGTTGTCTATTGTCATGACAGAAATAGTTTGGATAAACATAGAGTCTTTTGCCCAGAGTAGGGGAATCGAGAAGCGGAGGACAAAGGTTTAAGTTGAGGGGGGGAAAAGTGAATAGGGACCTGAGTGGTAGCTTTTCCCCCCAAAGAGTGGTGGGTGTCTGGAATGTGATCCCGGAGGAGGTAGTTGAGGCAGGTATTATTGCAAAGATTAAGAAACTTTTAGACAGGTGCATGGTTAGGATATGTTTAGAAATATATGGGACAAACACAGGCAGATGGGGTAATGTTGTCGGCACGGCCAAGTTGGACCAAAGGGCCAGCTTTCACGCTGTATGACACTATGCACCTGTAATGCTATTGCAGACAAGATTTTCATTGTACCTGTAGCTCCCGTACTTGTGCATATGCCGCTAAACTCAACTAGATTTGACTAGGTGGTGATAGAAATTTGCTCCATTAAATCAGCCATAGGATTGCTTAATTTGGACGTATATTTAGACTTGTGCCTAACAATGTACTGAGGCAAATACTTCATCAGACGCTAGCTGATGTAAAGTTATGAACCTGAATATTGACTTGGATATTTACTTGGAGTGATTAATGTGCTGTAGATAGGGTATCACAGTTTCAGATGATGTATATTCACCGTACCTTCCAAATCTGGTAGATTTTCCTCACTCAAATTAATTATATTTTGCTATCATTGAACATGGAATATTGAAATGTACAGCACAGGGACAGGCTCTTTAGCCCAGAATATCAATGCTGAACCCAATGCCAAGATAAACAAATCTATCATAAACAAACCTGCACATGATCCATAAAACTCCATTCCCTACATATCCATGTGCCTGTAAAAATTTCCCAAATATCACTATTGTTTCTGCCTCCACAACCAATCCTGGCAGCACATTCCAGGTGCCCACCACTCTCTATGTTAAAAAAAAATATCCTGGACATCTCCTTTAAACCTTGCCCTCTCACCTTGAAGTCTCTAGTCTTTGACACTTTCACAATGGCTGGAGGTCTGTGACCAGTGGAGTTCAACAGGGAACTTAGACAGAGAACAGGTCTGATGTAGTCCTGATGCAGGGTCTTGATGCAAAATGTCCTCCTCCCAAACTCCTCAGCCACTCCACCGATACTACTTGACTGGTCATATTCCTCAAGTAGTAATTCTTTACTCCAGATTTCAGCATCTGCAGTCTTTTGAGTCTCAAAGCTACAGATTCAGGTCGAACTGATACAGGAATGACGTCAGATCCCCTACCCTGTACGTCTTTTTCTGATGAAGAAAGACTGGATAGACTTGGCTTATACTCGCTAGAATTTAGGAGATTGAGAGGGGATCTTATAGAAACGTACAAAATTCTTATGGGTTTGGACAGGCTAGATGCAGGAAGATTGTTCCCGATGTTGGGGAAGTCCAGGACAAGGGGTCACAGCTTAAGGATAAGGGGGAAATCCTTTAGGACCGAGATGAGAAGAAACTTTTTCACACAGAGAGTGGTGAATCTCTGGAACTCTCTGCCACAGAGGGTAGTTGAGGCCAGTTCATTGGCTATATTTAAGAGGGAGTTAGATGTGGCCCTTGTGGCTAAAGGGATCAGGGGGTATGGAGAGAAGGCAGGTACGGGATACTGAGTTGGATGATCAGCCATGATTATATTGAATGGCGGTGCAGGCTCGAAGGGCCGAATGGCCTACTCCTGCACCTATTTTCTATGTATCTATGTATCTATACTGACATGGTTTGGAAATTTGAATGCTTAAAAACAAAGGAGGCTGCGGAAAGTGGTGGACAATGTCAGGTCCATCACAGGTATTACTCCCCACTATCAAAGGCCATAGGTTGAATGGCTTAATTCTGCTCTTATGTCTTATGAACTTATGATGTTATGCTTTTACTAGAATGCCATCCATACAGGTAGCAAGTCATAGAGTCATAGAGTGATACAGTGCAGAAAAAGGCCCTTCAGCGCAACTCTCCCACATCGGCCAACAACATCTCAGCTACACTAGTCCCACTTGCCTACGCTTGGTCCACATCCCTCCAAACCTATCCTATACATGTACCTGTCCAACTGTTTCTTAAACAATGGTAGTCCCAGCCTCAACTACCTCCTACGGCAGCTTGTTCCATACACCCACCACCCTTTGTGTGAAAAAGTTACCCTTCGGATTCCCATTAAATCTTTTCCCCTTCACATTGAACCTATGTCCTCTGGTCCTCGATTCCCTGACTCTGGGCAAAAGACTCTGTGCATTTACCCGATCTATTCCACTCATGATTTTACTTCGGAGTCACGTGATTGACTACGTGAAGAACCCCGCTAGGACGCATGCGTGTCATTACGCTACACGCATTCGAACTCGTCATTGCTGGAGGAAGGACGTTCCTCCCAAACGGCAGGGGTTGAACCTGCAACAGTAAGGTGAGGGAACGTCGTTCTTTTACTTACCTTTTTTTTTTCCTACAGAAGGCTGATGAAAACTGGCTGGGGAGAGTCTGCAGAACTGCAGGCAGCCAGCAACGGCCGGGTCCCTGCTATCTACCTTAAAACGGGAGCCGGTGCCGACTTCAGCTCCAGGAGCACGCCGACAGCGGTGGAGCATGTCTGGAGCAGTCATTTCCGACGACTCGGACTACAGCCCCACGGACCTATACATGGGTCCGAGGCGCTGGAAGAGGCTGGCGGGGGAGAACCGCAAAATTGCGGGCAGCCGGCAGCAGCAAACGGCACGCTGATCTCCCGTAATGGGAACAGCTGTGCCCGATTTCGCTCCCGACTTCGCTCCCACGCCGGCTCCGGCCGGTCGGGAGAGGAGCAGCCGCGAGCGACCAGTGCCCGTGTGCATGGGGGTCGGTTTGAGCGGCTGGAGGAGATGGCAAGCAGCCGCGAGCGACCAGTGCCCGTGAGCACCGGGGTCGGTTGGAGCGGCTGCAGCATGACGAGCAGCCGTGACGGCCGGTGCCCGTGAGCACCGAGGTCGGTTGTAGCGGCTGCAGCATGCAGGATAAAGAGCAGCCGGGAGCGGCCAGTGCCCGAGAGCATTGGAGCCGGTTGGACCGGCTGCAGGAGCAGTACCCCTTGTGGGGCTGCAGAGTGGAAATACTCCAAAGTGGCAAAGCCACAGTGGGCAACTAATAAGCCCCACAGCAGTACTCCTTGTGGGGCGGCACAGAGTTTCTCACTCATCAGAGGGGAACACCGAGAGTCAATCCTAGGCTGGCTGCAGGAGCTGGAACAGGAGCAGCTTCAGGAGCAGCCGTGACGGCCATTGCCCATGAGCATTGGAGCCGGATGGAGTGGCTGCAGGAACTGCAGCAGGACCAGCCTCAGGAGTAACGGCTTCAGGAGCAGCCGCGATGGCCAGTGATCATGTGCATTGGAGCCGGTTGGGTGCCCGAGAGCATCGGGACCAGCTGGAGCGGCTGTTGGAGCATGTAAGTGGCAGCTCCATGAGATGGAGACTAGTCACAGAGGGGCAGCTAGTAAGTCCTACAGCGGTACCTCTTGTAGGGCTGCACAGTGTTCTCCCTCATCAGAGGGGAGTATAGGGGGTCAAGTTTGGGCTCCACTTGAACAGGGGAGCAGAACATATCCCTAGTACACTTAGGGTGCGGAAAACCTATGGGAAAACATTTACCATCAGGGAACTGCAAAACCTGAATGTTCCCAGTATCAACCTAAACATGGTAGGGCAGGGAATTGAAACAAAAGAATGTTCTAAGTCCTAACAGATGATAACCTGGAACCTCCCAACCTCCAATATTAAAATTTGGAGGCATCTTATCTTAACAGGGAAAGATCTTCACATAGAGGGAACTCTGGGACACATTAAGGAACGTCTTAAAAACTACTTCCTGAGAAATGTGCTACCCTCATCAGACACCGGCACCTCAACGACCACGGAGGATGCCGAAATAGTAACTAACCTACTAATAGGAACCAGGGAGGTTGGTGGGGGATAACAGATCTATCTGTATGCATAGAATTATTCTACCGACACTTAATATTCAGAAGTACAGGGGTATACCTTAGAATTCTTCATTCCATTATCCTCCAGTTCAGCATGTACCGAACTGAATGTTCATGCTTACAGGGAAAGAAACAACTAAAGCGCATACTGAACTACAGTGCCCATATATTATAGGAGTTATGGAGGACATCCACACGAAGCACAGGAATTTGTGTCCTAAATATCCTTATCATAATTTAGAGGTGGTTGCCACTTCATCTTAGATTGACTAATTTGAATACTTCGTACTTTATATTCATTACAGATGGGAACCTTTGGTGCAACTAAGGGATTGATCCTAGGGTACTACATGGCAAGCATGGTATTAAAATACGCTTGCTATATAGGACTCATTGAAGGTGCCCACAGTTGTATTTAACACAACAGATCGTCTGCGATCCACCGTTAACACACTTCACATGGCAGTAACTTTGCCGTAAGAAAGGGTACAGCCTTTATGGAGGCTTCCAGGGAACTAAACCAGCCATCAGACTGGTAGTAGAATAATTGGCATTAGGGGCTGTGTGACAGCCACATGATATCGGACCTTTACATAATCATAGTACAGAGCGCAACACGCGTCACTCAAGAAATTATGTGGGGGTCATTCTGACAGACTTATGAAACAACCAAACACAGTTATCCGTCTATGGAACCACATACTGATGGGCCTTGGATTGGGATGCTACTAATTCCATCTCCAGCTGTGGGGGAGATGGAATGCTCAGGAGGCATCACTACTAACGTTGGGCATATATACCTGGGGAAGTGAGAGCTAGTCATGGCTTTAAATCAAATTGTTTTGGGTTATATCACCAGTATGTTACTCTACAAATTGACAACACCACCGGGGTAGCATATGTCAACCATATGGGTAGAAACATATCGACACCATGTGACTATCTGGCCAACACTATTTGTGAATTGAATTGAATTGAATCCTTCTTGTCAATCAGACCTTTCGGTCTGAACGAGATGTTGTTGCCTGCAGCCATACATGTAATAATAGCAGCACACAATGGACACGGGCTGGCATCCGCCGCGGTGAGTTCACCGGGTACCTCCACACTGTGATGCAGGCAATAGTCTTAGAGTCACTGTCTCTATTAATCTGGATTAATAGCGAATCCAGATAGAGATTGGATATCAGCTTCCAACTACCAGGGAAACTGAATTTAGTGGCAGACAACAGGTCACGCTAAGTCTAAAAACTCTGTATGGATCTTGGATAAAATATGTATTGCTGGAACAGCTGGTATGGAACACCAGATAACGACCTATTCACATCCATGCTCTTACCAGTTATCAAATTATGTTCTTGGGAGCCAGAACCTGGGGCAGTGGTTCAGATGTATCTTCGCTGATTGGGGGATCATTTATGCATCCCTCCCTTTGCCTCATCAGTCGGGTATTTAGGAAGAAACTATAGACTCCACGTCTCGAATCTTGATATACCTGATTGCCCTACGCAACCAGGGGTACTGGTGATATCAACATGGGTCACAACCATACATCACCATCCATCATAGACCTAACTAGGTCTTCCCGCAACAAGGGGAGTTACCCATGTCACTATTATATATTAACCTATTTATTTAGAGTTGAAAGCACCTCTTCTACACCTGGGACTGACGGACCGAATGCGGAATTATTTCAGCGGGTCACAGACAGTCCACCTAAACATCAGTACTTGGTATCATCTAGTAATGGGAAGTACTGTCACAACTATAATCATCACCCACAGATCTATGAACATCCCGTCTGTTCTGGAATTCCTGGCAAGCCTCCATTACGATGAGAGGCTCAGTCATAGTGTCATCAACTGCGCCAGAGGTGCTCTGTCAATATACCTGTCGAAGTTACAGAGCGGCATTCTGTTCGGACAAACCCTGGTAAACAAACTCATGAGGGGCATTTTTAAAATTAGTCCCCAAGAACCAGGTACTCCCAAATATGAGATGTGAGCATTGTACTGACCATGTTAAGAAACTGGTCTCCAGCTACAGCTCTGTTCCTACGGAAACTGACTATGAAAACAGTCATGCTGATGGTCCTGGTCACGCCACAAGGGTCCAGTCACCACAGAAAACAAGGTTGGACAACATGATTAATTCATCTGGAATTTAAGGTTTACATCAGTGTAATAGTCATACAGAACAGACAGGGGTCAACACGCCTATAAAAAAAACAAACAAAAACAGAATTCAGGGCCTACCCTACAGATGGTCGTCTCTGTATTATAACACACTTACTATCATACATGAAGTATACTAAGATCATCAGAGGGAAGAAATGTCACTTTAATCAGCTACTAACAGCCATTTAAAACAGTGACAGTCCAGACCATCTCTAGATGGCTAAAACAAGTCCTAAATAGGCTGGAGTGGGAACTAGCATTTCAAATCTCACTCCATCAGGGCTGCAGCTACATTAGCAGCTATGAAGTTGGACGTACCAATGGACAAAATCCTCAAGACAGCAGGATGGCCAACGGAGGAATTTTCCAACGATTTATAACAAACCAGTCATTGAACCTGAAACATTTACAGAAACAAATTTAAGTTCTGTGATATAATAGACCCATAAAGAGGGGCAATAATTGGTGTTCATAATTTTACTGTTGGACTTCAATATCGTATTGATGTCTAATGATGTTAACTCTACTCTCCCCAAAAATCAAGGCAGATGTGATGCATGGACTCGTTCCACGGCATGAAATCACAGAGCTTTAAAAATCTCACGTGACTCCGAAGTAAAATAGTAAGATTAAACGAGAACTTACCAGTTTGAAGTTTGATCCTTATTTTATGAGGAGGAACGTTGAGGGACTACGTGCCCTCCGCTCCCACCCTTGATCATAGTCTGAACTGGTATCTGTTGTCTAATCTTACTATGTTTAGTCATTATAGTTATCTGTGATTCCACACCGCTGCTTTGAAGAATGACACGCATGCGTCCTAGCGGGGTTCTTCACGTAGTCCCTCAACGTTCCTCCTCATAAAATAAGGATCAAACTTCAAACTGGTAAGTTCTCGTTTAATTTTACTATTTTGTATACCTCCATAAGATTTCCCCTCATCCTCCTGTGCTCCATGGAATAGAGACCCAGCCTACTCAACCTCTCCCTATAGCTCACATGCTCTAGTCCTGGCAACATCCTCATCAATCTTTTCTGAACCCTTTCAAACTTGATAATATCTTTCCTATAACATGGTGCCCAGAACTGGACACAATATTCTAAATGCAGTCTCACCAACTGCAACATGACCTGCCAACGTCTGAAGAAGGGTTTTGGCCCGAAATGTTGCCTATTTCCTTCACTCCATAGATGCTGCTGCACCTGCTCACATCACCTCACACTGCTCTGTATTAAATTCCATCAAACATACCTCCGCCCACCTGGCCAATCATTCCAGATCCTGCTGCAATCGTTCACAACCATCTTCACTATCTGCAAAATCATTAACTTTTATATCATCAGCAACCTGCTAATCTTGCTCTGTATGTTCTAATCCAAATCATCGATGTAGGTGACAAACAGGGCCCAGCACCGAACACTGAGGCACACCACTAGTCAGAGACATCCAATCTGCAAAACAACCTTCCACCATTTCCCTCCGTTTCCTTCCATGGAGCCAATTTGCCATCCATTCAGCTATCTCTCCTTGGATCCCATGCGATCTAACCTTCCAGAGCAGCCTACCATACGGAAGCTTGTCAAATGCCTTACTGAAGTCCATGTACACAACGTCTAAAGTTCATCAACCTTTTTGTTCACATCTTCAAAAAAATCAATCAGATCAATCACGACCTCCCACATACAAAACCATGCTGACTATCAGTGCCGGATTTAGATGAAGAGAGGCCCTAGGCTGTTCCACTTGTGAGGCCCCTCCCAATCCCCCACCCCTACGACTAGAGGAAGATGGAAGAGTCCACCAGATTGACACCGATTTGCAGCCGAGCGTGGTCAATGAGATAAGGGGCAGGAAAGCTGCGCTTTTTATTTGTTTACTGATTGCCAGTGCTAGTGTCGAGTTATCGGCTTAAAATACTATTATTCTGAAATGGAGGGCAAGGAAAATGACTGAAGGGTTGTTTCGAAACTACAGTGCGTTGTGACAGCACATGTAAGAAAGCCCTATGACAGTGTCAAAAATATTATACACCTGGCCGGAGGCCCCCTAGATTTCAAGGCCCTAGGCTTCAGCCTATGAAGCCTAATGGTAAATCCGGCTCTGCTGACTATCCCTAATCAGCCCTTGCCGATCCAAATGCCTCAGAATACTCTCCAGTAACTTACCAACCATATATGTTAAGCTCACCGGCCAATAGTTCCCAGCAAATTCCCTGCAGCCTTTCTTGAAAAGAGGTACAACATTTGCCACCCTCCAGTCTTCTGGCACATCTCCTGCATTTAAGGACAACTGGTAAATTTCAACCATGGCACCCGCAATTTCCTCTCTGTTTTCCTGCAATGTCCTCAGATATATCAGATCAGGCCCTGGAGATTTGTCTACCTTCAAACACGACAATACCTTCAGTACTTCTTCGACAGTAACCCTGACTGCTCTCAAGACACTGCTCCAATTTCCTCTGTCCTACTGTCTTCCTATTTGGTAAATACATTTCCCACTCATTTAAGACCTTGCCCATCTCCTGTGGCTCCACACAGAGGTGACTGCTTTGATTCCTGAGTGGTCCCACTCTCTCTCTAGTTACCCTTTTCCCCCTTATGTATTAATAAAATATTTTGGGATTGTCCTTAATGCTACCCGCCATAGCTATATCCTGGCCACTTTTTGCCCTTCTGATTTCCTTTTTTAATTTACTCCTTAGTTCCCGAAACTCCTCCAGGGATGCACTTGATCCCAGCTGCCGATACCTGTGCCATGCATTCTTCTTGCTTTTGACTACAGTCTCAATTTCCCTTGTCAGCCAAGCTTCCTTACATTTGCCTGCTTTGCCCTTCACTCTAACGGGGACGTACACATCCTGAGCTTTCTTCAGTACACTTTTAAAAACTCCCACTTGGCCGATGTTCCTTTCCGCTCTAATAACATGCTCCACTCAACTTGAGCGAGACCTTTTCTCATCCTCTCAAAGTTGGCCTTATCCCATTTGAGCATTTGAACACGGGGACCCTCTCCGTCCCTATCCATAATTATCTTAAACCTGATCAAACTGTGGACACTGGTCCCAAAAGGCTCCTCCACGCACACGTCATTAACTTGTCCTTCCCAATTTCCCAATACTAGATCTAGCGTTGCCCTCTCACATGTGTGGGCCTCCACATACAGCATAAGAAAACTCTCCTGAACATTTTTGAGGAATTGCACCCCATCTAAGCCCTTCATGCTATGATTTTCACAGTCTATATTGGGAAAGTTAACTCCCCTACCACAGCAATCTTATTTGACCTGCAGCTGTCTGCAATCTCCCGGCACATTTGTTCTTCTAATTCCTGTTGACTATTCGGGGGTCTGTAGTACACCCCCAACAAAGTGATCATCCCTTTCTTGTTCCTCAGCTCCACCCATAGAGCCTCACTAGATGAATTATCCATAATGTCACCGCTGAACGCTGCCGTGACATCCTCCTTAAACAACAATGCAACCCCCCCCTCGTCTATTTCCTCACCCCTATCCATCCTGAAGCTCCTGAACCTCGGAACATTGAGCTGCCAGTCCTGCCCCTCCCTTAACCAGGTTTCAGTCATGGCTACAACGTCCCAGTCGCTCGTACCTATCCATCCCCCAAGCTCATCTGCCTTACCCGTCAGGCCCCTTGCATTAAAATACATGCAGTTTCAATGAACTCTCCTTATTCGCTCTCCGCCTTCCACCTGCCTATTCTGTCCACTAACTTCTGTCCTGCATGAGATCCCATCCCCCTGCCAATCTAGTTTAAAACATCCCGTGTAGCATTAGCAAACCTTCCCACTGGGATGTTTGTCTCCCTCCAGTTTAGGGGCAAGCCGTCCATTTTATACAGGTCACCCCTGCCCTGGAAGAGATCCCTATTATCCAGATCCCTGTCCCTTGCACCAACTCATCAGCCACACATTCATTTCCCCTATCTTCCTATTCTTACCTCCACTAGCACGAGGTACTGGAAGCAATTTACAAGGTTAATTCCCGGGATGGCGGGACTGTCATATGCTGAGAGAATGGAGCGGCTGGGCTTGTACACTCTGGAGTTTAGAAGGATGAGAGGCAATCTCATTGAAACATATAAGATTGTTAAGGACTTGGACACGGTAGAGGCAGGAAACATGATCCCGATGTTGGGGGAGTCCAGAACTAGGGGTCACAGTTTAAGAATAAGGAGTAAGCCATTTAGAACGGAGACGAGGAGACACTTTTTCTCACAGAGAGTGGTGAGTCTGTGGAATTCTCTGCCTCAGAGGGCAGTGGAGGCGGGTTCTCTGGATGCTTTCAAGAGAGAGCGAGATAGGGCTCTTAAAAATAGCGGAGTCAGGGGATATGGGGAGAAGGCAGAAACGGGGTACTGATTGGGGATGATCAGCCATGATCAAATTGAATGGCGGTGCTGGCTCGAAGAGCCGAATGGCCTACTCCTGCACCTATTGTCTATTGTCTATTGTCAATTCTGAGATCACTATCCTGCAGTCTTTTCAGCCTTCTATCCAATTCCGTAAATTCTTGTTGCAGAAGGTTCCTCTTCCAACTATATCATTGTGTCAACATGTATAACAACCTCCAGCTGCTCCCCCTCACTCTTGAGGATGCCATCCTGGAGTCTCACCTGCAGCCGCAGAATCTCCCATCCACACCTCTGACGATGGAGTCTCCCACCACTATGACTCTGCCTGGCATCACTCTTCCCCATTGAGCCACACCACCAGGGTTGGAATCACAGCCCTGGCTACCACTCAATCTTGTCGTGTCATCTGCTCCCAAGAAGGTGTACCTGTTTTCAGTAGGTATAGCCACCGGAGCCTCCTGCAATCCATGTTTGCTCCTCTTTCTCACAATCACCCACTTTCGCTCTTCCTGGATCCTTGGTGTGACAGCCTCACTGTAGGGCTTTTTCAGGAAATTCTCGTTTTCCTGGATGGCCCTGAGGTCATCCAATTGTTGCTCTCCAGTTCCCCAACATGTTTATTCAGGAGCTGCACCTGGACACATTTTCTGCAGGTGTAGTTTCCAGAAGCACCAGCAGTGTCCCTGACTTCCCACAAACACATTTTACCAACTTGCCTGCCATTTCTTCTGTGGACGGAAAAAATCACAAATTTTGAATCAAATTGTGGCCTCCTTGCATGAGCCACATTGCCAAAGACTCTCGAGCCAAAGACTCACACTTTACTCACCAAGGCATTTCACCACTACAAGGCCGCTCCGCAAGAGCTGCACTTCTTTACCTGTTATCTATTCAACTACTTTAGGGCTAATTTGTAAATTACTCAAACCTGGGCCTTTGGCATTCTTTTTAAATCTTCTTTCCCTCTGACTCGCCTACTTCCAGCCGATACTCGCTCTCGCTGCTTCTGGCTGCTGTTTCTCTCCGACCTTCACGGTAAAAGGGACTACTAGCTCCAGTACAATTTAGGTCTGAACCATGGCCAATGTGGGCAATGTGGCCAGTGAAGTGTCAAATTCCACTCGGCTATTTCCACTTCCCTGACTCATATTAGTTGCTGTTTTATAGTCACTCCAATCCAATAGGGATGATATGAGGTTAATGTGCAGTAACCTCTTCAGCTATAGGTCATGAGCTGTAGGGACAGGAGAAGGTTTATTAAAGAAGGGTTACCTGACTGTCTACACTCATGGCTGATTGCCAAATAAAATGGGACATGAATGCAATGGGAATTGTGGAAGAAAAATTAATATCAATTTTTATTTAATTTTAATCGGAATTGGACAAGGTAACGGAAGGGTATTGGAGGTGACAATTAGAAATCTTTGTCTTGACCAAGTGTTGAAGAACATCCATGGGAAACGGCAAAGTAGTTTAAATGTTTTTACCTCCGGTCTGGGAATGTGATGAAGGGTGGATGGTAAATATAAATAGAAGGAGATAACAAAGTTTGTATAACTTTCTTTGAGAAGTTACAGTAGATCACCCGCGCCCCCTACCGCTAGTAGCATGGATACGTTGCAGTAAATGGGAAGCTTACAATTGGCTTGGAAGAATGTCGAGGCCATTGTATTGTGTTTGCATTGTATTAATCATTTGTTGTTGAATAAGATTAACATAAGCGAACAGTATGTTATAACTAATGAAATAATTGGTACGCATATGATTGATATTTTGCCGGTCTCAAGAACGACAACTGAAGTTTTAAATGGATCTTTACTCGAAAGTTTGGTTTTCAGTACACAGGTTCTCTAGACACGTCTGGCCACATCGGTGGCCAGCGCTGAACTGGCGTGCGAAAGCAAAACCGCGCGAAAACAAGCAGCCCCCCCCAAGTCACGTGACCGCCGCTTCCGAACGCCGGGTTCGATACCTGCGTGCGCCAGTAGGCGCCGCTACAATATAATATTTTTGTAGAATGGTATCTAACAAAATATATTTATTGCACAGTATATCTGTCAGCTAATTCTTCTCTGAAGTCATGAAACTCGTGGGCAGTTTATTACCGCCATCTCTCCATGATATAATGTAATAAAGTCTCTTGAAGCAAACCTGCAAAGTCTGTTACTTTTAGTTTTCCTTTAATCTCCCTCTAAATTAATTTCTTCTACAGGAATACACCTGGTTATTTCTGGTCAACATTTAACCACCTATACTACTATCTTTGAGAATCTGAAGTAACCCATTGAATGTGTCCTCACACTTTAAGTGACAAATATGATTCCTTCCGCACAGATTGCTTTGTTGGCAAAGTACATTGCAACAGTGGTAAAAATGTAAAAACCTAATGGCCTAAAAACAATGCAGACATCAATCTGGACAGGCAAAAAGGCCAACACAGCAGAATGTGCAACCAGCAATCAATAGCCACACTGTTACAAACACATCAAGGCACTTCAATTATTTGGATACATAGAAATTAGAAGAATGAGTAGGCCCTTCGATCAAGGCTGATCATCCAAATTCAATACCCTATTCCAGCCTTCACATCATATCCTTTGAACCTCCTAGCCTAATAGCAATTTAAATCAGATGCACAAAGGTTCTGAATCATTCACCTCAATGGGTGTCAAGATGTGTTCTGTGTACTATTTTGCCTCAAGATTAATTGTGTGAAAGGACTGTTAAAATACCGACTTCTCAAAATTGCAGATGTATCCAGACAACATAGCTAGGAAAACCTTGCAACCTCACCTACAAATGGATGTGTAGTGTAAAGGGTCTGTCCCACGAGCTTGCGACTGCATGCGGCAAGCGCGACCTAACGTGGTCGCTTGAGCCTCACGGGACCGGTCCCACTTCGATCGCCGGAGCCGTATGGAGTTGTGCGGAGCTGGTCCCGACATCGCGCGGGCCTCCGACAACCTGACATTGTTCAAAAATTCCGCGCGGCAACGGCCTGCCGGCCCGCAGCCGCATTGAGGCCGTACGCACCGCCTCGACGGGTGTACGCAACCCTCTCAACGCCGTACGCACCGTCTCGACGCCGTACGCAGTGTCTTGACGGCGTACGCCTAGCGCGAACTTCCCGCGGACTTCGCTCGAACTTCACGTCAACTCGTACGGGATCACTCGACCTCCGCGCGGCCCCCGCTTCCGGTTTGGTCGTGCTTGCCGCATGCAGTCACATGCTCGTGGACAGGCCCTTTAGTGCATCACAATTTGTAACCAGAATCTAAAACCCTAATCAGTCAGTCTGTTCTTTGAATGCAACCAGTCGAAACGTAATTGGATGCAGTTTAAAGTGGAAAATACCAAAATCATTGGCAACTTTGGATTCTGATTACATCAGTTAAGTCAGAATAAAACTCAATGGGTGTAAAGTGCTTGCCTTTTTCAGGTACTGCACTGGGGTAATCTATAAAACACAATTAGCCTTACAAATAGCTTTGGGATGTGAGTGGATAGTGGAGCAGCCAGGGGAAACCCAAATTATCAAAGGAAGAATGTGCAAACTTCACACAGATGATCTGAATCAGCAAAGGACCTAATGCCTGTTTGAAAACCTTGCCTTAAATTGTGTTTGGACCACGACTTGCTGCATTCAGGGCCTGTCCCACAAGGGTTTGGACCACGACTTGCTGCAATAATGGGCCTGTCCCACTTAGGCGACATTTTAGGCGAGTGCAGGAGACTCTGCGCTCACCTCATGATCGTCACATGGTCGCCACATATTCGCTTGTCATCTCTGGTGAGTCTCCTTCATGGTCGTGAGGTGTTCCCGCATTCTGGGAACTAGTCGCGGCCTGAGTATGGTCGCAGCAAATTTTTCAACATTGGTCGCCATGGAAAAAATCGATACTTTTGTTGTTGTAGGTACAGTTGTAGTGGGGTCGCCATGTAGTTGTAGGTAGTTGAGGTAGCCATATGGAGTTTTAGTTAATCTCCTTTGCTGACCGGGCATTTTCATTAGCTCATTGGGGAAGAAAAACGTAAGCATGATTTTCAGAAGTAAGGAAAACCGACCGGTAATGTTAAATGCCCGCTAAACTTCACAGCTGTGTATCTCTGGCTTATTAAAAGTTGTCTGGCTTCTTAAAGGTGTCTCCACTCCTTCTTCCCACCCTTCTTCCCCCTTCTCCGCCCCCCCTGCCCGCTCTTTTAAAGGACTTATCGTACACTGTGCTAGCCATCTTTTAGTCTTCCTGTTCATCACGGTGTGTGTCTGTATCACATTGGCTTTGCACCATGTGAATTTCAGACAGCGCTCCCCCGCTTTCCCTGTCCCCCGTCTTTGCGATGTGTTTATGTGTTTGTGTTCCGCTCCGACGGTCGCCGTTCCAGTTCACGGTTTTTCAGGCGAGTGCCGTGAGCTTGAAGGTCGCAGGCAGTCCGCTGAAAAGTCGCCTAAGTGGGACAGGCCCTTTAGGCTTCTTTTCAGCAGACTTCCGGTGACTGTCAAGTTGCCGGCAGTCGCCTGAAAAAATGGCAACTGGAACGGCGACTGTCAGAGTGGAACACACACACAAATACATCGGTTCCTTCACCAGCCCGTTATGCAGGCGAGGGACAGGGCAAGCGGGGGGAGCGCTGTCTGAAAAATTCACATGGTGCAAAGGTGAAACAGACACACACAGCGATGAACAGGAAGATTAGTGCTGTAAAAAGACAGCTAAAGTGCATGGTAAGTCCTTTAAAAGAGGGGGGGGGAGGGGAGTGTGGAGAGGGGTGGGGGAGGGGGGGAGAGGGGGAGAAAGGGGGAGAAGGAGGAGAAGAGGGGAGAAAGAGACAACTTTTATGAAGCCAGAGATACACGGATGTGAAGCTCGGCGGACATTTAACATTACCGGTCGGTTATCCTTTGAACACTACTGCTTACCTTTTTTTTCCAAACGAGCCAATGAAATTCTCCGGTCAGCACCAGCTACAACCTACGAGAACCTCCGAGAATCTTCGACGTCCTGGCAACCCATTAGGACCTCCTGGCAACCCACCTACGCTCGAGAATTCTTGCTAGTCTCCATGGTGGCTTCATTTTGGTCGTTGAAAAACTCACGGTGACCATAATGAGACAATAGACAATAGACAATAGGTGCAGGAGTAGGCCATTTGGCCCTTCGAGCCAGCACCGCCATTCAATGTGATCATGGCTGATCATCCCCAATCAGTACCCCGTTCCTGCCTTCTCCCCATATCCCCTGAGGCCGCGACTAGTTCCCAAAATGTGGCAACTCCTCTTAACCATGAAGGCAAATCCCCGGCAACCACCCGCGAACATGTGGCGACCATATGGTGACTGCCTGGTATCCTGCACTCGCCTAAAAAGTCATGTAAGTGGGACAGGCCCATAAAAATTTGTAATCATCCCAATGTCCAGAATATGCTTTTCATATTTGCTTCACTGAATGCAAAACTAGGAAGGACGGCATTGGTCTTTTACATCCCACCTTTAATCAGTCCACTAGCCATTTCCCAATCTCTGATTCACTGCTGCAAGTACCAACTCTGTGATCCCAGACTCTGTTCTCAATCCAACTTAACCCCCTAGACACACAGCCTTCATCCATTTGATCTGCATCCCATGTTGACTGTAACCAATGCGCATGCTCTCCAGTAAAATTGTTTCCCAGAGGCTACCCTGAGTACATCCATGAGCTGACTCTAGGCTACTTGAAATTAATCCTTGGGCTCCTTCTCACCTTCACCCTCATGTCCTCCAACCTCTGCAAATTTACAGATCCAAATTTTATTTCTGATCACATAATCAGTCTGCAACTTGATCACAATTCCAATCATGGCTCTAGTCCTCTAGATGCATCTGTCTGAAGACTGCTGCAACACTAGTTCCGACTCAATCCCACACCGTCCAAGTAAGTTGGAAGTGGTGCCATTGTGTATTTCTGCATGCTACAGAAATAGGTGAGGTTGGTATCATATGGATATAAATGTAGTGATATCATCATATACTGCAAGTATCACATGTTAAGCTGACTAATGTTAGCTCAGAATAAAGTACATGCACTACTACAGGTTAAAAAAAAAATTCTTATGATTGATACTAACTTGGCTGGGGAAGGGGTATACAAAGTCAGAATACGGGTGGGGATGTGGACCAACCAAATACAACATTTAAAAAAAGGTCCGTCTAGTGTGCTTAACATATGTAGAATTTAATAATACCCCGGGGAGGAGTATAATGCTGGATTGCATCTATTTTAACATAAGGAATCTACAAATAAGGTAAATGAACAGCAGGTGCTGAATAGCACATTGGATTATGATATTTTTGCAATCACAGAGGTATGATTGAAAGATGGGTAGGACTGGCATTTCAACAATCCTGCTGTATAGTTTGACAGTCTTGCTAACCAAAAAAAAAACACCAGCCTAAACAGTGTCTCTGAGAAGCTATTAATGAAGATGTTAGAAGAGGACTCTTTGAAACATTCAAGGACTTCATGCACATAAAGGGGCGGCCCAGTGGTGCAGCTTATACAACTGTTATCTCACAGCACCAGAGACTCAGTGTCTGTCCTCAGTGTCAACCCTGGCCTCGGATGCTATTGGTGTGGATTTTGCACATTCTCCCCGTGACTGTGAGGATTTCCTCTGGTTGCCCTAGTTTCCTCCCACATCCCAAAAACGTGGGGCTTGGCAGTTCATTGGCTGTTGTAAGTTGTCCCTTCTGTGTAGGTCAGTGGTAGAATCTCGGGAGTTGAAAATAGCATTGTTGGTGGGATTGAGGAGTAGCGAATGTCACTCTAGAGGATGCCATCAGCACAAGCGGGGTCAAGGAACAAATCTTCCCTCCCATCTCCTACAAAATGCATACCAATTAAGAGAAAGGGGGAACTCAGATAGTGAACCTCTGTGGAGCAAGATAAAATAAAATGAAGCAGATTGTAATAGATACTGAGAACTCAATATTGCAAGGAACCTGAAGGAATGAAGTTGGCAGAGAAGTATTATCTGAATGGTGGCCGATTAGGAAAAGGGGAGATGCAACGAGACCTGGGTGTCATGGTGCACCAGTCATTGAAAGTAGGAATGCAGGTGCAGCAGGCAGTGAAGAAAGCAAATGGTATGTTAGCATTCATAGCAAAAGGATTTGAGTATAAGAGCAGGGAGGTTCTACTGCAGTTGTACAGGGTCTTGGTGAGACCACACCTGGAGTATTGCACAACAGCGGAAATTGGAGGAACAGCACCTCATATTCCGTCTGGGGTCCTTGCGCCCTTATGGCATCAACATTGAATTCCCCCAATTTGGCTAGCCTGTGCTGTCCCCTCCCCTCCCCTTCCTTCACCCTCTAGCTGTCTCCTCCCACACTCCCATCCGCCCGCCCTCGGGCTCCTCCTCCTCCCTTTTTCCTTCTTTCTTTTTTTACCACCCCCCATCAGTCTGAAGAAGGGTTTCGGCCCGAAACGTCGCCTATTTCCTTCGCTCCATAGATGCTGCTGCACCCGCTGAGTTCCTCCAGCAATTTTGTGTACCCTGGAGTATTGCATACAGTTTTGGTCTCCTAATCTGAGGAAAGACATTCTTGCCATAGAGGGAGTACAGAGAAGGTTCACCAGACTGATTCCTGGGATGGCAGGACTTTCATATGAAGAAAGACTGGATAGACTCGGCTTGTACATGCTGGAATTCAGAAGATTGAGGGGGGATCTTATAGAAACTTACAAAATTCTTAAGGGTTGGACAGGCTAGATGCAGGAAGATTATTCCCGATGTTGGGGAAGTCCAGAACTAGGGGTCACAGTTTAAGGATAAGAGGGAAGTCTTTTAGGACCGAGATGAGAAAATAATTTTTTACACAGAGAGTGGTGAATCTGTGGAATTCTCTGCCGCAGAAGGTAGTTGAGGCCAGTTCATTGGCTATATTTAAGAGGGAGTTAGATGTGGCCCTTGTGGCTAAAGGGATCAGGGGGTATGGAGAGAAGTCAGGGATGGGATACTGAGTTGGATGATCAGCCATGATCATATTGAATGGTGGTGCAGGCTCGAAGGGCCGAATGGCCTACTCCTGCACCTATTTTCTATGTTTCTAAGTAAAAGGAATTCTGGTCTCCACATTATAAGAAGGATGTAAAGACATTCTAAAATGAGAAATATTTATGACAATGGCTCCTAAAAAGACGGCTGACAATTACAAGAATAGATTAGAAGTGCTGGGACTTTATTAGAAGAGGAGGCTGAGGGGTAGTTTGAAGGAAATGTAAATGATGATGTTGATCTGTTTTTTTCAAAATGGAGAAAGCAATAGGCAGAATAATTATAGACCAGTCATGCTATTACTGACCGACGGCAAATTGTTGGCAACAAATCCTATAGGATAGCATTCAGCTGCATTGGGAATGGCACAGCTTACCTAATTCAGTAGGAATTTGCTAAGGTAAGATTGTGTCAGACAAAATGAACTACAATTCTTATAGAAATAGCAAGGAGTGATGATGAGATTGGTAATTCTGATGTAGCGCACAAGTTGTTTGGCAAAATGCCTTTGGTTACAGAAGTAAAAGCAAAACGTTTTTAAGGAAAAGTGGTTAATTGGATAACAATTGACTCAATGGCAGAAAGCAAGTAACTATCTTCAATGGGAGTTGCAGTGATGAAAGGCTGCATGCAATAGGTTTCGACATGACTCAGTACAAGATTCCTAGCTTCTAGAAACATACAGTGCCCCATGATGTTTGCGACGAAGACCCATAATTTATTTATTTGCCTGTACTCCACAATTTGAGATTTGTAATAGATAAAATCACATGTGGTTAAAGTGCACGGTCAGATTGTAATAAAGGCCATTTAATACGTTTTGGTTTCACTATGTAGAAATTGCAGCAGCATTTATACATAATTCCCCCATTTCAGGGCACCATAATGTTTGGGACACAGCAATGTCATGTAAATGAAAGTAGTCATGTTTTGTATTTTGTTGCATATCATTTGCATTCAATGACTGTTTGATGTCTGCGATTCATGGACATCACCAGTTGCTGGGTGTCTTCACTTGTGATGCTCTGCCAGGCCTATATTGCAGCCATCTTTAGCTTATGCTTGTTTTGGGGGCTAGTCCCCTTCAGTTTTCTCTTCAGCATGCTCAATTGAGTTCACTTCGGGTGATTGACTTGGCCACTCAAGAATTGACCACTTTTTAGCTTTGAAAAACTCCTTTGTTGCTTTAGTAGTATGTTTGGAATCATTGTCTTGCTGTAGAATGAACCACAGGCCAATGAGTTTTGAGGCAGTTGTTTGAACTTGAGTAGATAGGATGTGTCTATACATTTCAGAATTCATTATGCTACTACCATAGCAGTTGTATCATCAATGAAGATATGTGAGCCGTACATGCCCAGGCCATAACACCCACACCACCGTGTTTCACAGATGAGGTGGTATGCTTTGGATCTTGAGCAGTTCTTTCTCTCCTCCATACTTTGCTCTTCCCATCACTCTGATATAATCATCTCATCTCGTCTGTCCACAAGTCCTTTTTCCAGAACTGTGCTTGATCTTTTAAGTACTTCTTGGCAAACTGTAACCCGGCCATCCTATTTTTGCGGATAACCAGTGGTTTGCATATTGCAGTGTAGCCTCTGTATTTCTGTTCATGAAGTCTTCTGTGGACAGTGGTCATTGACAAATCCACATCTGATTCCTGATAAATCCACACTCTCTCTGAAACTTCAGAAGTGTAGAAAATGCGTTTCTTCGAGTTGAATGCGTTTTGGAGATGTTGATCTGTAAGCGATAGACTGAACAGCAAATGAACTAATGGTACACTTAGTAGTATTTCCAGATGCTTTTACTTGGCCAAATTTTACTTAGTTTTCTATTGTTAAATTAAGCAATATTTTGTGTTTGTCTTCTCAAAAAAAAGATACCAAAAACCTCTGCGAAATAGTAAAGAGTTAAAGGTATATAGAGAATGGAAGGTATCTATCTGTGTACCTTATCCTTTGTAGGACCGTGTTTCCACTTGTCGAAGATAGAAAATGTATCTCTGATGTTTAAAAATAGGGAGAGGGATAACAAGGTGCTATAAAAGGAGGGAGAAGGAGGGAGGTTTTGAGAATAATTTATCTGCTGATAATGAGTAGAGTGGTAATATGCAATTTAAGGAGAATGCAAAAAGCTTCAAGGAAATATTGACAGTTTATGGGAATGGTTAATGACATAGCAGGGAATATAATAAGGAAAAGTGTGAAGTCTTCCAACGTTGCAGAATAAAATGGAAAATATATATATTTTTCAATGTTGGGAGATTGAAATATGTCAGTGTTTCGAAGGGCTTGTACATATATCACTGAAAGTTAACATGAAAGCTCTTGCTAGTAGTAGGTTAGACGTATGATATGATAGCCATTATTTCAAGAGGAATTGAATACAAATGTAGCAAAATCTTGCTATGGTTATAAAGGTCTCTACTGATATTTTATCTGGAATAATGTAGGCATGTCTGGTATCCCCATCAGATGATACTTGCAATTGAAGCTTTTTCCTATGAGGAGAAATTAAGCAGATTGGGTCAACACTCTCTTGGTTTTTTTGAAGCCTGAGAAATGCATTGAAAAGTAGAAATTTCGAAGGGAATTGATGGAGTGTATGAAACACTGATGTCTACACTGGCTGCAATGTTAGAAGACGGAATCACAATAGCAAAATAAGGGTTGGCCATTCAGAACAGAGGAAAAGATCTGCACCTAGAGTCAGTGATTGTTTGGAATTCTCTTCTGAAGCAGCCTTTGAAGGCTTAGGATCTGAGTATTTTCAAGGAAGAGACTGATAAAGACATGGAGTTCCTTAGAAATTAGATACTGAAGGAATCAATGTTTATGAAGCTGAAGTAAAATATCAGCCATGATCTTACGGAAAGGAATGGCAGGCTTTCAATTTTTCAAATTGTTTTCAGGTTTTTCAATTGTTCTCACATTTTTAACCACATTTGTGCAGTCATTGTACTTGCAGTGTTGCATCTAAGTTTGCAGAGCTGACTCATTGTCATTGATTACCTCAGCAATGTTCCCACCCTGTGTGTCTGGAGAAGTTCCTTCCAATGTCAAAACTCTCCTCCAACTCTTTTGCCAAGCAACGCCTAGTCACCTATTCATCAATGTCTCCCAGGTCAGCGTGTCACCAAATGTCTGCCAAAATATGTCGCTGACAAAACCTTTCTTCAAGAAAAATGTGGGCTTAAGGAGTGCAGCTTAGATTTAAGTAAAGCTTACCACACATAATATTGGCACCCTGCTTTGGTGTGAAGCTAATGAACAGTGTGTCTAGCATTAGCTGAACACAGCAGCAGTGAAAATGAGCAGCCAGCATGATATTGGCTGCTCCCTGTGTTGCAAACATCAGGTGTCACATTGTGATCCCCGTTCACGTTGCTGGGAAGAATTGAACTTGGCACTCTCTGTTTCATCATCGTGAGCAGTCTGTCACTCAGAAAACTCAACAAAGATTACTCAGTTTATGATCTAACTGAAAGCTTTAAAATTAAAAACATCTCAAGGAATGTCAAAATTATAAAGCTAAATCAGATTTTTTAAAAGTGATTGAGGATAGGGTGGGATAGGATATGACAGGAAATGAAATTCCATAAAAGAAATTATGAAATAGAAGAGCATAATCACAAATGTTGTTATCATTCAGATTCAAGTTGAAGTATTTGCAAAGACAGTAATTAAATTTCAAAAGATTATATCCTCATTCAGTATTTCATCACGTAAATAATATGGACGAATTATCCAAAACATTATCTCATGACTGATTAAATGTGTGTTCAGCATTAAGCGTAGTTTTGAACTTTGAAATTGAAGGCCTACTGAACAGCATAGACCAGAAACAGCATGGTCCACACATTCCTTCTGTCTGAAACTGTAATACAGGAAGCACACATCTTCACACTGGTTTGTCATTACCATGATTGCTGCATGTCGCCAGCGCTCACCCTGCAGTTTAATGTCTGCACACATCCGCAGGGGCCATGATATTATTACTTGCTGGCATTATTTAATCCATGCTGCTTAAAGGCAGGCTGCATTACTTAAAGATGTGCCTTGTGGAAGTGCTAACTTCTTTTAGATTGGATCTGTAGAGTGAAGAACAATGGCTGACAAAGGGAGAGAGGGCATAAACCAACATTTTCCAGCACTCTTTGGTGGAGGAAAATGGAACAAGGAGTGATGTCTGGTTTCCAAGGAGGGCAAGGACCAGTCCAGACATACAAGGCAATGTGGTGTGAGTATGTAGACATGGAGATCAATGCATCAATCAAGGTTTAATAATTTTGCACCAGAGGTTAATGTTAAGCTCTGCATCCTTTCAACAAATTCACACGTAGCTGAATTCACCACCGCTGAAGTCATGATGCAGCTTTACAAGAGGTTTGGGTGTATTTGGAGTACTGAGTGCAGTTCTGAGCACCCTATTACAGAAACGGTGTGGAGGCTTTGGAGTAGAAAAAAGGTTTACCAGAATGGTAATACCCTGGATTAAAGGGTATTAGTTTCAGGAGGCATGAGACGAACTTGGATTGTTTTCTCTGTAGTGTAGGAGGTTGAGAGGAGATCTGACAGAAGTATATAAAATTATGAGTCATAGATAAAGTTGACAGAACCTTTTTCCCAGGATGGACATGTAAGTAAAAAGTAAGTAAGTAAGTAAGTTTATTGGCCAAGTATTGACATACAAGGAATTTTCTTTGGTGCTCCGTCCACAAGTAACAACATGAATGAATGAATGAATGAATCTCTTTATTGTCATTGCACATGGTACAACGAAATTTAAAAGTCAATCCCACGGTGCGATTCACAAGAGCAATTTTAAATATATAAGAAAAGGTAAAAATATATACATATATTAAAAAAATAAAATAAAAATTACAGATAAATAACAATAGCAGCTGAGGTAGAACCATTCAGTTGAATGTGAGTGTTATTTCTTATTTTGCATTGTTAAGTTCACGTATGGCTATGGGGTAGAAGCTGTCTCTGAGTCTGTTTGTGCGAGTTTTGAAAGACCTGTACCATCTGCCAGAGGGCAGCAGGTGGAACAGGTTGTGTCCAGGGTGGGAAGGGTCCTTCAGGATGTTGGCTGCCCTGCCAAGGCAGCGAGAGCTGAAGATGTCCTTCAGGGAAGGCAGTGGGCAGCCAGTGATTTTTTGTGCGGTGTTGATGACCCTTTGAAGGGCTCTCCTGTCCGCTGCAGAGCAGCTGGCATACCATGTGGTTATACAGTACTCCAGCACACTCTCGATGGAGCAGCGGTAGAAGGACACCAGCAGCTTCTCCTCCAGGTTGTTTTTCCTGAGGATCCTCAGAAAGTAGAGTCGCTGCTGGGCCTTCTTGACTGCTGTGGTGGTGTTTGTAGTCCAGGAGAGATCCTCCGTAATTTGTGTGCCCAGGAATCTGAAGTCTGAGACCCTTTCCACACAGTCCCCATTGATGAATAGGGGTTTGGGGGCTGCACTGTTCTTACGGAAGTCTATGATAATTTCCTTTGTTTTTGTGGTGTTTAGGATGAGGTTGTTGTCTGAACACCACGCTGCCAGTTTTTGGACTTCCTCCTGTAGGCTGTCTCATCTCCTCCTGAGATACGTCCAACCACAGTCGTGTCGTCCGCAAACTTGACGATGGTGTTGGTGGAGTGGGCGGGGGCACAATCGTGGGTGTAGAGGGCGTAGAGGAGAGGGCTCAACACACAGCCCTGTGTTGAGCCGGTGCTGAGTGTGATGGGGGTGGAGAGGTGATGGCCCAGTCTGACGGTCTGGGGGCGGTTAGACAGAAAGTCCTTGATCCAGAGGCAGATGGGTTGGGAGAGTCCTAAATCCATGAGTTTGGTAACCAGTCTGCTGGGGATGATGATATTGAAGGCGGAGCTAAAGTCAATGAAAAGCATCCTCACATAGCTCCCCTGGTGTCGGAGGTGGGTCAGTGCAGTGTGAAGAGCAGTGGCGATGGCATCCTCAGTGGACCTATTTGCTCTGTAGGCAAACTGGTGTGGATGGAAGGTGGGCGGGAGGCTGGCTTTGATGTGCTGCTGGACCAGCCTCTCGAAACACTTCATGATGACTGGTGTGAGAGCGACCGGTCGGTAGTCGTTAAGGCCGCTGATAACAGGCTTTTTTGGTAGTGGGATGATTGTGGCAGACTTCAGGCACGGTGGGATGATGGATTTGGACAGGGACAGGTGAAGATTTTCGTGAAGACCTCGGAGAGCTGGTCTGCACATACCTTCAGAACCCTTCCTGTCACGCCATCCGGGCCGGCATCCTTCCTCGGGTTCACCTCCCTGAGCACCCGCCTCACTTCATGCTCCTGCACAGTGAGGGTGTAGTTGTTGTTGTTAGGGGCTGGTGGGAGAATGGTGACAAACTCTTCTGGTTCTGCCTCGAAGCGAGCAAAGAAGCAGTGCTGTTGCTGGGCTTGTAGTTGGTGATGTGCTGGATGCCCTGCCACACCCGCCGTGGATCATTGTTGTTAAAGTGGTCCTCTATCTTCCTCTTGTGGGCCGCTTTGTGACAGTTACGAATGACTCAGAAAACACTGAAAACATCAATAATAATAAATGATTAGAGGGTATAGCTTTCAGGTGAGAGGGGGAAAGTTTAAAGGAGATGTGTAGGGCATGTTCTTTTACAAGGCAGTGATGGATGCCTGGAATTGGTAACCAACATTGGTGATGGAAGCAGATAGGACAGTGGAGTTTAAGAGATTTTTAGACAGCCACAGCACATGGATATGCAGAGAAGGGGCCATGTGCAGGTAGAGATGATTAGTTTAACCTGGCATCTCCTTTGGCATGGTCATTGTGGGCTGAAGAGCTTGTTCCTGTGCTGTATTGCTCTATGTTCCATATCGCCGCTACCCACTCTCTGACTTTAAATTAATACCTTTGCCACTGTGTCACCGTAAGTGAGCAACCATTGTCATCACCAATTAGATGAGGATTTGAAGAACAAGATTTTGAGAAGGAGAAGGAAATGGAAGGGGAGGGAACTGAAAAGGCTCCGGACTAGACTTTGAGTCTGAAGAAGGGTTTCGGCCCGAAACGTCGCCTATTTCCTTCGCTCCATAGATGCTGCTGCACCCGCTGAGTTTCTCCAGCATTTTTGTGTACCTTCGATCTTCCAGCATCTGCAGTTCCTTCTTGAACACTTCGGACTAGACTGTTTGTTTGTCTGCAATCTCACAGATGACATTGATGCCCTCTTAAACACAATGTTCAAGTATGACCCACTGTTGAAGTAAATATTAAAATAAACATGAATAATTACAATCATGACATATTACATCTGAATTTCAAGTTATTCTTGCTTATTCCTTTGATTTGTGTTCACATATTTGTTTGTTGTGCTTATGTCCAGTGTAATCCCATTTGCTTGCAGAATGTTTGGTGCATAACTGAATCTGCAAAATCAGGTTTTGGATTGCATTGTCTCAGTATGAGTAAGTTAGTGCAATCATCGGAAAATATGCCATATGCACTGTGAGGGAATAAATCACATTTGAATTTGGCTAGTTTCGGAGTTGACATGCTGTACCTGCAAAATAACATGATGTCATCAAAAACACCTTGCAACAATGGGCAGCCAACAAATGTCAAATGTTGCTACCTATTCCATCTGCTTCTCTCTAACAAAAGGGAAAGAATTGCAATTATCTCTCATGCAATCAAAAGTTTAAAATTAGCTCACTATTGCAATATTGTACTACAAACTATGAAGTAATATTTATAAATTCAAGATTTACATGGTATCAACCCACTTAAAGGCTGAAAATTGACCTGCATAAGAGAAAAAAACGGCCTCACAGTTGCAGTGATCCGGGTTTGATTTTCACCTCAATGCTGTCTGCATGGACTTTGCACGATCTCACCATTACTGTGTAGGTTTCATGTTGGTTCTCCATTTTCTTCACACATCCCATAGACAAACTATTTGGTGGGCTGATGGGCTGCTGTAACATGCCTCTATTGTGAGTGGATGGTTGGAGAATCAAGGGGATGTTGTTGGCTATTTGACAGAGAATAGATTACGAGGAAATGGAATAGGTGAGACTTCCTTGGAACCTGGTATGGACGATGAGCTAAATAGTGTCCCTCTACATCATAAGGAAATAGGAAAAACATTAATATGAGATATTGTTAATCTCAATGCTACAACCAGGAAGAGCATGACTGTTCTTAATGGCTTAAACAGCTCCACCTACATCAACCGACTCCAACTGGTCCAGAACGCAGCCGCCCGACTCATCACCCACACCAAATCCTGGCATCACATCACTCCAGTCCTCAAACAACTTCACTGGCTTCCCATCTCCCACCGGATCACCTACAAAATCCTGATCCTCACCTACAAAGCCCTCCACCATCTGGCCCCCCCATATCTCACTGACCTCCTCTCCCCCTACCAACCCTCACGGTCCCTCAGATCCACATCAGCCGGTCTCCTCTCCATCCACAAGTCCAACCTCCGCAGTTTAGGGGACAGAGCCTTCTCCAGGGCAGCTCCCAGGCTCTGGAACTCCCTCCCCCAACTGATCCGCAATTCTGTGTCCCTCACCATCTTCCAGTCCCGCCTCAAGACCCATCTCTTCACCTCTGCCTATCCTTAGCCCCACGTCCCCCTCCCTTTTCATCTGTGCATTAATTGCCTTATTATTGTGTTTTGTATTGAATTCTGTCTTTACTTTGTGTACTAGTCATGTCTCTACTATTTATTTCATTCCCCTTACATGTTTTTCCTCTACCTGCAAAATTTTTGTAAGGTGTCCTTGAGACTCTTGAAAGGCACCCATAAATAACATTTATTATTATTATTAATGTCCTTCCCTGATAGAGTAAGTTTGTGGTACTGGCCATTGGTTGATTTTTGTATTGACCACCTGGGTAAAGACATCACAAACATTGGCCTTTACTGAATGGTTACTGCTTCTCCCTGAGAGTCATTCATGACTCTCCTGCTTCTCCTTCTCTTGGGCTGGTTGACTTATTCTGCTTGACAATTGTTCATTCTCACAATCAAATTCCATGAGGAAGATCAAGTGGTACACATATCTGACACCAACTGATGTGTGGAGAATCCTCGAAATCACATGCTTTGAAAACCTTTGATACATGATACGTATCAAACCTCTGTAGAATTGCAGCAACAGCCAGAAGAAATCAATTGACAACTAGTCAACTGGCACAGTGATGCAGTGGTATAATTGCTGCCCCTGTCCCACTTTTACACCTAATTCGCGACCTCTGACGACCTAAAAGAAAATCAAGGTCGCGGTAACCTACGACCTCCCACAACCTTACACAACTATGTCTACGATCTCCTATGACTATTTGAAGACCTCCCACGACTATGAAAAATACCTCCTTCGACCTCCTTCGACTATGTTGAAGACTGGCTTCGACCATGTACGTTTTACTACTGTTTGCAGTAGCCCTTTTGCTTCAGCAGCCTTTTAAGAAAGGCAGAAGTGGAAGAGCAAGGGTGAAGTGCAAGAGGTCTCAATGTGTGAATGGAGATGATGTGATGGACTGTCCCAATACACCAGATGACTGGAAGAGATGGAACTTTAAGCACACATTTGGGGCAGTGGATGGCAAGCATGCCATTCTTGTCCCTGTCCCTGTACCCCTCATTTTCCTTTTTGTACAGGATGGCATTCTGCTGGAACCATTCCTCAAGGTCCCCCTCCTGCTGCCTGGTGAAGGTGTAGGGCATAACCTTTCTCCAGCCCTCCCTCACCACCAATGGGGCATCTGCCTCTGATGCTGCCAGACACAGGAGAAAGGGCTGCTTTGCTGCCTTCAAATGAGGCAGTGAGGCATCACCTTTGAGTTTAAAAAATAAAATGTCTCTAATGCTTCCCGAGTATTTCTCCTTCCCTCAGCTCGGAAACCTACAATGTTGGGGGGTGAGCCCATGATGGTGGTAGGGACATATACTACCACCCTGGTCTCCTCCTCCAGGGTCTCTCATGCAGGGCTACCTCCTCCTGCACTATCACCTCCTGTGGCATCACCTCCTGCCACTCCTCCTCTTGGGTGGACAACACCTGCATGGCCGGCATTTTTGAAGGTTGTGCCCTCCACCTGCGCTACTGCCTTTTTGGTGCCATCTTTAAAACACTCTCCAGCTATGAATGAACGTGCCTTGGAGTGACCGAGGTGACGTTCTGCTGTTTAAATAATCTTTTTTTTCTATTGACCTTTTTTTCACCTTAGAGCTATTATCTTCAACTGCCTCCGACCACCTATGACTTACCTACGACCTACCTACGAGTAAAAAGTATCAATTTTTTCCATGCCGACCTAATGTTTACTAATTTTTTATCAGGCTAGAAAAAACGTCGCGACCAACTTGATGCCACGAGTAAGCGGAGACCACTCAAGAGCACGAGGAAGACCTCCAACGACCTTGTGGCGACCATGCTAGGAGTATGAGTCAAGGGCAAACTCGGCAGAGGTCACAAATTAGGTTGTGAAATTGGGACAGGGGCTTTACAGTGCGAGTGACATGGGTTTGAATCCGACTACGGGTGCTGTCTGTACAGAGTTTGTACGTTCTTCTTGTGACTGCATATGTTTTCTGCGGCTTTTCCGGTTTCCTCCCACACTCCAAAGACGTACAAGTTTGTAGGTTAATTGGCTTCAGTAAGATTGTAACTTGTCCTTAGTGCTAGTGTACGGGGTGAACTCTGGTTAGTGTGGACTTAGTGGGCCGAAGGGCCTCTTCCCATGTTGTATTTCTAAAGTTTAAAATAAGGTCTCAACTAATGTGATCCCATCAGTATTACTGAGTTACTGAGTGCTAGTGCCCTCATCCCATTTAATATATATTCAATTGTGTTTGGCAACGGAAGGGTATAACCAGGAGCAAGAATGGCCGTACTATTGGTGAAGACTTGCATTGAAACTGACTGGCATTATGACCTGTCCACCTTGCCTATTCCCAAAGGATACAAGCAAAAGTAATTACAAAGTGGCTGACTCACTCCAGGTCGATTGTGTGCACACTAATATTGAGTATGAAAAGTAAATGCAGTGGAGGCAACTTTCTCATCCAACCTGTCCTCATCAAGTGACTAAATGCAATCAATTTTGATAATTAGGTGTGGGTTTTTGGATAGCTGAGTGAATAATGTCATGTTCGAATCTCAATATAATTGATCTTTATGGTTTAGATTACAATCTGCCATCATGGTACCCAGGTGAATCAAATGGAAAGGAGCAACTGGTTGGAAGCCATTCACAAGCTGAAAGGTACGTGCCAGGGGATGTATTTCCTTTGGATTTGTTAGGTGGTTGTGGGCAGGTGAATTTCCAGTTTCCTGCAGAAGTCAGACTTACCTTGAATGGCACAAAGGAGTACTACCTTTTGGGACAACTTCAGTCTTCACATCAGATGCACAATGAGTGTTTAACCTTTTAGACATAGAAGCCTATTACAGAGTGTACAGACACATGGGAAGCTCAAACAAGATGGATCTAGTTTATTCAAGGGTTCTACTTGAACTGCAGCCAGACCATAATAGGCACATAATGTGGTACATCATTAATGATGATGCATGGATTTCTCGTACTAAAACACCAAGTTGATTTTCGTGGGTGCCTCATGTATCAACAGTGTGGCTGACATTTTGCAAAGCTCCTTCCATTCTTGACCCCACACATTTTCCAGCAGGAAAGATTAATATCCCTGCCGTGCGATCAGTAATATTGTTAATTCGTTAAGGGCCTGTCCCACATAGGAGATTTTTTTTGGCGACTGCCGGAGGCTGTCATAGTCGTAGCAGGTCACCAAAAAAGCGGTAACTGGACCCCCCCCACCCCCCCCCACGACAATGTCTACGACATGTTACGACAATCTACCACCTAGTCGACGTCAACCTACCGACATTCGGCGACCCATTAGGATGTCCACCTACAACCACACCTACGACAACCTACGAGCACACAGGCGACAACTAAAGTCAACCTACGACCACACAGGCGACAACTAAAGTCAACCTACGACCACACAGGCGACAAGCTACGACAAGCAACGACCACACAGGCGACAAGCTACGACAAGCAACGACCACACAGGCGACAAGCTACAACAAGCAACGACCCTGTCGGCGACAATGAAGACGACTGAAGACAATTCAGTCATCGGTACTTGTGGCCGGTTGATGTAGGTAGACATAGGTAGTCGCCAATGGGAATTCACTAAAGTCAGCACCCGGCAACAACTGGCGACAACCTGCCTCAGTACCTACCACAGAAGAAGACAAGCTGCGACAAGCCCACAGTCGCCGAAAGGTTTTAATCATTTCAAAATCCAGCGGTGACCAGAAAAATTATGCAACTCTTTAAAGGCCTGTCCCACTTGGGCATCATTTGCCCGTCACGCAGGTGGCGCACAAAGATTTTGTGAATCCCAAAATTCTGGGGCGTCACGCGTGACCGTACGTTACTGCCTACGCCACCACATCTCACCATGCGCCATGCACGCATCACGTGCGTGTCATGTCGCACTCGTCGTGACGCGTACATGATGTCGCATAAATGACGAGCAAATGGGACAGGCCCTTAAGGCGACTTGAGGAGACTACTCACGACCATACAGGCGACATCCAGGTGACCATGTGGCAACAGCCTAATCGCTTGTAGTCGCTTAAAAAATCGCCTATTTGGGACAGGGGCTTTAGATTGAACATTATTAGGCACAAAGCCAAGTTCACTGGAGTACCCCAAATATTGATTCCTGATTTATAGGAATTATCTCTATCCTCCTCTGATTTTGAGTGGGTCCTTTGGTTTGCATGCTGATAAGTAGCCCTTGGTTGTTCTGGAAGTTAGTACAAAGTTTTCTTTGGCTTTCAATTCAAAGAAGGCTTTACAACTGAGCTGGAATCTGGAAGTGGCTGCTTTAACCACACTTAAAATTCACAAGGAACAGGATCTATTGAGTATGCATTTGCTTTATTACTCACATCAGAACCTTTGCTGCTGATATTAATATGCTTCTCTAGCTGTCTTTAAATTGTCCAAGAGCAGTCTTCGCTATTCAATGTAGAAGCTATTTATATCAAAATGACTTTGTCGTGCTTATATTCTCTGCATTAGAAGCCTTAAAAGCTGACTTCTAAAATGTTTGATTTTATTACTTTGCATTGATGTATGATTTTTGCATTTTCCTGCAACTCATTTTGTCCTCTAATTGCATATTTTTCTACAGAAGTAGAGACTTCGATGACCCTTTTTTTTATGAGTTCAAACTCCATTATTAAACTAAAAGCAAAAGCAAAGCTGCAGTGTGGATTTAATATGAAGAGCCTGAATGCAAGTTGCCATTTAAGCTCATGTTTTAACTGCAATAAAGCTTTTGGTAGGGATGTCTATCTTTCTCAATAAGATAAAGACCTGCCTCTGCACAGTGCATTAGTGTGCTGATCATAGCTCTCACAGCACTTCCCATTCACAGAATTAGGCAGGGAATGCAGGAGACATATTCCCTTCAGTAAGATCCCAGACCAAGCACTGAGATGAAGTGTAGGAATGGGTGATGTTATGGGTCGAGACCCTTCTTCAGTCTGAAGAAGGGTCTTGAACCGAAACATCACCCATTCCTTCTCTCCAGAGACGCTGCCTGTCCCGTTGAGTTACTCCAGCAATTTGTGAAGATTTTGAACTGACAGTCACTGCTTGAAGGATGTCAATGTCAACGAATGCTGGCAAAATTGACGATGAGCCTCTTTTCTTGAAGTTGCCTCAGCTTGAATATGGTAAGAGAAGAGTACATTAGGAAAATATGGCAGAGAGAAATACAGAGGGACAGAAACTGATTTGTGGATAAAGCAAGGTGGTATAAGAAGCACCAATTGAGAATGAAGTTTGTTACTAGTTGATAGAAAGTGAGAGATGAAATAAGAAAGAGAAAGTTGAGTGCTTGAAATGAATGTCAAATTGACAATTGAAGTCACTTGTGAACCATTGGGGAGAATTTAATGTTATTGTCAGTTAGCCACGTGGAAGCCTTACAGAGCTTAATCGTTGCTGCTGAATTATAATGTACAATCTGATCCCTGTTGCAACAAAATGTTTTAAAAGCCAATTGAAAAGGAAGTCAAAGTGCAAAATAAGAAATTCTTGTTCTTGGGTCCAAATGTCCTGGGGTCTATTCCTCAATATAAAAATGCAAGGATATAATCATTGTCTTGGATAGCATTGTTTCAAGCAACCTCTGACTGATTGAGGCAAATCCTCCACTACATGTGCAGATAATAATGGGCCTGTCCCACTTACGCGTCTTTTTCGGTGACTGCCGGCACCCGTCATAGGTCGTTGCAGGTCGCCGAATATTTTCAACATGTTGAAAATCCAGCGGCGACCAGAACAAGGTACGACTCTTTGGGCGACTACACACGACCGTACAGGCTTCACTCCGCGACATGTCGCCAGGGTGTCGCCTATATGGTCGTAAGTAGTCTCCCCAGTCGCCCAAAGGGTCGTAGCGTCTTTCTGGTCACCGCTGAATTTTCAACATGTTGAACATTTTCTCTGACCTGCAACGACCTATGATGGGGGCTGACAGTCGCCGAAAAAGTTGCGTATGTGGGACAGGCCCATAATTGTGCTATTGTAAAGCAAAGGGTGCAAAACAGTTTCTGTTCAGCAATCGGAATTCTGCACAAACATCCATGGATTTCCCACCACTCCTGTTGGAAAACCTACCAGAGGACCCATGCCAGATTGGCACAAGCAGAACAAACCCGCCATGACATCTATGTAAAAAAGTGTCTGTGATGGATTTTATTTGATATAGTTAAGTTTAAAGTTACAGGTTTTAATTTATGTAGGTTAAAAGTTGTGAGAGTGAGAGCACGAGTGTACACTATGAACAGAGCAAGGGAGAATGTCCATGGGAACGGGAGAGATAAAAGAAACTGCAGCAGCTTGTATGCGGGAGTCATAGTCTTAGAGTCACACAGCATGGTAACAGCTCCTACGGCCCAACTTGCCTACACTGGCCAAAATGTCCCATCGATACTAGACCCACCTGCCTGCAATTGACTCATATCCATCCAAACCTGTCTTATCCGCGTACCTGTCTAATTCTTTCTTAAAATTTGCAATAGTTCCTGTCTCAACTAACTCCTCTGGCAGCTCCGTACACCCACCACCCTTTGTGTAAAGTGTAAGTAAATTGTGTGGGAAGCCATTACACGGTGTGAATTATGTTGATGCTAAGGGCTGCAAATGCAATAAAGAAGTCTTAAGTAGGGATGACTTATTCAACTAATTTGCTAAGGTACTGAAATACTTTTGACTCCAAACAGCAGTTCAAATATTTCCTTTGTTCCATAGATGCTGCTGCACCCGCTGAGTTTCTCCAGCATTTTTGTGTACCTTCGATTTTCCAGCAGCTGCAGTTCCTTCATAAACACAGCAGTTCAAGGATGTTGCTCGTAGGGAGCATGTTCCAGACAACTTCTGACCAGAACTCATCTATAGCTTAACTAGATGGTTCATATGACCCTATCCCTTTCCATCCAATATTCTCATCCAATAATCCAGGTAAGATAATCCATGGAGACATGAAAGCAAACGGCTTGAGGAACTCAGTAGGTCAGGCAGCATCTGTGGAGGTTGCAGGTTGAGACCCTTCCTCTAGACTGAGGGAAGATGGTAGGTTTAAAATGGTGAGAGGGTGGGTCATGAGCTGGCACATGGTAAGTATATCCAGATGAGGAGGGGTGGATTGATGAATGGAGTTGAGGTTGGAGAGGAGAGGGGGTGGTAAGAGGGGTGAAACAACAATAGGTGTTGGGGTGGTGGGGGCGCTGCAAGCCGGCGCCCTGTCAGCAGCGTGTCCGTTTTTTCCCAACTTTTTTTGTTTTTTTAGTATGTTCTGAAGTATGTTTTTAATGGTTCTTTGTGTGTTTTGTGTGGGGGGTGGTGTGGGGGGGGTGAGGGGGAAACCGCTTCGGTCGCCTCCTCCACGGAGAGGCGACTTTTTCCAGGTCGCCTCCCCCATGGCCTAACAGCAAGGATTGGCGCGGCCTTTCCCGGAGATGCGCCCGGGGCTTCAGCGGTGGGCGCAGCGCGGACTCTCGTCGTGGAACGGGTGAGCCCTCGCTGGGGCTCGCTGGAGGGAAGCGCTCCGTTTCGCTGGCCCGAGGCAGCCGGCAGCCTGAAGCCGCGGTCTGCACAGCTCCAGCTGGCACGGCGTCTACAGCCCGGGATCTCACGTTGGGGACCCGGGGGAAGAAGAAGCTTCCACCGCCGGCCCGCGGCCAACTTCTATCATGGGCCCGGCGTGGACTTACCATCACCCCTGGAGGGGAGCTTCGACCGCCGGCCCTGCGGTCTGCGGTGCTTCTGGCTGCGGCGCGGCGGGGACTTTAAATCTTCGACCGCCGGCCTGCGGCCTACACCATCCTGAAGCCGCGGTCTCCGGTGGGGAAGAGCTGACTATGGACTGGCTCTGGACTCTGGTCCCGACCACGGGGGGAAATGGAGGAGGACCGGCCAATTTTTGTGCCTTCCCCCACAGTGATGAATGCTGTGGTGGATGTTTGTGTTAGATGTTTATTGTGTATTGTGTGTTCTTTCTCACTGTATCGCTGCTGACATATTCATTTCACTTGCACTTTATGTGCAATGTGACGAATAAACCCGTATTGTATTGTATTGTATTGTATTGTATTGTATTGTGATAGGTGGAAGTAACTTGGGAGCTCCAGATGAGGGAATCGGATGGGAAAGAAAGTATGGGACTAAATGAGCGAGGTGAGTGAGCAGATGGGAATGGGGGTTAGGGAGGAGATCCAATGGGAGGAATGTGTAGATGGTTGGTAGCTGGAGTGAATGGGAAACAGGTTGGGTAAGAGGTGGTGAGGTGTAGGGGTAAAGAAGAGTATCAGTGGGAAGTTCTGCATGTACAGAGGGACAGAGACAATGCTGGTTACCTGAAATGAAATAATTCAATGTTCATGTTAGGTTGTAAACTAATGAGATGGAATGTGACGTGCTGTTCCTCCAGTTTGTATTTGGCCTCGTCTTGGCCGTGTGGAAGACTAAGGATAGATAGGTCACTTTGGGAATGGGAAGGAGAGATAAAATGGCTAGCAAGCAAGCAGGAGCTCAAGGTGACCGTGGCGGATACAGTGAGGTTGATCAGCAAAGTGACCACAGAGTCAGTGCTTGAATATGATCCATGGACCTCTGGAGATACCTGTCAATAAAACTAAGAGCCAGGGCTCTGCCCTCAATGATCACTGCTGAATGATATAGTACTGTCCAGTGGGTAATTTTGTACATGCGATTCTATACGGGCTGGCTGATGAGGAAACTGCATGTGGCTAAGTATCGGCTGCTGTGAGAAATTAAATTCAAGATTTTTATTAATGCCTTCCGTCAGTTTCACCAAGGGCACAGTTGATTTTCACAATCTGTTGAGCTTTTGAAAAAATATATATTAGGGAGAAGACGCTCTCTATTAACATCCAAAACATATGACAAATCTTTCCATCATGGTTCTTCAGTATTTAAAACGTAGTATTTCTTTTTCTCAGCTGATCCCATTCTATGAATACAAAGAAGCAAATAACCATATAACCATATAACAATTACAGCACGGAAACAGGCCATCTCGACCCTTCTAGTCCGTGCCGAACACGTATTCTCCCCTAGTCCCATATACCTGCGCTCAGACCATAACCCTCCATTCCTTTCCCGTCCATATAACTATCCAATTTATTTTTAAATGATAAAATCGAACCTGCCTCCACCACCTTCCCTGGAAGCTCATTCCACACAGCCACCACTCTCTGAGTAAAGAAGTTCCCCCTCATGTTACCCCTAAACTTCTGTCCCTTAATTCTCAAGTCGTCCCCTTGTTTGAATCTTCCCTACTCTCAGTGGGAAAAGCTTATCCACGTCAACTCTGTCTATCCCTCTCATCATTTTAAAGACCTCTATCAAGTCCCCCCTTAACCTTCTGCGCTCCAAAGAATAAAGCCCTAACTTGTTCAACCTTTCTCTGTAACTTAGTTGCTGAAACCCAGGCAACATTCTAGTAAATCTCCTCTGTACTCTCTCTATTTTGTTGACATCCTTCCTATAATTAGGCGACCAAAATTGTACCCCATACTCCAGAATTGGCCTCACCAATGCCTTGTACAATTTTAACATTACATCCCAACTTCTATACTCAATGCTCTGATTTATAAAGGCCAGCACACCAAAAGCTTTCTTTACCACCCTATCTACATGAGATTCCACTTTCAGGGAACTGTGCACAGTTATTCCCAGATCCCTCTGTTCACCTGCATTCTTCAATTCCCTACCATTTACCATGTACGTCCTATATTGATTTGTCCTGCCAAGATGTAGCACCTCACACTTATCAGCATTAAACTCCATCTGCCATCTTTCAGTCCACTCTTCCAACTGGCATAAATCTCTCTGTAGACTTTGAAAATCTACTTCATTATCCACAACCCCACCTATCTTAGTATCATCTGCATACTTACTAATCCAATTTACCACACCATCATCCAGATCATTGATGTACATGACAAACAACAGTGGACCCAACACAGATCCCTGTGGCACCCCACTAGTCACTGGCCTCCAACCTGACAAACAACCATCCACCATTACTCTCTGGCATCTCCCATTCAGCCACTGTTGAATCCATCTTGCTACTCCACCATTAATACCCAACCATTGAACATTCTTAACCAACCTTCCATGAGGAACCTTGTCAAAGGCCTTACTGAAGTCCATATATACAACATCCACTGCTTTACCCTCATCAATTTCCCGAGTAACCTCTTCAAAAAATTCAAGAAGATTAGTCAAACATGACCTTCCAGGCACAAATCCATGTTGACTGTTCCTAATCAGACCCTGTTTATCCAGATGCTTATATATATTATCTCTAAGTATCCTTTCCATTAATTTGCCCACCACTGACGTCAAACTAACAGGTCTATAATTACTAGGCTTACTCTTAGACCCCTTTTTAAACAATGGAACAACATGCGCAGCACGCCAATCCTCCGGCACTATTCCCGTTTCTAATGACATTTGAAATATTTCTGTCATAGCCCCTGCTATTTCTACACTAACTACCCTCAATGTCCTAGGGAATATCCTGTCCGGACCTGGAGACTTATCCACTTTTATATTTCTCAAAAGTGTCAGTACTTCCTCTTCTTTGAATCTCATAGTTTCCATAGCTACTCTGCTTGTTTCCCTTACCTCACATAATTCAATATCCTTCTCCTTGGTGAATACCGAAGAAAAGAAATTGTTCAATATCTCCCCCATCTCTTTTGGCTCTGCAGATAGCTGTCCACTCTGACTCTCTAATGGACCAATTTTATCCCTCGTTATCCTTTTGCTATTAATATAGCTGTAGAAACCCTTTGGGTTTACTTTCACCTTACTTGCCAAAGCAACCTCATATCTTCTTTTAGCTTTTCTAATTTCTTTCTTAAGATTCTTTTTACATTCTTTATACTCCTCAAGCACCTCATTTACTCCATGCTGCCTATAATTATTGTAGATCTCCCTCTTTTTCTGAACCAAGTGTCCAATTTCCCTTGAAAACCATGGCTCTTTCCGATGTTTACTATTTCCTTTCAACCGAACAGGGACATAAAGATTCGGTACTCTTAAAATTTCACCTTTAAATGTCCTCCATTTCTCTTCCACATCTTTCCCATAAAACAAAATGTCCCAATTTACTCCTTTTAAATCCTTTCGCATCTCCTCAAAGTTAGCCTTTCTCCAATCAAAAATCACAACCCTAGGTCCGGTTCTGACCCTCTCCATAATTATATTGAAACTAATGGTATTGTGATCGCTGGTCCCGAACTGTTCCCCAACGCATACCTCTGCCACCTGACTCCTGCCTCACACACTGACTGCTAGCTTTCCCAATTTGAGTCCGTCCCCCCAACCATACTAGTTTAAAGTCTCCCCAGTAGCCTTTGCAAATCTCCCCGCCAGGATATTGGTCCCCCTCGAATTCAAGTGCAACCCGTCCTTTCTGTACAGGTCACACCTTCCCCAAAAGAGGTCCCAATGATCCAGAAACTTGAATCCATACCCAATGCACCAGTCCCTCATCCACTCATTTATCCTCCACCTCGCTCCATTCCTACTCTCACTGTCGCGTGGCACAGGCAGTAATCCTGAGATTGTTACCTTTGCAGTCCTTCTCCTTAACTCTCTACCTAACTCCCTAAATTCTTCTTTCAGGACCACTTCTCTTTTTTTACCTATGTCGTTGGTACCTATATGTACCACAACCTCAGGCTCCTCTCCCTCCCATTTCAGGATTTCTTGGACACGTTCAGACACATCCCTGACCCTGGCACCAGGGAGGCAAACTACCATCCGGGTCTCCTGTCTGCGTCCACCGAATCGCCTATCCGACCCCCTGACTATAGAGTCCCCTATTACAATTGCCCTCCTCTTCTTTTCCTTACCCTTCTGAGCAACAAGACCTGTCTTTATGCCAGAGGCCCGGCCGCTGTCGCTGCCCCCAGGTAGGCTGTCTCCCCCACCTTTACTCAAACATGAGTACTTATTTTCAAGGTGTACAGCCACCGGGGTACACACCAGTCCCTGCCTCTGCCCGTTGCCCTTCCTAACTGTGACCCAGTTTTCTGTCTCCCGTGGTCTTGGAGTGACCACCTCCCTGTAACTCCTATCTATGACCTCCTCACTCTCCCTGAGCAGACAGAGGTCATCAAGTTGCTGTTCCAGGTTCCTAACACGGTCCCTTAGGAGCCCCATCTCGACGCACCTGGCGCAGATGTGGACGTCTGGAGGACACTCAGACTCCATGACCTCCCACATCTGACATCCAGAATAATGCCAGAACAGAATGCATTCAGCCATTCAGATCGATATAACTATCTTAAGGGGGCACATTGTCAGTCCATGACTTAATGACACATTCGGGTGTTGTAATATACATTGCAGTCCTTCCTTGGACTCTACACTGATCCTGTTGCAGGTCGCAGGTGATGTGGGATCGGGAAGCTGATTAATTTCAATGGGGTTTTAGAACAATAACTTTGGAGACAAAGGTAAAGGTAAGAAATTTAATTTTAATTATGATGCCTTAGTTTAATGTTGTATTCTAAGTGTTTACATAGGATATAGAATAGTGCAGTACAAAAATGGGCCCTCCGGCCCACAATGTTTGTACTGAATGTGGTGCCGTTAAACTGATCTCATATGCCTGTACATGACCCATATCCCTCTATTCCCTGCACTTCTAAGTACCTATCTTAAAAACCTCTGAAATACCACTATTGTATCTGACTCCAGCACCACCGATGGAGAAAACAATCCAAGTCTATCCAACCTCCTTGTAGCTGAAACCCACTAATCCAGGCTGCATTCTGGTAAACAACCTCTGCACTCGCCCCAAAGCTTTCTCACCTTTCCGGTAATGGGGCGTACAGAACAACACGCATTACTCTGAATGTGGCCTAACCAAAGTCCTTTAGTGCAGCATTATGACTTCCTGACTCTAAGAGTCATAGAATCATACAGTGTACAAGCAGGCCCTTCAGCCCTACTTACCCACACCAGCCAACATGTTATACCTGCCCGCGTTTAGTCCATATCCCTCCAAACCTGTCCTATCCATGTACCTGTCTAACTGTTTCTTAAATGTTGCGATAGTCCCTGCCTCAACTACCTCCTCTGGCTGCTTGTTCCATACACCCGCAACCATTTGTTCAAAAAAGTTGCCCCGCATATTCCTATTAAATCTTTTCCCCTTCACCTTAAACCTATGTCCTCTCGTCCTTGATTCACCTACTCTGGGTAAAATCAACATAAATATCCACTGCCCTGCCTTCATCAATCTCCTTTATCATGTGGAGGAATTGAGTGAAATCCAGGTTAGCCGAGAAGTGGTGTTGGGTAAATTAAATGGATTAAAGGCCGATAAATCCCCAGGGCCAGATAGGCTGCATCCCAGAGTACTTAAGGAAGTAGCTCCAGAAATAGTGGATGCATTAGTAATAATCTTTCAAAACTCTTTAGATTCTGGAGTAGTTCCTGCGGATTGGCGGGTAGCAAACGTAACCCCACTTTTTAAGAAGGGAGGGAGAGAGAAAACGGGGAATTACAGACCAGTTAGTCTAACATCGGTAGTGGGGAAACTGCTAGAGTCAGTTATTAAAGATGGGATAGCAGCACATTTGGAAAGTGGTGAAATCATTGGACAAAGTCAGCATGGATTTACAAAAGGTAAATCATGTCTGACGAATCTTATAGAATTTTTCGAGGATGTAACTAGTAGCGTGGATAGGGGAGAACCAGTGGATGTGGTGTATCTGGATTTCCAGAAGGCTTTCGACCTGGTCCCACATAAGAGATTAGTTTACAAACTTAAAGCACACGGCATTGGGGGTTCAGTATTGATGTGGATAGAGAACTGGCTGGCAAACAGGAAGCAAAGAGTAAGAGTAAACGGGTCCTTTTCACAATGGCAGGCAGTGACTAGTGGGGTACCGTGAGGCTCAGTGCTGGGACCCCAGCTATTTACAATATATATTAATGATCTGGATGAGGGAATTGAAGGCAATATCTCCAAGTTTGCGGATGACACTAAGCTGGGGGGCAGTGTTAGCTGTGAGGAGGATGCTAGGAGACTGCAAGGTGACTTGGATAGGCTGGGTGAGTGGGCAAATGTTTGGCAGATGCAGTATAATGTGGATAAATGTGAGGTTATCCATTTTGGTGGCAAAAACAGGAAAGCAGACTATTATCTAAATGGTGGCCGACTAGGAAAAGGGGAAATGCAGCGAGACCTGGGTGTCATGGTACACCAGTCATTGAAAATGGGCATGCAGGTGCAGCAGGCAGTGAAGAAAGCGAATGGTATGTTAGCTTTCATAGCAAAAGGATTTGAGTATAGAAGCAGGGAGGTTCTACTGCAGTTGTACAGGGTCTTGGTGAGACCACACCTGGAGTATTGCGTACAGTTTTGGTCTCCAAATCTGAGGAAGGACATTATTGCCATAGAGGGAGTGCAGAGAAGGTTCACCAGACTGATTCCTGGGATGTCAGGACTGTCTTATGAAGAAAGACTGGATAGACTTGGTTTATACTCTCTAGAATTTAGGAGATTGAGAGGGGATCTTATAGAAACTTACAAAATTCTTAAGGGGTTGGACAGGCTAGATGCAGGAAGATTGCTCCCGATGTTGGGGAAGTCCAGGACAAGGGGTCACAGCTTAAGGATAAGGGGGAAATCCTTTAAAACCGAGATGAGAACAACTTTTTTCACACAGAGAGTGGTGAATCTCTGGAACTCCCTGCCACAGAGGGTAGTCGAGGCCAGTTCATTGGCTATATTTAAGAGGGAGTTAGATGTGGCCCTTGTGGCTAAGGGGATCAGAGGGTATGGAGAGAAGGCAGGTACGGGATACTGAGTTGGATGATCAGCCATGATCATAATGAATGGCGGTGCAGGCTCGAAGGGCCGAATGGCCTACTCCTGCACCTTATTTCTATATTTCTATGTTTCACCTCAAAAAACTCAGTCAAGTTAGTAAGACATGACCTGTCACGTACAAAGTCATGCTGGCTATCCCTAATAGGCCCATTCTCTTCCAAGTGGGATTAAATCCTATCTCAAGAATTCTCTCAAATAATGTCTCTATCACTGACTTGTGGCTCACTAGCCTATAGTTCCTTGGACTGTCTTTACTTCCTTAAACAAAAGAATAACATTGGACTCACTCCAGTCCCCTGGGACCTCACCCGCAGCTAGAGAAGAAACAAAGATCCTCGTCAAGGTCCCCATCATCTCTCTTGCTGCTTCTCTCAATAACCTGGGATAGATCCCAACAGGCCCTGGGGACATCCACTTTAATACTCTTCAAGAGCCTCAGCACCACCTCCTTCTCAATCTCAAACTGACCTTTTATATTATGATTAATTATCTTTTTCATCTTTTATTTATTTATGCAATAATTTATTTCTATTTGTTACTTATGAAATGTCTCTAAATGGCAGATACATTAAAAAAAAAACATTAACTTCAGTGGTAATTTTGACTGAAGGCAAAGGTTTGTCCCAACTTTATTTTCTGATCAGGACGATCAGGAATATTTGGCGGTCTGCCCTACATTTCATGCAACCAATTTATTGTTGGACTTCACAGCTGGACTCAGCATAGGTACGTGCAGGTGTGCAGAGACCGTGGACAGCAATTCCAAGCAGCAAGCTTGAATCAACATTTATTAGCAATTAGTGCTTAACTTTACACAGTCTTACATACCCTGGAAATCTGCCTCAGAAAAGGGAAAATGATCTCTGCAGCCATTCCTGTTGTTCATTATTGTTTCAGTGCAATGGACAACCTTCAATCAAAGTCATTGTGATGATGATTGAAGCCATGATATGGGATGATATGTAATGATGTCAATATAAGTAGACTGTTTCCTACATACTGTAACAACAGGATATTTCCTTGTTTTGTCTTGGTTCCTCTAACTATACCACCCATCACTGCCATTTCTTGTTGATCCACAAACATTTTTCGATGGAGACTGTTGAATGACAAGATGTAGAGTGCAGGCAATGGCTCTGTTGCAATGGATCTAAATTTGTTTACCAGTCCAGAAATAAAATTGTATTAAAGCACCTCTTACAGTGAATTACCTTTTGGAAAGTAGTGACGACTTGATAATCAAATACAATGCCGCTATGACAATAGTATCTGCCAGCTGCAATTGGGAAAGATGTGTTATTTAGTTCAGTTGAATGGGAACAGCCTGTTTCAATATGAATATAGCATTGGTTCTTGAACATCCAGTTGCACAGGCTGATAAAATCATTTTTTTAATGTCTTAACTCAAGAACAGGTGTCCATAGAAACATAGAAACATAGAAAATGGGTGCAGGAGTAGGCCATTCGGCCCTTCGAGCCTGCACCGCCATTCAATATGATCATGGCTGATCATCCAACTCAATATCCTGTACCTGCCTTCTCTCCATACCCCCTGATCCCTTTAGCCACAAAGGCCACATCTAACTCCCTCTTAAATATAGCCAATGAACTGGCCTCAACTACATTCTGTGGCAGAGAATTCCAGAGATTCACCACTCTCTGTGTAAAAAATGTTTTTCTCATCTCGGTCCTAAAAGATTTCCCCTTTATCCTTAAACTGTGGCCCCTTGTTCTGGACTTCCCCAACATCGGGAACAATCTTCCTGCATCTAGCCTGTCCAACCCCTTAAGAATTTTGTAAGTTTCTATAAGATCCCCCCTCAATCTTCCAAATTCTAGCGAGTACAAGCCGAGTTTATCCAGTCTTTCTTCATATGAAAGTCCTGACATCTCAGGAATCAGTCTGGTGAACCTTCTCTGTACTCCCTCTATGGAGGTTGTAAGGAAGTCCTTGTAAGGAGGTCCTACTGCAGTTGTACAGGGCTCTGGTGAGATTTCACCTGGAGTATTGTGTGCAGTTTTGGACTCCTAATTGAGGAAGGACTTTATTGCTAGTGAGGGAGTGTAGCATGGGTTCACCAGGTTAATTCCAGTGATGGCGGGCCTGACATATGATGAAAGAATGGGTCGACTGGGCTTGCATTCACTGATGAGAGGGGATCTTATAGAAAGATATAAAATTATTCAAGGATCGGACAGGCTGGATGCAGGAAAAATGTTCTCGATGTTGGGGGAGACCAGAACCAGGGATCACAGTTTAAGAATAAGGAGTAGGCCATTTAGGACTGAGATGAGGAAACCCAGATAGTTGTGAATCTGTGGAACTCTCTGCCACAGAAGGCAATGGAGGCCAATTCACTGGATGTTTTCAAGAGAGAGTTAGATTTAGCTCTTAGGGCTCCCTGTTATTCTTACACTGTGGCCCCTGATTCAGGACTTCCCCAACATTGCGAAAAAATTTCCTGCATCTTGCTCGTTGCACTTCCCTTTTTCCTAACCTGACACCATTGAGATACTAATCCATTTTTCTATATTACTGTATTTCCTTGCAAAATGATAGGAGGCTACTCTGCTCATTGAGTCTATGGGAGTTCACAGGGCAATCCTGTGGCCCACACTGTATAATAGATTGTTCCCACATTGTCATCAATTTCCATTAACCCCTCCCTTCCTTTCATTTTCTACAATCTACTTACACTAAGGGTAATTGGGATGTAATGTTAAAATTGTACAAGGCATTGGTGAGACCAATTCTGGAGTATGGTGTACAATTTTGGTCGCCCAATTATAGGAAGGATGTCAACAAAATAGAGAGAGTACAGAGGAGATTTACTAGAATGTTGCCTGGGTTTCAGCAACTAAGTTACAGAGAAAGGTTGAATAAGTTAGGTCTTTATTCTCTGGAGCGCAGAAGGTTAAGGGGGGACTTGATAGAGATCTTTAAAATGATGAGAGGGATAGACAGAGTTGACGTGGACAAGCTTTTCCCATTGAGAGTAGGGAAGATTCACACAAGAGGACATTACTTCAAAATTAAGGGACAGAAGTTTAGGGGTAACATGAGGGGGAACTTCTTTACTCAGAGAGTGGTAGCTGTGTGGAATGAGCTTCCAGTGGAAGTGGTGGAGGCAGGTTCGATTTTATAATTTAAAAATAAATTGGATAGGTATATGGATGGGAAAGGAATGGAGGGTTATGGTCTGAGTGCAGGCAGATGAGACTAGGTGAAAATAATTGTTTGGCACGGACTTGTAGGGCCGAGATGGCCTGTTTCCATGCTGGAATTGTTATATGGTTATATAATTTACAGCGGGTGAGATGTCTTTGGTATATGGGACAAAACTAGTGTAGATGGTGAAAACTTACTTGGTCTCAGGGAGAATGTGCAAACTCCATACAGACAGCACTTGATGCAGCATTGTGCTGCTCAAAATCCCCCAGCACCTATTGATGGCAAGTCCCTACTGAGTACATAAGACAATGGTGGCAATCCATTGTGCCCTATCCATTTCCAGATCATTCTTTGTTGGTACTGGATTCAGAATTTGTAGCTAAGTGAGTATGGTAAACTCTGCACAGGTTTCCTCATTGAAGTCAATCTCAGTGAGGTTGGAACATCCTTTTCATAACATTGTACTTCTGGAAGACCAGTCATGAAGAGTGAACAGGTGAAAATACATTGAAAGTTTGAATAAATGATCACATGCAAGCTGCGCAGGGATAAGGCAATGGGATGTTCTTCGGTGTCTAAAACAGCAGCCCTCAAGGTGAGGAAGCAGGCCTTTCTGGTTTAGCACTCAAAAAGATCTGAAAAATTCACCAATTCCCTCTCCCTTGGTTAATGTTGTAGTCCATAGAAAACTCACTTTTCCAGTCAAAAACATCTAGTTTCGAAAGCAAAGTTATTTTCCTTTCTACTGACTGAGATGGTCGAATACTCAAGGGCAATGATTCTTCGGATGAAGATGCACACAATACTGGGGCCCAGTACAGAAGCATAACAGATAAAATTTGCCTTGCCGAAATCATCCATCTTGTGGAAACTGATGTTGATTTTAGCTTTGCTGGACTGACAAATCCAAAGAAAAATACTGTGAAACCCTTCTCACTCTTTTATCAAGTTCCATATAATTTGAGAACTTCCCCAGATGAACCTTTGAGTACTTGATAACATTATGTTTGTCACTTGCTTGAACATATTGTGTTATAATTATTAGCAACTATACTCCAACCCATTTCAATACAGACTAATACAAAAATAAAAACAGATATGTGAAGATACCGACAATGTAGTTTCTCAGGTAACCAAGAATGACAGATTCAGCCTCTAAAACATTTCGATGGTAATGCCTGGCCAAATCCTCTGATCTCGAAAGGTCGTGTTTTCATATATTATATCTGGAGTAACAAAAGCCTTTCCTTCTGCTCCCAAAGAAATGAATTAGTACAGCCTTTCCATCACCAAAAACATCATACTGTTATCCAATAAGAGAATCTGAGCAGAGTCGTATTCAAATATTAGCATACAATTGTATCTCAGGATTTTGGGAATGCAGAAATCACCGAAACAATATGACATGTTCAATTATTTTTCTTTAGATTTTAGAGATTTTTCATGAAAATGGCCCTTTGGCCCATCGAGTATGCCAACCACTGATCGCCCCAAAACTAATGTTTTAGAAGGAACTGCAGATGCTGGGAGAGTCTGAAGAAGGGTTTCGACCCGAAATGTCACCTATTTCCTTCGCTCCATAGATGCTGCCTCACCCGCTGAGTTTTTCCAACATTTATGTCCACACCCGAAAACGAATTCTGTGTTATCCTACTACATATTTGGGACAATTTACAGTAGCCAATTAACCTACAAACCTGCATGTCTTTTGAATGTGGGATGATGCCAGAGCACCCCAAGAAAATCCAAGTGGTCACAGGGAGAACGTACAAAATCCACACAGACAGCAACCGTTGTCAGGATCACACACAATTCTCTGGATCTGGTGCTGTAAGGCAGTAGCTCTATTGCGGCATCACAGTGCTGTCAATGTTGGTCTCAATCACTCAAGTTACAGCAGTCGTACTAAACCCTTCAAAACCCCAAAGGAGGAAAATATATCAATAATTAAGTATGAACATATTTGTGCCTGTTTATCAAGGGAAAGATTTTGCATGGTTAATTACATTTATTGGCATCTGTTGTTTGATCTTTTGATAATCATGTAACAGAATTGATGCTTACAGTTAGGCCTGAGAAAGTTTGGGCCAAACTCTTGTGAATATCAGACAAGCATGTTGAAAATAATCGTGGCATTGAAAGGTTACTAGGCAAGAAACAACAATTGTATTCACTGTGGTAAAAAGAAGAATGAAGCAGTATAGAGTCATGGAGCCATCCAATATGGAAATAAGCTATCTTTCCCATCACATCCAAATCACACAATTGGCAATGTGTATCCTCTGTATTTCAATCATTTGTATTATCTATACCATATATAGTCATCTGTATCAATCCTAACTTCTAGCACCTGTCCCATAGCCTTCCATACCTAGGCAATTCACGTGCTCATCTTGTTAAATGTTCTGTGATTGTACTTTCACCACTCTCTCAGAGATTATGTTGAAGGTGCACACCACTATTTGGGTGTAAAAGACTGATGGGGCTGAAGGTTGATAAATCCTCAGGGCCTGATGGTCTGCATCCCAGGGTACATAAGGTAGTGGCTCTAGAAATGGTGGACTCATTGGTGATCATTTTCCAATCTATCTATACATCTGATCTTGCTATCTTCCGGTTTGCACGCTCATTCTATTTGCCCAAATACGGTACACGACAGCGCTATGATTTTTTGCCATCTTACTCACTGTGCTCCTGTGCTGCGATTGCACCATTTCGTTCTGATCGGTGGTCTAATATAAAAGTTAGTGAGGTTTAAAAAAATCTTAAAAAAACGCACGTGCGCAGATAGTTCTCCTCTCCTTCAGTTCAGCGCCGCCGCGTCTTTTCCCCTGTCACTCCGTGGGACGGTCCGCCCCATCCTGCGCCAGCGTGTCTTTACTGGAGCTGAGGATGGCCGGTGGAGGTTTCCAACTGGACACACTTATCGGAGGGACCGAAAACCCGGCGCAGACCGGCGCTGGAGATGTTGCCAAATGGAGAGAGGAGAATCTGATCCCAGCAGAGGAGAACGTCCAGCGACCTGCGATCTGAGTTGGATGATCAGCCATGATCATATTGAATGGCGGTGCAGGCTCAAAGGGCTGAATGGCCTACTCCTGCACCTATTTTCTATGTTTCTATGTTTCTATGACCAGTGACCAGCGCCTGCTGTGAATTCCCAGCGCACTGCAAGCTCCACCTCATTCCCCTCTGGTCCCCACCTATCCCGTCCCACCCCACCCCACCCTCAACCCTCCCCACACCCCTCCCCCCACAACACCCCCTTGCCCCCACAACACCCCCCCCACCCACACACCCCTCTCCCTACCCACACATCCCTCCCGACTACATCTCCCTCTGCCCACATACCTGCCTCCCCCACAACCCCCCTTCCCGTCCCCACAAACCCACCCTCCACCCACACCCTTCCCCCCTCACACACACCCCCTCTCTGGCTCCACAATGCTCGCTGTCCCCCTCCCCCCTCCCTCCCTCCCCCCAACACACACCATTCCAGCACACACCCCCTCCCCCACATCCCCCTCTGCCGCTCCCACATCCTCCATCTCCCATACACTGCCCACATACACCCCCTCTCCCGCACATCCCCCCCCCCCTCCCCCCCCTCCCCCATAGCCCCTCCACCAACACAGCCCCCCTTCCCATGCCACCCCCCCCCCCCCCCACATGCCCCTGACAGGTCCTGCTTGAAGCTGTCCACCTCCCCTGGCTGCAGGACGCTCCCCTCCAGCCTCCGCCTGAAATCAACCCCATCCCCTGGATACATCATGCTCCCACCGGCCCCTGCCTGAAGTTGTCCCCGTACCCAGCTGCAAGACGCTTCCCCCCCCACCACCAGCGCCCGCCTAATGCAGTCCCTCTCCCCCAGCTGCAGGACCCCCCCGCTGGCCCCCGCGTGAAGCTGTCCCCCTCCCTGGCAACAGAATTATACCTGTCAGTCCCCGCCTCAAGCCGTCCCTGGCTAGAGGATGTTCCCGCCGGCTCCCGCTTGAAGCCGTCCCCCTCCCCCGGCTACAGGATGCTCCCGCCAATCCCCGCCGGAAGCGGTCCCCAGCTGCCAGATGCTCCTGTCCCCAGCTGTAGGATGCTCTCCCAACCCCACCAGCCCCCGAGTGAAGCCGTCCCCATCCTCAGCTGCAGGATGCTCCCTACTGGTCCCCGCCTGAAGCCGGTGGGGAGCAGCAGCGGTAGGCCACGGCCACGGCAGTGGTAGGCCACGGTAGCCCCTGCCTGAAGCCGTCCCCTCCCTCAGCTGCAGAACGCAACAAGAGACATAACAAGAAAGAATGGATTGAATAAATCTCATCTTTAATATTTACATTGTTTTTATATTTTAAGATTTATTCACAATTTAAGCTTCAATAAATCCCTTTTCCACTTGCCGTGCCCATCAGCTACTCCGGCGCAGTAATACATCACAATGGGAACCCAATAGGCGGGAATCGCTGTGCTGCCGGAGAACCACTAAGAGTGGATGGGGGAGGATGGGTGAAGGGTGGGTGAGGGGAGGAGCGGGGATCAGGGGCATCATAACGGGAACCCGTCAGCTGTGCCTGCGCAGTTAGGGGCTATGGGTGAGTGGTGGAATATTGCAATGGGGGAACTGGGTGCATTGGGGGAATGGGTGAGTGGTGGAATATTGCGTTGGGGAATGGGTTGCGTTGGGGGACCAGGCCTCCCGTGTGACTGGGACCCAACGGGTCTCACTTAGTCTAGATCAGGATCAGTTCCTGTGGATTGGAGGGTAGCTAATGTTATCCCACATTTTATGAGAGGCGGGAGTGAGAAAACAGGGTATTATAGACCAGTGTTGGTGGGGAAGATGCTGGACTGAATCATAAAAGATGAAATATCGGCACATTTGGATAGCAGTAACAGGATCGGTCCGAGTCAGCAAGGGTATACAAAGGGGAAATCATGCTTGAATAATCTTCTGGAATTTTTTGAGGATGTACCTAGGAAAATAGATAAGGGAGAGCCAGTGGATGTAGTGCACCTGGACTTTCAGAAAGCATTTGAAAAGGTCCCACATAGGAGATTAGCGGGCACAATTAGGGCACATGGTATTGGGGGTAGAGTGTTGATATGGATAGAAAATTGGTTGGCAGGCAGGAAACAAAGAGTAGGGATTAACGGGTCCCTTTCAGAATGGCAGGCAATGATTAGTGGGGTACCGCAAGGCTCGGTGCTGGGACCGCAGCTATTTACAATATATATTAATGATTTAGATGAAGGGATTACAAGTAACATTAGCAAATTTGCAGATGACATAAAGCTAGGTGGCAGAGTGAAAAGTGGGGAGGATGCTATGAGAATGCAGAGTGACGTGGACAGGTTGGGAGAGTGGGCAGATGCATGGCAGATGCAGTTTAATGTGGATAAATGTGAGGCTATTCACATTGGTATCAAAAACAGGAAGGAAGATTACTATCTAAATGGTGTCAATGAAAGTAAGCATGTAGGTATAGCAGGCAGTGAAGAATGCGAATGACATTGACGACTGCTTTGGTGCCACCTCCTGCACCCACACACAACTGACTGACTTCATCCACTTCACCACCAACTTCCATCCGGCACTCCAATACACCTGGACGATTTCAGACACTTCCCTACCATTCCTTGACCTCACCATCTCCATCGCAGGGGACAGACTCCTGACCGACATACATTATAAACCCACTGACTCACATGGCTATCTGGACTACACGTCTTCCCACCCTGCCCCCTGTAAAGACTCCATCCCCTACTCCCAATTCCTCCGCCTACGCCGCATCTGTTCCCAGGATGAGACATTTCATACTAGGGCATCGGAAATGTCCTCGTTCTTCAGGGAACGGGGATTCCCCTCCGCCACCATAGATGAGGCTCACACCAGGGTCTCATCCATACCCCGTAACACTGCTCTCTCTCCCCATCCCCGCACACGCAACAAGGGCAGAGTCCCTCTGGTCCTCACCTTTCACCCCACCAGCCGGCAAATACAACACATAATCCTCCGCCATTTCCGCCACCTCCAACGTGACCCCACCACTCGCCACATCTTCCCATCTCCCCCCATGTCTGCCTTCCGCAAAGACCGCTCCCTCCGCAACTCCCTCGTCAATTCTTCACTTCCCTCCCGCACCACCCCCTCCCCGGGCACTTTCCGTTGCAACCGCAAGAAATGCAACACCTGTCCCTTCACCTCCCCCCTCGACTCCATTCAAGGTCCCAAGCAGTCGTTCCAGGTGCGACAAAGGTTCACCTGTATCTCCTCCAACCTCATCTACTGCATCCGCTGCTCTAGATGTCAGCTGATTTACATCGGTGAGACCAAGCGTAGGTTGGGCGACCGTTTCGCCGAACACCTCCGCTCAGTCCGCAATAACCTACCTGACCTCCCGGTGGCTCAGCACTTCAACTCCCCCTCCCATTCCCAATCCGACCTCTCTGTCCTGGGTCTCCTCCATTGCCAGAGTGAGCACCAGCGGAAATTGGAGGAACAGCACCTCATATTCCGTCTGGGGTCCTTGCGTCCCCTTGGCATCAACATTGAATTCTCCCAATTTGGCTAGCCCGTGCTGTCCCCTCCCCCCCTCCCCTTCCTTCACCCTCTAGCTGTCTCCTCCCATCCGCCCGCCCTCGGGCTCCTCCTCCTCCTCCCTTTGTCCTTCTCTCTTTCCCCACCCCCTATCAGTCTGAAGAAGGGTTTCGGCCCGAAACGTCGCCTATTTCCTTCGCTCCATAGATGCTGCTGCACCCGCTGAGTTCCTCCAGCAATTTTGTGTACAATGCGAATGACATGTTGGCCTTCATAACAAGAGGAGTTTAGTATAGGAGCAAATAGGTCCTTCAGCAGTTGTACAGGGCCCTGGTGAGACCACACATGGAGTATTGTGTGCAATTGTGGTCTCCAAATTTGAGGAAGGACATTCTTGCGATTGAGGGAGTGCAGCCTAGGTTCACAGGTTAATTCCCGGGATGGTGGGACTGTCACATGCTGAGAGAATGGAGAGACTGGGCTTTAGAAGGTTGAAAGGGCATCTTATTGAAAGAGATAAGATTATTAAGAGTTTGGACACAATAGATGCAGGAAACATGGTCCCGATTTTGGGGGAGTCCAGAACCAGGGGCCACAGTTTAAGAATAAGGGGTAAGCCATTTAGAATGGAGATGAGGAAACACTTTCACATAGGGAGTTGTTAGCCTGTGGAATTATCTGCCTCAGAGGGCAGTGGAGGCCAGTTCTCTGGATACATTCAAGAGAGAGCTAGATAAGGCTCTTGAAGATAGCGGAGTCAGGGGATATGGGGAGAAGGCAGGAATGGGGTACTGATTGTGGATGATCAGCCATGATCACATTGAATGCCGGTGCTGGCTTGAAGGGCCGAATGGTCTACCCCTGCACCTATTGTCTATTGTCTAAAAGGTATTCTGCAGATCCCATCTAAATCAAATCAAATCAAGTTTATTGCCATATGCACAAGTAGGATGAGGTACAGGTACAATGAAAATCATACCTGCAGCAGCATCACAGGCACATAGACATAGAAAATACACAAAACATAAGTTGTACACAAATTATATATCAATACACAGCAGTAAAACACAATTAGACAAAAATTCCATGGTAGAGCAAGACTATTTTGTTTTGTGTTCCTTGCTGAGAGAGGGCAGGGTTGTACAGGACATGGTGGTTGCAGGAAAATAGCTACTCCTACACCTAGTGGTGTAGGACTTCAGGCTTCTACATGTCCTATACAATTATGTGAGAAGAAGGCATGGCTTGGATGATGAATTTATTTGATGATTGATACCAAATCATTCAAAGGATGACAAACAGCAAGGATTGTTGTACCTTGCTCTGGGCTCTGTGGAACAGCCCTCATCACTGATGTCAAATTGGCAATACAAAAACAACCATCCACCACCCTCCACTGTCTCCTATTCTATTCCTATTCAATCATTTTGGATCAATTTTACCAACTTTCCCTGGATTCTATGGGTCCTAACCTTTTGCCCCCGTCTTTCATATGGGACTTTTGAACTTTGCAAAGATTAAGCCACTCCAGAACCAAACAAAGATTATGCACAAGATCTGGAAGAAGCAAATAGGCAGATGAATTCCAGGACTACCGTATGTTAAGCATAGTACAATAAGGAACTACAAAATACTGAAGGCAGTAAAATAATCCATCATTGTTGTGAGCATGGATTGAATTTCCTTCACATAATCAATCTTAAATGATTAAAGGACCTTTTTGCAAAATATTGTGAAGGAAAAAAATCAACCATTGATGATGAGTAAACAATTCAATAGAACTCAATCATGTTTCCTCACACATCTTTGGTTGTTCTCAGACCTGCTTTCATTGCCACAAGTTGAAAATTATTCCTTTCTCTGTATTTTGAATACATATTGTGTTTATGTCAATAAAAATATTTTTCATTAACTCTGATTTGTCTTTGAAGTGTGTGGTGTTGCACTACTGGATGTCAAACAGGACGCACAATAAATGGAAGAGTCCTAGAGAGTGTTGAAGAATAAAGATGTCTGGTAGTACACATGCATGCTTTTCTAAAGCTGGTGAGCCAGATGGACAGTGTGGTAAATAAGGCACTTGGCACAATTGCTTTCATTGAGAAGGGTATTGAGTGCAAATGTTGGGCCATCTTGATGCCACTGTACCAGTCATTAGCAAGACCATTCTTGGAGTACTGTTTGGGATTCTTGTTGCTAAACTATTGGAATTATGTCATTAAGTTGGAAAGGGTGCAAAAGAGTTTCACTAGGATATTACCTGGGCTACATTTTTCTTTGTGGTTTAGAAGATTGATGGTAAACCTTATTGAGGTATACAAGATCATGCAATGTATAGGTAAGGTGAATGCTCCATCTTTTTCCCAGAGTAGAGGATTCAAAAACAAAAGGGCATAGGCTTCAGGTCAGAGGGGAAATTATTTACTCAGGGGCAACTTATTTACTCAGAGGGTAGTTTGTATCTGTAACAAGCTGCCTGAGGAAGCTATAGAAGCGGATACATTTGCAACATTGTTTGTGAAAGTCATTTGGATTGATATATGGATAGGAAGGGTAGAGGGACATGGGATAAATGCAGGCAAATGGATGCAGCCCATAGGTCGACATGGAGAAGGTGGGCTGAATGGCTTGTAACCATGTTGCACAGATCTCTGATTCTACAAACCTGCCTTTTAGCCAATTTGGCTTTATTTTATCATGTATCCTTTTAATTTGAAAAACGTATGGATTTTGAAATCTCCTTTTGGTTGATAATGTTCCTTTTACAGCAGTTATTTAATCAATATGGCTAATTTGTCATCTGAACTGGACTAATTCCCTTACCATCTAATAATAGCAGTACATTTTCAATGCCTTTGTTTGGCTGAACAATTTGCATATGTCGGTCACATACAAAGTAACCTGACACATTCACCTCATGGGATCTGATGCAATAGAAGCACTTGAACCAAAATGCTTTATTTTTTTTCAAGTAGTACTCCGACAGCACTGTGAGTACTGCTCCTTCGTGACTCATGGGTTGCTGCAAAATAGCATCATAATGAGCTATGAGGGATGAATGGAGATGAATCTGAGGGGATATTAGTTTCCCAGTGCGATGAATGGCTAGCTGTATGCACATGTCAGAGTTTAATTTACCCATCTATATCAGTAACATATAATTTACAAGTTCTTATGCCCATTATGCTGAGTGGGACAATTTGCATGATTCAGTTCAAGCTCCACATTTAACAGGCACATTGTAAGCAGGGGCGAAAATCGTTGTCAAAACATGGGGGGGGGGGGGGGACACACAATTCCTTGGTGGCCGCATGCGCGCACACACACGCGCGAGGCTTCAACTGTGGACGATAACATCGGGTGCTGAAATGGTTGGTAACTGACTCCGAAATCCAGCAATAGCAGCTTCGTCCGCCCCGAATCGTGGGGCTTGAATTGGCCCATTCGTGGGGCCTTTCATCGCCCGGCGTGGGCTTCAACATCGGGAGCCTCGATCACCTCGACACAGCAATTTGACCGCAGGGCGGTGGAAGATCCCGCGGCCGATTTTAAGTCGCGCTGGGCCGAGCGATGAAAGGCCCCGCGAACAGGCCGATTCAAGCTCCGCTCTATGATCTTTGCTCCACCAGGATGTCTCCCTCCTTCAATCAGCACGCTCTATCCTCAGTCCCACCCCCTACTTCTGTCTCTGACCGACACCTCCCTCCTCCAACGATCGCGCTGAATCATCATGTCCTGCCCCCCCCCCCCATTGCCTGCTGACTGACATCTCTCTCGTCCAAATGGCGCCCTCAATCCTGTCGTGAAAAATTCTGTGATCAACGAGGATTTCAAAACTTATATCAACTGCTTGTGTGCGTGTCTGTTCATAAGATAGCAGCATTCTTATTATCTCTGTTATTCTCATGCCGACAACCACCATACACCTCCAACGCATATCCCCATGTACATTTACATTGAAAGATACGGACCGGGCAGTGAATGCTATACCGTGTCACCCAGCGCAGTAAGTGAGGCTGTGTCCTGATCCCGGCGGCAGTCAGAATTTAAGGATTTGCGGGAGTGGCTGACATGAGTGAGGCCGGCGAGCGGCAGGAGAGAGGTGTTCAGACGGAGTGCACTGCCAGACGTGAGCGGGGAATTGAGGCCAGTTGTCCATGATGTCTGGATCCCAATGCTCAGCGCTTCGTGTTTCGGAGTTGGCTAATGTTATTGATTCGTAATCAGCCTGAGTTGACAAAACCTTAATTTATTAATCCGGAATATCCAGGGGGATGGGATAAGTGTGATATTAAAATGACATGCAAGGTGTCAGGCTGTTTGTCACAATATACAGCCCCGTAACCCATTCTTTCCTTCAGTTAAATATTGGGAAGGTAGCACTATTGTCATTTGTCAACTATTATATTTGTTTACCTCACTGACTATTTCTAACACCCCCCCCCCCTCCCCAATTCCTTTGACAGGTTGAATAGAAATGTCCCCAATCTCGTTGTTTTATTAATTGAACACATCTATAGATGAACATCTTCAAGGAGTGTAATCAGATGGAAACTGATTCATATGTGATGTTTAAGTGCTTGTTCAAAGAAGGGGCATATTTTAAAGGAGTGACAGAGATACTTGCAGGGGAATGTGTGAGGAGATTATAATTTGTCTTTAGTTTTAGCTTGAACCCAGACATCTGATGATTCAGTGTTTAATATAGTAATTGTGCTGATACTGACTCCAACCAACCACGTAATGAATATCATCCATTCCGGAGGTTTTATTCTTCCGATGCCACATAAACTTCACTTGGATTTCAAGCACTTCAATATAAAAGTAATTTGGAATGGAGAGCATTGGAACAAAAATTTGCCCTCGGTACATATAAACTGTAATATAATAATATATGCATGTTGGTAGGTGCAATCAAAACAACAATCTTTTTTATCATTGTTGTGTTATGGATACCACAGAAAATATGATGTACTCCCAAGATCACATTAAATAAAATATTATTGCTTAATAATATTAATATTGGACTTTGAATTTCGGAAAAGTCCCAGCTGAGAGGAAGACAACAAAATACTGAAAATATTGGGAGTGAAAATGACTTCAGGACAGTTTGTTAGGAAAATGAAGGAAATTGTTACAGAATATTTATACAGCTGAGTGAGTATAATTTTATGGATGAGAAGTTGTGTTCAACCAATTGATGACTTCTTTGACAAAGTAACCAGCATGTTAGATAACAAGGAAGCTAATGAATGTAGCAAATTTTGTTATACAAAATTATGAAGTGCCCCATAAAAGATTACCTCATTAGGTAAGCACCTGTGGACTTGAACGTAATAAGTTAAGTCCAGGGGGTCAGATATGGGGCTTTATGTGTGGGCCAGATATATTGTCAGAGCAGAGGGGCTAGGAGCAAGGCCAAGTGTGCATCCAGAGTCAAGGTCTGGAATAGTACTAGGTGTGCAGTCAAAGCTGGGACAATGGGAGTGTTCAACACTGGGAACCTAAGTAGGTAAGCAGCTATGATCAGGGTAGAATACGGGGGCAGGTGTAAGGCTGTACTCAGGGTCAGAAATGAGAGAAGGTATGCAACTGGAGTCAGGGTCAGGAGTATTACCAGGTGTGCAGTGAGACCCAGGTTGGTCAACATGGGCCAAGTGACTTGATTATAATCTGATTTCCATACATGAATATACTAAGTTCATTCATGTGCTGCACCCTTGATCAGAGCCTGGCTCTACTGTGGAATGTAATTAGGAATGTAATTTAGCCTAACCTTATTCATAGCTAATCCAATTTAAAGCATAAATGTTGCATTTAAGTGTAAATTAAAAGACTTGCTACAGTATGCACCAGATTGCACAATTTCAAGCTGAAAAATGCAAAAGCTCTGTACCATGGGAGGGGGACACCCCCCTCCCACAACCTCCCCCTACTCGGTCGCTATGCTCCCTCGGGCTTGGTCTCTCGCAATTTCTCACTCCCAACTCTCACCCAATTTTGGCAGCCCTGATGATAAGTGATGTTTCGGTTCGGACTCTTCTTCAGATTTCAGGTGAAGTCCCTATTGAAATGTCACCTATCTATTTTCTCCAGAGATGCTGCCTGATTTGCTGAGTTACAATTTGTGTCTACCTTTGGTATAAACTAGCATCTGCAATTCTTTTTTATTACATTATTACATTTTATTACAGCGACAGTTCCCCTACCTGTTTCAAGGCTGCTCACACGGAGCAGTCTTGTATCCCTTTCGTACAGCCGACAGGAACTTCTGGGCTTCGGTTCCTGCGGCTGCAACAACTTTCTGGGCGATCTCTGTCTCGCTCCTGAGCTCGTCAGAGCAACAGAGCACTGGAGCCGCGGGGCTGGAGAGCGCCACCGGAGCCGCGGGGCTGGATAACGCCAGCGGAGCAGCGGGGCTGGAGAACGCCAGCGGAGCCGCGGGGCTGGAGAATCCAGCGAAGCCGTGGGGCTGGAGAATGCCAGCGGAGCCGCGGGGCTGGAGAACGGCAGCGGAGCCGCGGGGCTGGAGAATCCAGCGAAGCCGTGGGGCTGGAGAATGCCAGCGGAGCCGCGGGGCTGGAGAACGGCAGCGGAGCCGCGGGGCTGGAGAATCCAGCGAAGCCGCGGGGCTGGAGAACGGCAGCGGAGCCGCGGGGCTGGAGGATCCTGCGGAGCCGCGGGGCTGGAGAACGGCAGCGGAGCCGCGGGGCTGGAGAACGGCAGCGGAGCCGCGAGGCTGGAGAACGCCAGCTGAGCCGCGGGGCTGGAGACCGCCACTGGAGACACGGAGGCGCGGAGCAACGGAGCGGCAGAACACCAGCACGCACCAAGCCAGCTCGGCCGACCAGAAGCACCAACAGATGGCGACGTGTACAAAAACACCGCCGGGGACGCAGAGGTGGGTTAAAGGCCAGGTTAGATCTAGCCCCACACAGGCTAGCGATTCCTAGCCTTTTCCTCGCCAACGTGCCCTCACTGGCAAACAAAATGGACGAACTCCGGCTAAGGATCACCTCCCACAACTGGACCAAAGACTGCAACATCCTGATCTTCACGGAAACGTGGCTCAACATCGACGTTCCAGATAGCGCCATCCAGCTAACGGGGCGTCATTTACTCCGAGCGGACAGGACAACAGACTCCGGTAAGACCAGAGGTGGGGGTCTGTGCATTTATGTAAATAAAGCATGGTGCACGGACTCCACCATCATCGAGAGTCACTGCTCAGCTAACCTTGAGTTCATCTTGGTTAGATGCAGACCGTTCTATCTGCCCAGAGAGTTTACCTCCACTGTTGTGACTGCAGCCTATATCCCTCCTGATGCTAATGCCAAGCTTGCAATGAAAGAGCTGCATACTGCCATTAGCAAACAACAGACTCACAACCCCGAGGCAGCCTTCATTGTTGCGGGTGACTTCAACCTGAAGACTGTACTCCCCAAATTCCACCAACATGTCTCCTTCGCCACTAGAGTAGACAAGACACTGGACAAAGTCTACACTAACATGGCTGAAGCTTACAAAGCCGTCCCCCTCCCCCACTTTGGTCAGTCTGATCATCTCTCATTGTTCCTGCTCCCTAAGTACTCCCCACTCATCAGATGGGTTAAACCCACTGTGAGGACAGTTAAAGTCTGGTCAGAGGAAGCGGACTCCACACTTCAGCAGTGTTTTGGAAACACTGACTGGAAGGCGTTTGCAGCCCAGGCCACCCTTGACTCCCACACGGACATTGATTCCTACACATCCTCTGTTCTGGACTTTATAAACTCCACCATCAATAGTGTCACCTCCCTCAAACGGGTGACCATATTCCCGAATCAAAAGCCATGGATGAACAGCGAGGTCAGGCTACTGCTGAAAGCACGGGACACCGCTTTCAGGTCAGGCGATGCTCGAGCCTACAGCTCATCCAGGGCTAACCTGAAGAGGGGCATCAAGAAGGCCAAGCACTGCCATAAGCTCAGGATTGAGGAGCACTTCAACAACAACTCCGACCCCCAACACATGTGGCAAGGCATCCAGGCCATCACGGACTATAGACCCACCAACACCACCCCCACATCCAGCGACGCCTCCTTCCTTGAGGAGCTTAACCACTTCTATGGCCGCTTCGACAGGGACAATCTAGAGACAGCCATCAAGGCTGTGCTCCCTGCTGATCACCAACCCCTAACACTCACCCCCTACGACGTGTACGTGGCACTGAGTAGGACTGCTGGCCCTGACGGCATCCCCGGGCGCATCCTCAGGGCCTGTGCTGCGCAGCTGACAGACGTCTGGACTGACATCTTCAACCTGTCACTTGCCCAAGCAGTTGTCCCCACGTGCCTTAAAACCACCTCCATCGTGCCGGTGCCAAAACACTCCACTGCGGCAAGCCTCAACGACTTCCGCCCAGTTGCACTTACCCCCATCATCACCAAGTGCTTCAAGAGGCTGGTCCTGGCACACCTCAAAGGCTGCCTACCCCCCACATTGGATCCCTATCAGTTTGCCTACCGCAAAAACAGGAGTACGGAGGATGCCATCTCAACGGCACTTCACTCCGCCCTCTTCCACCTTGACAACAGAGACACTTACATAAGAATGCTGTTCATCGATTACAGCTCAGCATTCAACACCATTATACCCTCTAAACTGATGACCAAACTCGGTAACCTGGGCATCGACCCCTTCCTCTGCAACTGGATACTGGACTTTCTAACCAACAGACCCCAGTCTGTTAGGTTAGACAAGCACACCTCTTCAACCCTCACCCTGAACACCGGCGTTCCACAGGGCTGTGTGCTGAGCCCCCTCCTCTGCTCCCTCTTCACCTACGACTGCACATCTGTACATGGTACTAACACCATCATCAAGTATGCAGATGATTCAACGGTGATTGGCCTCATCAGCAACAACGATGAGTCGGCCTATAATAATAATAATAATAATAACTTTATTTATAAAGCACTTTAAACAACCACAGTTGCCACAAAGTGCTGTACATGAGAACTCATGGACAAAAAGTTATTACAAACCATTAAAAACCGTAAAACGAAGGACTAAAAAACAGTAAAAATTAAAAGACATTAAAAGCACTAAGAACAGGAGCAATGTCTCAGCCAGTGTCGAAAGCCAGAGAATAAAAATGAGTTTTTAGGGAGGATTTGAAGATGGACAGTGAGGGGGCCTGTCTGATGTGCAACGGCAAGGTGTTCCAGAGTGCCGGAGCAGCAACAGAAAAGGCTCTATCCCCTCTGAGCTTCCGCTTAGACCTTGGTACCTCAAGGAGCAGCTGATCAGCTGACCTGAGGCACCGGGCAGGAGCATATAGGTGGAGCAGCTCAGAGAGGTAAGGCGGGGCGAGCCCATTCAACGATTTGAAAACAAATAAAATAATTTTAAAATGAACTCGAAAGTGCACTGGGAGCCAGTGAAGGGAGGCCAAAATTGGCGTAATGTGCTCCCTCTTTCGAGTTCCGGTTAAAAGGCGAGCGGCAGCATTTTGAACCAGCTGGAGACGAGCCAATGAAGCTCGTGCGACTCCAGAGTAGAGTGCGTTACAGTAATCCAGCCTAGATGTAATAAAGGCATGGATTACTGTTTCAAAATGCTGCCGCTCGAGGATGGGCTTCACCTTTGCCAGCTTCCTTAGGTGAAAGAAGCTGGACTTAACCACCGCGCCTATTTGTTTATCTAGTTTAAAATCACCGTCCATCCTAAAACCCAGGTTTAAAACTGTTGGCTTTACAGACAATGCCAGTGGACCCAAGTCAACAAAGGGAGGTTCACGGCAGCCATTGGGGCCAAACAAAATCACCTCTGTCTTTTTTTCATTAAGTCCCAGAAAGTTTAAGGCCATCCAGGACTTAATGTCCTCAAGACAAGACAGAAGTGATTTTAGAGAATAGTCGTCTTCTTTCCTGAGTGGCATATATAACTGGCTATCATCTGCGTAAAAGTGAAAGGAGATGCCATGCCTTCAGCTATAGGGAGGAGGTCCAGCTCCTAGCAGCATGGTGAGCTGACAACAACCTGGCCCTTAACTCCAAGAAGACCAAGGAGCTCATTGTAGACTTCAGGAAGTCTAGGGGCGGCACGCACACCCCCATCCACATCAACGGGACGGAGGTGGAACGTGTTTTCAGCTTCAGGTTCCTGGGGGTCAACATCTCCGATGACCTCTCTTGGACCCACAATACCTCAACTCTGGTCAAGAAGGCTCACCAGCGTCTCTTCTTCCTGAGGAGACTGAAGAAGGTCCATCTGTCTCCTCAGATTCTGGTGAACTTCTACCGCTGCACCATCGAGAGCATCCTTACCAACTGTATCACAGTATGGTATGGCAACTGCTCTGTCTCCGACCGGAAAGCACTGCAGAGGGTGGTGAAAATTGCCCAACGCATCACCGGTTCCTCGCTCCCCTCCATTGAGTCTGTCCAAAGCAAGCGTTGTCTGCGAAGGGCGCTCAGCATCGCCAAGGACTGCTCTCACCCCAACCATGGACTGTTTACCCTCCTACCATCCGGGAGGCGCTACAGGTCTCTCCGTTGCCGGACCAGCAGGTCCAGGAACAGCTTCTTCCCTGTGGCTGTCACACTACTCAACAATGTACCTCGGTGACTGCCAATCACCCCCCCCCCCCCCCCCCCCGGACACTCCTCCCACAGGAAAAACACTATGACTGTATGCATGTAAATAGATTTATTTATTGAAATCATATTCTATGTCGCTCTTCCAGGGAGATGCTAACTGCATTTCGTTGTCTCTGTACTGTACACTGACAATGACAATTAAAGTTGAATCGGAAATCGGAATCGGAATTATTTCTGGTCCAGGAGGTAATCCTCCCTCTCTTTGGTGAGGTTGTGCTTGGGGTGGTTGGGACCAAGGCCAATTATTCTCCCTGCTGACAGGAGAAGGAAACCTGCTGGCAAGATCAGAATAATCTGTAAGAAGATTCCAGTCTGAAGAAAGGTCTCGACCCAAAACTTCACCCATTGCTTCTCTCCAGAGATGCTGCCTATCCCACTGAGTTACTCCAGCTTTTTGTGTCTATCTTTGGCAAGATCAGAAAGGTGAGCCTGAGGATAGTCAGAGCAGTAGGAGCACGGTCACCATCTCATGGACTCAGGGCTGTGAATTTCACAAAAGGGTGAATATTGAAGTACATTCATTTCCATCGCAAGGCACTTCAAATTCAAAATCTGTCCTCACAAATAAAAGGCAGCACATCACTTCATATACCAGGCTTAACATACATTATAAACCCACTGACTCACATGGCTATCTGGACTACACGTCTTCCCACCCTGCCCCCTGTAAAGACTCCATCCCCTACTCCCAATTCCTCCGCCTACGCCGCATCTGTTCCCAGGATGAGACATTTCATACTAGGGCATCGGAAATGTCTTCGTTCTTCAGGGAACGGGGATTCCCCTCCGCCACCATAGATGAGGCTCACACCAGGGTCTCATCCATACCCCGTAACACTGCTCTCTCTCCCCATCCCCACACACGCAACAAGGGCAGAGTCCCTCTGGTCCTCACCTTTCACCCCACCAGCCGGCAAATACAACACATAATCCTCCGCCATTTCCGCCACCTCCAACGTGACCCCACCACTCGCCACATCTTCCCATCTCCCCCCATGTCTGCCTTCCGCAAAGACCGCTCCCTCCGCAACTCCCTCGTCAATTCTTCACTTCCCTCCCGCACCACCCCCTCCCCGGGCACTTTCCGTTGCAACCGCAAGAAATGCAACACCTGTCCCTTCACCTCCCCCCTCGACTCCATTCAAGGTCCCAAGCAGTCGTTCCAGGTGCGACAAAGGTTCACCTGTATCTCCTCCAACCTCATCTACTGCATCCGCTGCTCTAGATGTCAGCTGATTTACATCGGTGAGACCAAGCGTAGGTTGGGCGACCGTTTCGCCGAACACCTCCGCTCAGTCCGCAATAACCTACCTGACCTCCCGGTGGCTCAGCACTTCAACTCCCCCTCCCATTCCCACTCCGACCTCTCTGTCCTGGGTCTCCTCCATTGCCAGAGTGAGCAACAGCGGAAATTGGAGGAACAGCACCTCATATTCCGTCTGGGGTCCTTGCGTCCCCTTGGCATCAACATTGAATTCTCCCAATTTGGCTAGCCCGTGCTGTCCCCTCTCCCCCCCTCCCCTTCCTTCCCCCTCTAGCTGTCTCCTCCCATCCGCCCGCCCTCGGGCTCCTCCTCCTCCTCCCTTTGTCCTTCTTTCTTTCCCCACCCCCTATCAGTCTGAAGAAGGGTTTCGGCCCGAAACGTCGCCTATTTCCTTCGCTCCATAGATGCTGCTGCACCCGCTGAGTTCCTCCAGCAATTTTGTGTAACTTCATATACCAACATGTGCAGGAAGGATCGGCAGATGCTGGTTTATACCAAAGATAAACACAAAATGCTGGAGTAACTCAGCGGGGCAGGCAGCATCAATCAGGATGCTGCCTGACCTGCTGAGTTACTCCAGCATTTTGTGTCAAACATCATTTACCAGTCCCCCTTGCAGGAATGCCTGACCTTTTTTGGCACTTTTGAATTTCCCATTTGAGCAGCCTTCACCAGCATTCAACTTTAACTTTAGTCAACCTTACTGAATGTTCTCCTTTCAATGATCCATCCTCCAAATATACTCCATTAATCTGACCTAGGTGTCTGACTGATAGCAAGATAGGACATCACAGAATATGTGCAGAGTAGGCACGGGACCTCTTCCAGCTCTTTCACGTTGTGTAATGTAGAGGGGAAGGTGGTTGGAATGAAGGTGAAGCATGGGACCAAGACTGATGGGGGGCACAGCTATGTGAATGGGATGGAGGACAGCTATTCAGTTAGATCTGAATGACATTACACAGAGGCTGCATTTGATTTCTTAGGTGATCATAAAAGATTCCATCACACTTTCTAAAAAAAGCCAAATCGCTGTGTCACTGTGAAAAACACAAGGACCTGGACGAAACTCAATGGGCCAGGTAGCATAGGGGGAAGGAATGGACAGGTAATGGTTTGAGGGGTCATGACACTTTGTCAGTCTGATTGGTGATGCAGGGGGAAAGGGGGAAAAGGGAGCTCGAAGCCGGAAAAAGTCTGGCAAGTGACAGGTGGATACAAGTGATGGAGGTTTGATTATCAGGTGGGTGGAGTAAGTGACAAAGGTTAGAGGTGAAAAGGAGACAAAACGGTGTCAGATATGGAAAGGAGGAGTGAAATGCAAACCTGGATGGAGGGATGTGGGTGGAAGGTGACTAGGGAGGAGGGGAAAGAAAGGGAAATGGGGGAAACTCAGAGATGGGAATTGTGTGCATGAAGGAGCAGAGTGACGTGGGTGGGGGTGGTGGGAGATGAGAAAAATGAGAGCACACAAGAATGGGGGTGGCTTCATTCTGTCATTGTGTTGGATTATCTCACTGCCTCGACTAAAACATTTTACCTGGCCACTCTCACATTGACATCTGTGGAACCCTAGAAAACACAAGAACATCACACAGGCTGTGTTCTTTGGCAGCTTATTTTTTGCTTCAGATTCCAGCAAACACACATTTTCTGCCACCTTTCCTACTTTGCAACGATAATTTCGAAGACCTCATTGGCTTTAAAATATATATTTATTCCATCCTAATTTTTGTGCAATTTCTACCCTTAAACAGGTCATTACTGCATGTACAGTATTTATATCTTTCCAAAACAACACTGAATTGATATTTGAAGAAATTAAGTTTTTGGCAGTTTAAAACTGGCATCCTTTTGGTTCATGTTGCATTTCAGTGCTCCTAAATGTAAAGACGACTGATGCTATGTTTAATTCTATTCGGAGTACCTATTTTTCAGTGAACCACAGGCATTATGGTTTTTTTCCTGTGTAGGTGTAGTTGTAGGTCTCATTAGGTTTCTTTGCTTTCGATGAGAGCCTCGACTTGCACCTAAATCTTTGCCACTCTCCTATCTAGCCAGTCCCTGAAGGAGGCAAGCAATCTGACAAGTGTAACCAATCTGAAGTTTCTTTCCTTCCTGTGGGAGATGTTCCTCACTTCTGTCTGGCAGCAGACTGCACTGTGCGAAGTGGGTCAGAAACTCAAAACAAGGTCATTTTTTACTCCTCTGCCCGACACATCTCCAAGCCTCATCTGTTATAAAACATGCAAGAAATCCTAGCTTTCTAATGAAATTCAAGTGATAAATGAAGGTACAGTTTCCACTTTTGGCTGAAAGCATGCAATATCTATGACTGCATTAAGGGCAGAGCCTTCCTCAGGATATGCACAGGAAGGCATTAATAGTGAAAATGCCTAGAGCTCATACAATTTAAAATACTAGCTAGATTTAATGAATCCCGGGAAGACCTACATCAATAGCTTACTGAAAATGAAACTCAGATGGTTTTTCTTATTTAAATTTGATAGTGGTCCCTGTGAGACAGCCATAGTCAAAATGATATGCACACTCTGTCAAAATTAACAATTATATCTGATTGACAGCGTCTGCATAGTTTACATGTAATTACAACCAACCAAGACAATTTTATTGGATCTGGGATTCTTCCGTCAGTGATAACTGTGGCCTAGATTGTCCAGTTGGATCAGCAGATCATTTGCCGCTGTTATCTATGCTGCTTGATGTATACAGATATACAGCTGCTCCTCGACCTACGATGGGGTTATGTTACGTTAAATCCATCGTAAATCGAAAATATCGCAAGTTGAAAACGCATTTAATACAATGCGATCACGTTACCGGACGTGACGTGCGGCTCGCTGCTGTTGCCAAGCGTTTGCACCATGGTAAAGTCGAAATATCGCTAGTCGAAGCATCGTAAATCGGGGAGCATCTGTAATGTTAGAACCCGTTATTTAATAACACTTAAAGTCCACTGGTAGAAACATAGAAACATAGAAACATAGAAAATAGGTGCAGGAGTAGGCCATTCGGCCCTTCGATCCTGCACCGCCATTCAATATGATCATGGCTGATCATCCAACTCAGTTTCCTGTACCTGCCTTCTCTCCATACCCCCTGATCCCTTTAGCCACAAGGGCCACATCTAACTCCCTCTTAAATATAGCCAATGAACAGGCCTCAACTACCTTCTGTGGCAGAGAATTCCAGAGATCCACCACTCTCTGTGTGAAAAATGTTTTTCTCATCTCGGTCCTAAAAGATTTCCCCCTTATTCTTAAACTGTGACCCCTTGTTCTGGACTTCCCCAACATTGGGAACAATCTTTCTGCATCTAGCCTGTCCAAACCCTTAAGAATTTTGTAAGTTTCTATAAGATCCCCCCCTCAATCTTCTAAATTCTAGCGAGTACAAGCCGAGTCTATCCAGTCTTTCTTCATATGAAAGTCCTGACATCCCAGGAATCAGTAGGTTTAAATGTTTCCTTATTCATAGCTTACAGTTGTTACATCTTCAGACACGGGGGCCAAATCTATCAAGACAAATCTATCTACACTAATGTACTAGCTTAAGTACTTTATTTGACCAGCTCGGACTCCCTCTCTTGCTGGTCTAAACCTACTCACCCGGGTCCTATCTCTTCCTTATTGCTTCTGCTCCAAGGTGCCATTTGACAATGCTTCATTACCTTTGTTTGCAGATCTTAGTTTTACTCAGTTCTAAACTTGAGTTCATAAGCTGTTCTTTTCAAGATGCATGGAGTCAGTAGTTTCTTACAAATTATTTTCAACAATTCCTTGCAACCCCTACATATATCTATTGGATTCCGGACTGATTTTGGCAAGAAGGCCCTCCTTCGAGTTCCACAATGCTTATTGATTATCAACTTGTCCTTAACAACAAGCAAAGTCGCTGGCGACGACAACGGAATGGCTTGCCTCAAGGTAGTGTGCGGCTCCACTACTATATAACATCTACACCAATGACCAGCCAATGGACCAGAACACTGAGCGGTTCATCTACGCCGACGACCTCTGTGTAACATCCCAAGAGAGTACGTTTGAAGCTGTAGAAGCGAATCTCACCTCAGCCCTAGATGAGCTACACCTCTACTACGAGCGCAACCACCTACACGCAAACCCTGCGAAGACCCATGCCTGCTCGTTCCATCTCAGGAACCGGGAAGCAGCAGACCCCTTAACATCACATGGTCTGGAACACCTCTTGAGCACTGCACCAACCCTGCCTACCTCGGTGTAACACTGGATCGCACTCTCTCCTATAAGGAACACGTCAAAAACACCAAACTGAAAGTTAACTCCCGAAATAACATCCTCCGGAAGCTGACCAACTCCAAATGGGGAGCCACAGCACACACATTAAGATCTACTGCTCTGGCCCTGTGCTACTCCTCTGCGGAGTATGCGTGTCCTGTTTGGGAGAGATCATCCCATGCCAAGAAACTAGACCCAGTGTTGAATAACACCTGCCGCTCAATCACTGGCTGCTTGAAGCCCACCAACATAAACAACCTGCACATCCTCGCTGGCATTGCCCCTGCTGATGTGAGACGGGAAGTCGCCAGCCGAGTAGAGATGACCAAGGCCACCAGTGATGAACGCCACCTCCTCTACGGACGTGTAACCCCGGCCCAACGGCTGAAGTCCAGGAGAAGCTTTCTCAGCCATGTCCAGCCCCTAATAACATCACGGGAAGAAACCAGACTCCAACTATGGACAAAAAGGCTTGAGGACGACCCCCCTCCTACTGACATGGGTATCCCTCCTTCTGAAACCCTCCCTCCGGGCTCAGAAGCACCATGGGTCCAGTGGAAGACGCTCAACCGCCTGAGAACAGGAACAGGGCAATCAAAAGCTGCCATGGCCAGATGGGGCTATGAAACTGGCCAAACCACCTGTGAATGTGGAGAAGAGGACCATACAATGCAGCACTGCCTTGTCTGCCCCCTACTACCCAACCAGTGCAGCCCAAAGGATCTTGCAGTGTTCAATAAAAACGCAAAGGACTGTGTAAAGGAATGGGAAACTGTCATATAGCCAACCAGCTTCAAAGACACGAAAAGAAGAAGATCAACTTGCTTAGGTTACAATGTAATCAGCCCGTGATTGTGCACTGTTCACTTCTTACATGTTGCCTCACAAGCGATTGACAGTGAAACTCTAAGAAGGATCAACGTGAACTTTTCTCAGAGAGGGTGCCTTATGTATATACACACACCCCTCACAAATAATTGTTGCAGGTGAAATATTTCACCATGGTTTTCCATGACAACCATCACAGAGATAGGGCATATTTTTTTTTTTAAACAACTAATTTTTAATAACCTAGACTTCACTGAGAGAAAATAGACAATAGACAATAGACAATAAGTGCAGCAGTAGGCCATTCGGCCCTTCGAGCCAGCACCGCCATTCAATGTGATCACGGCTGATCATCCCCAATCAGTACCCGTTCCTGCCTTCTCCTGACTCTGCTATCTTTAAGAACCCTATCTAGCTCTCCATTGAAAGTATCCATAGAACCGGCCTCCACCGCCTTCTGAGGCTCAGAATTGCACAGACTCACAACTCTCTGTGTGAAAAAAATCTCAGCATAATTTATCTTCCACAGCATACCCTTATTTCAGAATGCCCCTTCCCCCTTCCATATTGTCCCTGGTCCTCACTCAGAGATGGAGAACTTGAGCCATTTTCTATTATTGATGGGACACCCCTCTTACCACTCAATAATGTGGCATGGTGGTGCAGCGGTAGGGTTGCTGCCTTACAGCGAATGCAGCGCCTGGAGACCCAGTTCGATGGTTCGATCAGGGAAGGTAGTGCATCCATGGATAACAAGGGAAATCAGGGATAGTATCAAAACAAAAGATGAAGCATACAAATTAGCCAGAAAAAGCAGCCTACCAGAGGACTGGGAGAAATTCAGAGTCCAGCAGAAGAGGACAAAGGGCTTAATTAGGAAAGGGAAAATAGATTATGAAAGAAAACTGGCAGGGAACATAAAAACTGACTGCAAAAGTTTTTATAGGTATGTGAAGAGAAAAAGATTAGTTAAAACAAATGTAGGTCCCTTGTAGTCAGAAACCGGTGAATTGATCATGGGGAACAAGGACATGGCAGACCAATTGAATAACTACTTTGGATCTGTCTTCACTAAGGAAGACATAAATAATCTGCCGGAAATAGCAGGGGACCGGGGGTCAAATGAGATGGAGGAACTGAGTGAAATCCAGGTTAGCCGGGAAGTGGTGTTAGGTAAATTGAATGGATTAAAGGCCGATAAATACCTAGGGCCAGATAGGCTGCATCCCAGAGTACTTAAGGAAGTAGCCCCAGAAATAGTGGATGCATTAGTGATAATTTTTCAAAACTCTTTAGATTCTGGAGTAGTTCCTGAGGATTGGAGGGTAGCTAATGTAACCCCACTTTTTAAAAAGGGAGGGAGAGAGAAAACGGCGAATTACAGACCAGTTAGTCTAACATCGGTAGTGGGGAAACTGTTAGAATCAGTTATTAAAGATGGGATAGCAGCACATTTGGAAAGTGGTGAAATCATTGGATAAAGTCAGCATGGATTTATGAAAGGTAAATCATGTCTGACGAATCTTATAGAATGTTTCGAGGATGTAACTAGTAGAGTGGATAAGGGAGAACCAGTGGATGTGTTATATCTGGACTTTCAGAAGGCTTGCGACAAGGTCCCACATAAGAGATTAGTATACAAACTTAAAGCACATGACATTGGGGGTTCAGTATTGATGTGGATAGAGAACTGGCTGGCAAACAGGAAGCAAAGAGTAGGAGTAAACGGGTCCTTTGCACAATGGCAGGCAGTGACTAGTGGGGTACCGCAAGGCTCAGTGCTGGGACCCCAGCTATTTACAATATATATTAATGATCTGGATGAGGGAATTGAAGGCAATATCTCCAAGTTTGCGGATGACACAAAGCTGGGGGGGCAGTGTTAGCTGTGAGGAGGATGCTAGGAGGCTGCAAGGTGACTTGGATAGGCTGGGCGAGTGGGCAAATGCATGGCAGATGCAGTATAATGTGGATAAATGTGAGGTTATCCACTTTGGTGGCAAAAACAGGAAAGTAGACTATTATCTGAATGGTGGCCGATTAGGAAAAGGGGAGATGCAACAAGACATTGGGTGTCATGGTACACCAGTCATTGAAAGTAGGCATGCAGGTGCAGCAGGCAGTGAAGAAAGCAAATGGTATGTTAGCATTCATAGCAAAAGGATTTGAGTATAGGAGCAGGGAGGTTCTGCTGCAGTTGTACAGGGTCTTGATGAGACCACAACTGGAGTATTGCGTACAGTTTTGGTCTCTTAATCTGCGGAAATACATTCTTGCCAGAGTCCAGAGAAGGATCACCAGACTGATTCCTGGGATGTCAGGACTTTCATATGAAGAAAGACTGGATAGACTCAGCTTGTACTCGCTAGAATTTAGAAGATTGAGAGGGGATCTTCTAGAAACTTACAAAATTCTTAAGGGGTTGGACAGGCTAGATGCAGGAAGATTGTTCCCGATGTTGGGGAAGTCCAGAACAAGGGGTCACAGTTTAAGGATAAGGGGGAAATCTTTTGGGACCGAGATGAGAAAAACATTTTTCACACAGAGAGTGGTGAATCTCTGGAATTCTCTGCCACAGAAGGTAGTTGAGGCCAGTTAATTAGCTATATTTAAGAGAGAGTTAGATGTGGCCCTTGTGGCTAAAGGGATCAGGGGGTATGGAGAGAAGACAGGTACAGGATACTGAGTTGGATGATCAGCCATGATCATATTGAATGGCGGTGCAGGCTCGAAGAGCCAATGGCCTACTCCTGCACCTATTTTCTATGTTTCTATGTTTCTATCCTGACAACGGATGCTGTCTGTATGGAGTTTGTACGTTCTCCCCGTGACCTGCGTAGGTTTTCTCCAAGATATTCGGTTTCCTCCCACACCCCTCCAAAGACATACAGGTTTGTAGGTTAATTGGCTTGGTAAATATAAAAATTGTCCCTTGTGGGTGTAGGATAGTGTTAATAAGCGGGGATCGCTGGTCCGCGCAGACCCGGTGGGTCGAAGGGCCTGTTTCTGTGCTGTATTTCTAAACTATCTCTAAACTAATTCATGTGATCTGAATAGAACGGTGATCTTTGAAAGGAAGAGTTGTCTACCATAACACAGGCCAAGACAATAAAATCTGCATGCAATCGCACTGCAAGGAACTTGCACGATATTGAACTTGCTGGTGGGTGGAGGGTTGACAGCATAACATTCAACTAAGGACTTGGTTGATTCAACCGCCTTCCAACCAGAAACTAAGTTCTATAACTATAGATCTGTAAGATTCAGAATCTCCCCAGCACCCTTCTAATTGGTAGCCATACAGCATGGAAACAGTCTCATCTAAGCTAGCCCCATTGCCTGTATTTGGCCTATATACTTCTAAACCGTTCCTATCCATGTACCTGTCCAAATGACTTTTAAATGCTGCCTCAGCCACCTCCTCTGGCAGCTCGTTCCATATACGCACCACCCTCTGTATGAAAAAGTTGTCCAGGTTCCTATTAAATCCTGCCCCTCTCACCTTTAATCTATGTCATCTGGCTTTTGATTTTTCTATCCTGAGTAAAGTCTCCCTATGTATTACTCTCATGATTTTATACACCTCAAAAAGATCACCCTTCCTGCACACAAGGGAATAAAGTCCTAGCCTTCCCAACCTCGCCCTAAAGCTCAGGCCTTTGAGACCTGGCAACATCCTTGTAAATCTTCTCTGCACTCATTAATGACATCCTTCCTGTAGCAGGGTGACCAAAATTGAACACAGTGCTCCAAATGTGGCGTCACCAACTGTAACATAATGTCCCAACTTCTATACTCAATATCCTGACTGATGAAGGCCAATGTACCATAAGCACCACACTGGCACAGCTGGTGGAGCCGCTGCCACACAATGCCAGAGATCTGTTTTTTTTCCTGATCTCGGGTCCTGCTTGAGTGGAATTTGCCCATTTTCCTTGAGACCTTTGGAAGCTTCAGTTGCCTCCGCTATCCTGAAGGCATGTGTGTTGGTAGGTTAATGACCACTTTGAATTAACCCTGGCATCTGGGGTTGTGATGACAATGTAGAGAGAATAAAAAACAGGATTAATATACGCTAATAGCCCTGTCCCTCGGTGGGAGTTCATTCCAAGAGCTCTCCCAAGTTTAAAAAAAATCAAACTTATGGTAAGCACGGAAAATGAACGTAGCGGGTACGTCGGAGCTCGGGGACGTCTCTTAGCGCTAACGGCAGGTACTCGGGAAGACTCGCTAACAGCAGGTAAGAATGGGAAGACGCGTGAAGATTTTTCAACATGATGAAAAATGTCCACGAGAGCCCCGAGTACCGACGAGTGGCCATTACCGTAAATCTCCGAGTTCGAATCAGGGCAAACTTGGGAGATGTCTTGGAATGAACTCGTACCGTGGGACAGGGTTTTTAGTCTAAATAGCTGGTTGATGCCCGGTGCAGACTCAATGGGCCACAGGGACTGTTTCATGTTGTATCTCTCTGAGACAAGCAGAATGAAACATGATCTCAAGCTATCTATGAAAACGTTCCTACAACCACCAAGAGACACATGATGAAGACAGGACTCATGGAGAAGCCAATAACTTTAAGTGGCAGATGCTGGTGCATTGCAGTTTGTAATTAATCCTGAAGTCTGTCCACTGTGATTGTGCTTTAACAAAAGAGTTCAAATCAAAATCTGAAGAACATTTAATTAAGTACCGAGAGTTCACAGTAAAAGACAGATGTCAATACCCTTGAGCATCAAATTCCCAATGTACGCAGTGACTGCTTGACAAATTGACCAAATTTTAACCAACGTTTGATTCCATCAGATTAATGTGATTGTGTGTTCACTATAACCTTCAAAAAATCAAAACTCACAATAGAAGAATGGAATTATATTAGACCCGACAGGAGCGCTTTTGGTTGACTGGTCACTGAATATTTAAAAAAAGTGTCTCCAGCATTCTTTCTGTACCTGAAACCAGCCGAGATATATTTGAATCCATGGTTGCAATGTGGGAAGCTGTAAAATAAAAATGCCTTTATTACAATACAAGCAATGTAGTCATGATTCATTTTGGAACCTACCAACAAAATAAGGTTCCATTGAAATAACTTACACAAGTGTAGCTCAATGCAATCATAACCAACTAAATAACACGTGTAGTATTCCCAATCAAGGACACATTTCCACACTTCATTATTCCAAATTTCCAGAATGTTGGAAAGAGGCCATTGTGACATTAATCAATGCAGCTTGGGTGAGATGATGAAATTACTCACTGCTCTCATCACCAGCAGCCTTGATGTTACTGCAGTGGACTGTGTAATGTTAAGAGATAACCATTGTAAGGTATGTGAGCATACACATAAAACTTGTTCCAACTATGGGTAGTGTAAATACTGGGTAAACATCATGAAAAGCACAGAGAGCTTCTGAAATATGAGAGCCCTGTTTATTCAACAATGTCATGCAATGATATACACCACAATAAATTACTTTAGGAGGATTACATGTTGCAATTTGCTGAAACTCCCAAAGGTTTTGGAGTGATTTTCATCAGGTTACACAATGCTTTTTGTCTACTTTTGCAAAGACAATTAATTTTAGTTACTGTAGAACATGAACTCTAAAGGTGTTTCAGGCTGAGGACTGAGGGATTCTATTGGCAATTTTATTCCAGCAAGAAGAGGAAGGGGAGAGGATGGAAGTAAATGGATAGGTAGACACTGCAAATAGCAGGTGAGCTCACATAAACAATCACTTTCTAACAGAGGGCAGTGGCCCAGAATAATGTTTCCACAGTTTTTGGGGATGGAAAGGAAAGAAAGCCTTAACATTTTAGGAGGTATTTAAAAAAATATTCTTGGAGTCAACTGCCAAAAGGTGGAACCACATTAATGTTAACTTTGGCCCTCAGACACCAGATCTTACCAGGCTGCCAGGAGGAAAGCACCAACACCGATCTGCCTGCAGCTCATTCCAGCACTAAGCAGAGGGCTGTTTACTAAATCTGATTAAGCAGTCTCTTTCATCACTTTCTCCACTGATAAACTGGAAGCAACAGAAGGGCATATTTTAGTTGGCCCATATTTCAGTGCAATTCCACCCCAGTTTAAACAGCAGTCCTCTCCGCATAACATCATTGTATTTGAATTGTAAGCATGTTTTAAAATATGTAAGATGTGAGTAATATTTGATTATTAACTATTCATCACACAAGTCTGTGCCTGCTTCCATGACAACTGACATAATGATTTTTTTTTTCCAGCAGCAATCCTTATCCACCAGTAGCGCAATTATCTGCTCCTGTATGGCAAAGAAGAAGGATCTGAAGGATCACGACACGAAACGTCACCCATTTCTTCTATCCAGAGATGCTGCCTGTCCCACTTAGTTACTCCAGTATTTTGTATCTATTTTTAGCAAATAAAATACTTTATCCTTGGGACAATGTCTAATCCCTGTATGCCTGTTTATATGATCCTGTAAGGAAGCAACAATTGGTTGTGCTACAATAATTGATTATTAAATGGAAATTTCACTTGCTTATATGATGCCTGGATAGGCCTGGTGAGATCAAACAATATAATTTCTTCCTACTATTTATTGTGTTCCATATGGGGAAATGCAAGGGGCTAATATTGGATAAGGACCTTCACCACTAAAGAAGGGACCAGAGATGACACAACACTTAACAAAAAAGTGAGTTAATTAGCTGTTGGTGAGGACAACGTTAACTTATATTCATCAATTTACAAATATCATCTAATTCCTTCCAACAATTTATTGGGTTTAGAGATACAATGTGGAAACAGCCCCTTTGGCCCACCGGGTTCATGCATAGCAGTGATCTCCGCACATTAACACTGTCCTACACCCACTAGGGACAATTTTTACATTTAGCAAGCCAATTATCCGACAAACCTGTACATCTTTGGAGTGTGGGAGGAAACAGAAGATCTTGGAGAAAACCCACGCAACTCATGGGGAGAACGTACAGACTCGGTACAGACAGCACCCGTAGTCGGAATCGAACCCGGGTCTCCGGTGCTGCATTTGCTGTGAGGCAGCAACTCTACTGCTGTGCCACCCTGACCACCATAGGGTGACTGTGGGTGGTTGGCAATTCCCCAGCACTAACGTTTTGGTCATACAATGGCATTTCTTGATGGGTTACATTGCCCGCATGCCTGACACCAGGCTCCCAATACAAGCACTGCACGTAAAATGTCCTCATGGAGAAGATATTCCAGGAAAATTGACAAAATGCTGCCAGGACATTCTTAACGTCGTGATAAATCCATCATCATCAGATACTTGGAATTCCATGATTGCACAAAATGCACAAAGACCAAAAGGTAATGTACTGAACATCTCAAAACTCAGCAATAGGAACATTCAGAGGCTAATGATAGAGAGAACAAAGCTCTGTTAAACAACATCTCTCCACTGATGATGGAGTCTGCAGATGTTGCAGAGAAATCAACAGATACCAACTTCAGAACCCATAGACCTAAAGCAGATTTATCTTTGATCCAGAAGGATCACTTAAGAAAATGACATAGATACATAGACAATAGGTGCAGGAGTAGGCCATTCGGCCCTTCGAGCCTGCACTGCCATTCAATATGATCATGGCTGATCATCCAACTCAGTATCCTGTACCTGCCTTCTCTCCATACCCCCTGATCCCTTTAGTCACAAGGGCCACATCTAACTCCCTCTTAAATATAGCCAATGAACAGGCCTCAACTACCTTCTGTGGCAGAGAGTTCCAGAGATTCATCACTCTCTGTGTGAAAAATGTTTTTCTCATCTCGGTCCTAAAAGATTTCCCCTTAAGCTGTGACCCCTTGTCCTGGGCTTCCCCAACATCGGGAACAATCTTCCTGTCTCTAGCCTGTCCAACCCCTTATGAATTTTGTAAGTTCCTATAAGATCCCCCCACAATTTCCTAAATTCTAGCGAGTACAAGCCGAGTCTATCCAGTCTTTTTTCATATGAAAGTCCTGACATCCCAGGAATCAGTCTGGCGAACCTTCTCTGCACTCCCTCTATGGCAATAATGTCCTTCCTCAGATTTGGAGACCAAAACTGTACGCAATACTCCAGGTGTGGTCTCACCAAGACCCTGTACAACTGCAGTAGAACCTCCCTGCTCCTATACTCAAATCCTTTTGCTATGAATGCTAACATATCATTCGCTTTCTTCACTACCTGCTGCACCTGCATGCCTACTTTCAATGACTGGTGTACCATGACACCCAGGTCTCGTTGCATCTCCCCTTTTCCCAATCGGCCACTATTTAGATAATGGTGACCCAACACCTGGAGGCAAAAACAACCTATAACAGCATGGTACAACATCTAACTCTTGAAGAATCGTTGTACCCAACAGAACTCACCTCACAGGTAAGTGCAAATGTTTTATTTTAGCAGGACCGTTGGCTAGGTTCTTCTCAGTCTGAAGAAGGGTTTTGGCCCGAAAAGTTGCCTATCTCCTTCGCTCCATAGATGCTGCTGCACCCGCTGAGTTTCTCCAGCATTTTGTGTACCTTCGATTTTCCAGCATCTGCAGTTCCTTCTTAAACACTAGGTTCTTCTTTCTGTTTATTGATTGTTTAGTTACACAAGGTTAATTAAGAGTATAGGCTGGAACACAATATTCTGAAACAATTGTACTAGCCTCAATTTATCATTGGCAGTAAACAGTGTGTGGTGGCCGATGTAAATTGTAGCCAAATTGCAGGCAATCATATCAGACACTAATTAGGTCACTGACTACAGATGAAATGTCCAAGCAATGGAGCCTGATTTTATGGGACCACAGAGTTTGCTTTCCTCAGCTTTTGGAAGCTTTAGAATTCTTGAGCTCACATTGCAACAATGGATTTTTTTTTCACCCTATTTGAAAATCAAGCTCTATAAAAGCTTACCACATTTCTGTGAATGGTCTATGCCCCGTTGAGAGTATTATTATATATTAAGGATAAAGATTAGCTTTGACACCTAACTATGAATATTATATTAAAATTGTTAACATGGATGTGCTGGGATTAACCTTGACAAATATTAACATCCATCCATTATATGAAATAAGAAATATATGGAAGAAGGAATGCATACAGTAAATTACATATTTTTGAGTCGTATCTATAAATATGATGTTTATAGATAACTGGTACATCGCAGTGAATCATAATGGAGTTCACAATAATAGCAAAGAAATAACAAGAATTTTCTACCATTAGCCTGTCAATTTTGTTAATGCTATTATCTTAAATCCTATAAAACAGATAAAAAAAGATGATAATGCATTTTAGATGTACCGAGAAATCATTAACTAAAATTGTTTTGTGCCCTGTATTTTTAAAAAACGGATTTTAATTTAGTTAAATCAACAGCTTTAAACCATTTGCAATTTAGTCTCAAGATTTATAAAACAATCTAAGTTTATAGTCTTTGCTGGATATCAATTATTTAAAAAACTATGCCAAAGATTCGCATTTATCTCAATCAAAAATCACTACGAGCCTTTATTTTGACACATAAGATGTGATTTCCAATTTAGAAGCAAAATAATATCTGTGAAGGTTTATTATTGTCATGTTCACTGAGATAAAGTGAAAAAATGTTTGCATGCTATCCAGTCAATTCATACCAAGCATGAATACAATCAGTCAAATGTAAGTACAAAAATAGTGTAAAGAGAAAAATATCATCTCACAAACTACCCAAACATTCAACCTTTCTGCTGGTTCCTGTCTCATCTGTGGATGAATCTGTAGTTTCCATGTATCCCCACTAGTCAACTCAGATGGTAAAAAGCCACAAAGAGGGCGATGAGAGTAATATGTGGGTAAAAGTGAAAGCAAAACGCAATAATGGAATTTAAATTAAAATATGTTTGTAAATTCCACAGCCCCCTTTATGCTGCAGTAAATCTATGTCTTTTTTAGATGTCAGTAGATGTGGAACAGCACACATGTTTATCGCTGAAATATATATTGAGAGTGTGAAGAAGGGTACTGGCCCAAAATGTCACCTATCCATTTTTCTCCATGGATGCAGCCTGACTGTTGAGTTACTACAGCATTTTGTGTCTACCTTTGGTATAAACCAGCATTTGTAGCTCCTTTTTATTGCAAATGTTCATCACTTCCTGGGCTTTAGAACTGCGGAGCTTCACGTGTTGTCAAATATGCACTGCATCATTTACAGTATCTGTGTGTAGAAACTGCAATTCTCATCCGGGATGTGAGCCAAGCAAAAGCATCAAACACAAGGCCCACAATAATGCAGTAGGAAACTGCTAATATGTACCATAAGGTTGAAAACAGCACAACAGAATCGGTAATAAAAGTGTTCACTTAAAGATTAGTGATAATGTCTTGTGCCAGATGGTTCATTTTATCGATTTAACTATTTTATTTGCATAATTACCAATGCTCTTAGTCCTGCTTCTTAAAAGATATCGCATTCTTCAAAAAAATTATTTTCACTGTTTTCCATATTTTCATTCCAGTTGGTATCTTATGATTTTGATTCTAGTTGCACTAATCCTAGAGCTGTGGGCAATATTTGCCAGGGAGTACTGCCCACAGAATATAAATTAATATGAGGATCCTTCAAAAAGGAATATATGCATGATTTGCAGTGGAGCACAAATTGAAATTAATGCATGTAACAAAACATCTTGTTAGTTGAGTTTATAAAGTTATTAGCATGAAACCTCTTTAATGTAAAAGTAATTGCAATATCTCTGTTCCCGTTCTGGTTAACATTTTCTTCTTTTATTGCATAATTCCAAAGATTTTTAAGTTCTTCTCATCAAAATGCAAGTAGGCAAGTGAAATCGAAATTATAACTGGTGATCTCCAATGCACAATTAAGAAATGGTATTATGAAATAGAACAAATGAGACAATTATTTCTGAAGTTTAATAATGCTAATTAGCTTGTGACACTTAAGACAGCTGCTAGTACTTTATTGTTCAATGCTAAGGGATTAATTAGCTAAGCATGTTAATCATCTTTTTCTGCATGGACAATATTTTTTAATACTCATGTATGTCTGCTCTAAGCTACTAAAACCACAGAGATACACTTCTTGAGACTGCTATGTTTAAAATTATAATCAAAAGCATTTTAAATGCATTCTGTCCCAAATCAGAGATTGACACCATTATTTTTATTCTAAAATAAAATGTGAAATGTGTGCACATAAAGTACTTCTGAACAACTACAATAGTAATTGAAAGTCCACCACAACAGTACATTTCTAAGGTACTAATCTAGATTTCCCATTGCAGTAAAACCAAAAATATTTTGAATGCCTCTGGAAAGATATCGCAAGTAAGCAGAGGGTGAGACCTGGCTGTGAGTTCAACAGTGCTAGGATTTGGCACATCATCAAATCCTCCAGATTTTTAATGACATTCAGATTGGGACATAGCATTCTTCTGTCAGACATACTAAAGAGTCGCTGAAGAAGTCAACACAAATATAACTCTAACATTCTAAAACAAGTGCCTGCATTCTTTATCCTTCACAGGTGCTGCTGAATAATTCAGCTGTGATAATAGAAAGAGAAAAGCAGGAAATATAATCTGTCTTGCATCAGTATGTTTTGAGGTAGGGGCAGTAATCACTGTCAGCATTCAAGGAGATCTTTTTCTTCCAAAGAGATAAAGGGAGACTCTTTGGTATTTGCTTCAATTATCATGTCAAAAAAGGAGAGAAAAAAAGGGAGTAAAGGTTAAGCAACAGGGGATTTGGACTGTAAGGATAAAGATTTCCACACAGCTCACTGATTCTGTCACAGCTCTCCTGGGAGAATTGACAACTCCAGTGCATAGATATTGCAGAAAGAAAACGAAAATGCTCCCGGGAATTGAAACTTCAGTTAAAATGGAGAGACCAATGGCTGTAAGATGGAAATTTCATTGTATTATGTTTAACAGTATTCATCTTACACTGTATATATATTCAGCTATAAAGCACCTTATAATAGAAAATGCAGAGTTCTCGTTTTACGATGGAAAACTGAATATTCCATTATAAGCTTCTGAATATAATAATGTGGCTAATAACAACCGCTTCCATTTATATAATGTCTTTCAATACAGCAAAACTGCTCAAGGCTCTTCATTGGAGCATTATCAATCAAAAAACTGATGCTGAGCAACACAAATGTGAGGATGGATGACCAAAGGCAGGCTCGATGAGGTTGTTTATAAAACGGATTTTAAAAGGAATGAAGAAAGGCAAAGATGGATAAAGGCTTTAGGAAGGAATTCCAAAGATTTGAGCTCTTGTTGCACTTAAATCTGGGCGTGCTTAGGGCAGCACGGTGGCGCAGTGGTAGAGTTGCTACCTTATGGTGCCAGAGACCTGGGTTCGATCCTGACCATGGGTGCTGTTTTGTGCGTAGTTTGTACCTTCTCTCTGTGACTGCGTGGGCTTTCTCCTGGTGCTTCGGTTTCCTCCCACATTCCAAAGACGAGCAGGTAGGTCAATTGGCTTCTGCAAATTGCCCCGAGTGGGTCGGATGTGAAAGTAGGATAACATAGAACTAGTGTATCATTGGTTGGCGCGCACTCTGTGAGCCAAAGGCACTGTTGCCACGTTATATCTCTAAAACTAAAAATAAAATGACAATTGGAGACAGATAGTACTGAGGGCCAATGGTGATGGACATTGGGGTTAAGGGGTTGGACAGGCTAGATGCAGGAAGATTGTTCCCGAAGTTGGGGAAGTCCACAACAAGGGGTCACAGTTTAAGGATAAAGGGGAAATCTTTTAGGACTGAGATGAGATTTTTTACACAGAGAATGGTGAATCTCTGGAGTTCTCTGCCACAGAAGGTAGTTGAGGCCAGTTCATTGGCTATATTTAAGAGGGAGTTAGATGTGGCCCTTGTGGCTAAAGGGATCAGGGGGTATGGAGAGAAGGCAGGTACAGGATACTGAGTTGGATGATCAGCCATGATCATGTTGAATGGCGGTGCAGGCTCGAATGGCCTACTCCTGCAGTTATTTTCTATGTTTCTATGTTTCTAGGTGATGGCAGTAGAAAGATCATGGATGGACTGTAAAGCATGGATGGGAATTTAATATCAATGTGTTGCTGAACTGAGAGCCACTTGTCAGCAAGTGCAAGGATGATGGGTGAATGGGACTTGCTGTTGATTAGGAAATGAACAATAAAGCACTGGAAGACCTGAAGATTGCAGAAATTATATAAAAGTCGGAATACATTGAAATCATCCCGAGATAGAAGAACAATATTCAAAATCAGGCAACCTTATATAAGCATAAATGCCCAAATTTTTACTTCTGTTTTTCTCCCAAGCATTTATCTGTAGTCTCCTTGTAGTTTCATTTACATGTCACTCCTCCATAATATCGCATGAGAAAACAACATTTGGTTCCTCACACCTGATGCTAAATTCCAACTTTATCTCACCACCTCTTCTCTTGACACTTTTACTGTCTCTTACTTATCAGATTGTTTCCTGACATCCAGTATTAGATGTATGGAATTAACAAAAAAAGAAATATTCAGGAGGTGGAAGACATCTTTCTGACTTCCCATCGCAAGCTCTGTTTCTGAGCTATTGGCCCCATCCATTTCTCCAGCCACTCTTTAGGATTGAAGCACACGACATTCTACTTCAGTGTTATGTTGACCCTAAGTTGATTTTCTGACTTTATAACTGAGATGGCCCAAATATCCAGTCAGATCCCAGTACCTTCAAGGTCGGCAAAGGAGCGGCAGGTGAAGGAGTGAGTGCGGGGATCGATTGGGAAGGTAATCTCTTGCGGAGTTTTTCAGTGTTTTTTCATGAGCCGGTGATTTAAAAACTGGTCGGGGCCAGCCTGCAACACCTACAGTACCTTCAAGGTCGGCAGAGGAGTGAGTGCGGGGATTGGCTGAGAAGGGGAGCCCTCTTTTGGGGAGCGACCTTGTCAAGGGAAGTGCCTTATGAGAAAAGTGCGAGTCTTTGGCTCGAGAGTCTTCAGCGAGGAGGCTGAGGAGAGGAGACTACGCCAAAAGTTGGAGAGGGTGAGACACAGTGAAGAAATGACAGGCAAGCTGATTCAGTGCGATGCTTGCAGGATGTGGGAAGTCAGGGACACTGATGGTGCCTCTAGCAGCTACGGCTGCGGAAAGTGTGTCCGGGTTCAGCTCCTGACGGTCCGTGTTAGGGAACTGGAGAGGCAACTGGATGACCTCAGGAAAATGATAGTTTCCTGGACAGGACCTACAGCGAGATCGTTACACCGAAGTCACCAGAAGAGAGAAGGTGGGTGACGATGAGGAAGGGTAGGAAGCTTGGAGTACAGGAGACCCCGGGGGTTGTACCTCTTGAAAACAGGTTCACCCTGTAGCTGTAGGGGCAGAAGACACTGCCAGTCTGAGCGGGGGCAGATCTGTGAGTCAAAACGTGGCGCTGAGGCAAAGCTGAAGAGACAGATGTCAGGCAGAACTGTGGTAGTAGGGGACTCCACAATGAGAGGTACAGATGGGGTTTCTGTAGCAACAGGCGGGATTCAAGGATGGTGTGTTGCCTCCCTGGTGCCAGGGTCCAGGACGTCATGGACCGATTGCAAATTATCATCAAGGAGGAAGGGGGGCAGCTGGAAGTAGTAGTGCATGTCAGCACAAATGACGTCGGGAAGAAGAGGAAAGAGATTCTGCAGCGTGACTTTGGAGAGCTCGGAAGAAGGCTGAAAAGCAGGACCTCCAGGGTGGTTATCTCCGGTTTGCTTCCAGTTCCTAGTGCTGGTGAGGGCAGGAACAGGGAGATAGGGGGTTGTACCTCTTGAATGTGTGTTTGAGGAGCTGGTGCATGAGGCAGGGATTTAGATTCTTAGACCACTGGGATCTGTTTTGGTGTAAGGGTGAATTGTACTAAAGGGACGGGTTGCACCTTAACAGGAGGTGGACCAGCATTCTGGCAGGCAGGTTTGCCACTGCTACACGGGTGGGTTTAAATTAAATAATGGGGGGGGGAGACCAGAACCAGGGGCCACAGTCTAAGAATAAAGGGGAGGCCATTTAAATCTTTTTCACACAGAGAGTTGTGAATTTGTGTAATTCTCTCCCACAGAAGGCAGTGGAGGTCATTTCCATGGATTCATTTTAAAGATAATTAGATAGCGCTCTTGTGGCTGGCAGAATCATGGGGTATGGGGAGAAGGCAGGCATGGGTTACTGATTGTGGATGATCAGTCATGATCACAATGAATGGCGGTGTTGGGTCGTATGGCCGAATGGCCTCCTGCACCTATTTTCTATGTTTCTATGTTGCTATGTTTCTATCTGCCCCCAACAAGATCCTCAGTGTTCTTTACAAACACAATAATATGATTCCTTTCTTAAATACAGAAATATCTATCATGGCAGTAATATTGTAATATTTATATTGTCTCCTCAATGTATATTAAAGTCAAATTGTATCCCTCAAGAGTGGTATCAAATAAAATTTGACAACAAGCTGCATGAAAATATTGGGGAGGCTGATCTAGCACTTGGTCAAAGTGGTGACTCTTAGAGGTGATGTTAAAACGGAGAGGAATGTAAACAACTAAAGGGAATTCCAGACGTCAGAACTTAGTGACCCGGAATTTTTTGAAAATTTAAGTTGTATTGGTAGCCAGAATTGGAATAGTTTCGGGATTGTGGTGGATATTGTAGGGCCAGAGGAGTTAGAGAGATAGGAAGTGATCAAGTCATGAAAGGGTTTGAAGGCCTGAATGAACCTTTCTGTAATAGTCCAAACCAAATATCATCCATTTAAGTTTAAGGAGATTAAGCATGTCGCTGAATACTCTATCAAACTTCTACAAGTGTACCAAGGAGAGCATAGCGACAAGTTATAGCCCAGCTTTGTTTGGTAACTCAAACAAGCAAGAACTATGGAAACTGTAGAAAATGATGGGTATGGCCTAGTCACAGGTATTGACATTCCCACTATCAAAGGGATTTACAAGAAGCTCTACATTAAGAGAGCAGCTAACATAATCAAATACCCTGGCACATTCTCTTCTCCCTGATACCATTAGGAAACAGGCACAGAAGCCTGAGAACCATTACTTGCAGTATAAGAATAGTTATTTCCCCCCATCAACCATCAAGCTCTTGAACCAAGCTATACAACCCTGACCACAACCCTGCCTCAGCAACAAACTAGAATGAGCGCTACCAGAAATTGCTCTGTACAATTCATCTTGCACTGTTGTGGTCTTGTTACTGATAATTTAATGTATTATTGATTACTGCACATGCATTTGTTGTGTTGATGTGCTAATGGGTCTGCAATGCTGCAGCAACTAAGAATGTATTTGTTATGTTCCTGGTGCAATGAAATACTCTTGACTCTTGACTTCACCCTTGCTGCTGGCACACCCAGCCATCCTCTTTCCTGTCATTAAAACCAATACTGACAGAAGTGAAGGTAGACAAAAATGCTGCAGAAACTCAGCAGGTGCGGCAACATCTATGGAGCGAAGGAAAAAGGCACAACAATTCAGGTCAAAACCCTTCTTCAGACTCTGACACCATCAACATTCTACTTTACTTGATGTTACCAAGTTCTGAAAACATTTAGACCCTTCCTGTTATTTCTGAAAATGAAGGCAATCTTTTCCACCCTCAAACCGTGAAAAATATTGCCAAAAGGAAATACTGATCACCAGTTATGCAGACCACTCCATTTACCTGGTGCTTCCACAGAAAGGAGACTTTGTTCTAGCAATGCAACCTCTTAGCGACTTCTGCAGAACATGGCTGGCCTTTGTACTTCCCGATAAGAATTCTTGAGTGTACTCAAGGCACTGCCAAGCTCTGGAACATATACAAATCAATCAATATAGACATTATAAATTATTTTTATTATATAACCACATATTTCTACCTTTGAAGCAAATGTAATTTTCTCATAAACAAAAATAAATCTCACTTTCATTCCTCCCCATCAGAATTGAGCATTATACTCCTTGCAATATATATACACAACATGTGGCCTTATCATCTTTCTTGACTTGTCCACTCTAAAATATACCACATATTCATGAACAGTAGCTTACTTTAATTTGAAGGTAGACAAAAATGCTGGAGAAACTCAGCGGGTGCGGTAGCATCTATGGAGCAAAGGAAATAGGCAACGTTTCGGGCCGAAACCCTTCTTCAGTCTGAAACGTTGCCTATTTCCTTCGCTCTATAGATGCTGCCGCACCCGCTGAGTTTCTCCAGCATTTTTGTCTACCTTCGATATTCCAGCATCTGCAGTTCCTTCTTGAACAATTCTTTAATTTGAAACTCTTCATTATTTCTTGCCATCACTCCCATTCTCTCTCTACTGAGTTTATTTCCTTCCTTTGCATGTGTCTGAGGTTGCACAGAGATTTGGCTTCCTGTCAATGCTGGGTGAAATGGTGCTCCCTATCACAAGTCTATGCATTTGTATTTCAGTATTGTCCCATATCTGCTCTTGCTTCAAGATAACTGATGCCACATCCTTTATTAATTCTAATTTTCACTCTTCCACTGCTCTTTAATAAACTTCCCCTCCATTACTCTCCATGATAAGATTATAGAAAATTAGAGCATAGTAGGGGCATAGATAAGGTTAGAGGCAGAGGGATCTGCATTCTAATCAATACCTCGTGGTACACAGACCTGGCGGTCCAGGCGAGCTCGTGATCCCAGGACATGGAATATCTAACTGTGAAGTGCCGTCATTACTATTAGCCACGAGAAATCACCTCAACTATCCTGACAGCAGTCCACATCCCTCCCCATACTGATGTCAAACTTGCTCTGAATGAATTGTACTCCGCTACCAATGGCCTTGAGCCAAACACCCTGAAGCCCTGGTCATTGTAGCTGAGAACATCAATCAACCCAATCTCAAGAGCGTTCTACCAAAATACTATCAGTGTGTCTCTTGTCCTCCAGGGGCCGGAACACCCTCAACCACTGTCACACAGGCATAAACATTGCCTACTGCTCCCTTATCAAGTCATATAAAGCAGTGTTTTTAGTCCCTGCCTACAAACACAAATTGCAGCAGAAAAATCCAGTTCAGAGGTGTTGTTCTGTGCTGGTTTGTGGGAATAAGTGACATTTTACACAACTGCTTTGAGTCAGAGGACTGGTCCACATTCAGGGAATCTGCAGAAAACCCGAATGAATACAGCCACTGCTGTGAATGATTTCATCAGCAGGTGCATGGAGGAATGCATGCCATAGAAGACAATCCAAGTGTTCCCCAATCGTAAACCATGGATGAAGCAGGAGGTCCACTCCCCAGGTGAAGGCCAAGACTGCTGTGTACAGTCAAACGATCCTGAGTGGTACAAGAAAGCTCGCAACGATCTTTGCAAAACCATCCAGAATGCCAAGAGACAATTCTGTTTTAAATTTGAGTATCAGTATAATCATTCAGATGCCCGCAGACAGTGGCAAGGCTTGAATACTATAACTGGCTGCAAAGCAAAGTCAGGTAGCATCGGTGATGATAGTGCATCCCTCTGATGAACTTATGCTCACTTTGAGCAGAAGGCCGACAGGGTGATGACATTTGTGCTGTTGGACTTGAGGGTCCCTTTTCCCAGGCTCACTGTTGCAGAAGTTCGGCCTTCCTCAGTGTGAACCCCTGAAAAGCAACTGGCCCAGACAGAGTCCCAGGCCGTCTCCTTAGGAACTACATAGACATATAAACGGGAGTGCTCACGGACATCTTCTCAGGTACCCACCTGCTTAAAAAAGACCACCATCATCCCAAGAAAAGCAAGATCTCAGGCATTAATGACTACCGACCTGTAACCTTGACATCGATCATCGTGAAGTGCTTTGAGAGATATGAGAAATTGTTATTCCATCAATAGTCAATCTTTCTCCAGTTTCATAATTGGCACAGACATTAGTTTTAATAGTATTAAAACTTTAATTAGTAAGCTCCATTTAATTACAGTAATTGTTATTTTTTTATTAGTTTCTCTCTTATCCCATTCTCCTTCCACCACCCACCTCCTCACCACTCCTGATCTTATGAATTTAGAAGGAAACGTTTTATTGCAGTGTTCCTGAATATCCTTTTCTTTATGTTTGTGTCATCTAGATGTGGTCTAATGTGATCCACAGTACTCTTTCAGTAGAATAGTAATTTGATTTTCATTGAATAGATTCTGTTTAACCGATAATTGAGTGAGATTTTCATAAGCTTCAGGATCACCAAGAGGCCTTTGGTGTAGAAAAATGAACAACGCTCTGTTATTACAATTGTAATTGTAATTATATTAATGGCTCCTTTTTGTCTCTGCCTATCTGTGGTGCTATACAATAATATGTGCCTCCATGCATATTATACAGATTTATGGTTTCTAAATAGATGTTTCTTGCATAATTGATGCAGATGAAGGATTTTTCTCACATATTCACATGGAAATAGGTTTTTTATGGATAAATATTAATTTCAACATATTTTATTTCTAATCTACTTAAACCATTCCTATTTCACGTAAAACGCTCCATTATACCCTCATCTTGACTTTTGCTTTAACTAAAACATTTACTATCCTTCCACCTGCAGGAGCCATTCCAGAATCTGTAATAGTTTGGAAGATAATATCCACATTGAAATTTCTTGTGGCACATTCCTGGAGTAGCTAGTTTCTCAGTTGGTTCCTCTACATATTGATCTAGAAATCTATACTGCTCATGTACGAGGACTTCATTTGTTATATTGTTAATATTAATGTGATGTAGATCGTTCATCCGTGACTGTATAATCCCTGTTACATGCATTTGTAATCCCCACATTTATACTTTCCTCTGAATCATTACTACTATTTGAAACCATTTCAAACAACTCTACCCAAACCATTTCTGATTTTACACAATCTGCTGGGTGGGGGGGGGGGGGGGGGGGGGGGGGGTCAAGATCCTGAATAAATATTGTACTGATTGTTACCAAAACTAGCCCACCTCTTTATCAGAGCTTTAAGGGCCTGTCCCACCAGCATGCGATTGCATGCGGCAAGCGCAACCTAACGTGGTCGCTTGAGCCGTACGACCTCGCGGGGCCGGTCCCACTTCGATCGCCGGAGCCGTATGGAGCTGGGCCCGACATCGCGTGAGACTCCGAAAAACTGGCACTGTCGAAAAATTCTGCGCGGCAATGGCCTGTCGGCCCGCAGCCACATTGAGGCTGTACGCAGCGCCTCGACAGGCGTACGCAGCGTCTTGACGCCGTACGCCTAGCCCGGAGTGCCGTTGCGTGATGACGTCACCGCCCAATGCCGTGCGACGTCCAAATTCAGTCGGCACACCTCCTGCCCAGCTGATTGGTGAGTATGATGTCGGGACCAGCCCCGCACAACTCCAGACAGCTCCGCGGTTGGAAGTGGGACCGGCCCCGGGAGGCCGTACGCCTCAAGCGACCATGTTTGGTCGCGCTTGCCGCATGCAATCGCATGCTGGTGGGACAGGCCCTTTACTGTAGCTCCCATTGTTGGCCACACTCTAACCATGGTTCTGCCGTGAAAATTTATGACCACTTGCGATGTTTGTTCATCCACATTGCAATGTCCATTTAGATGCAGTGCTTTTCAATTTTGCCTGTTAATATTTTTCCACTTACAAAACATTTTTGCTGCTTGTGTTTGTTTCTGCTGCCTATTTCCTTTGCATTCGATTTGAACTTCCATAACCAGTGCTCTTCATCTCCCTCTCGACTCTTCTCATGGGACACATTGAATGGCGGTGCTGGCTCGAAGGGCCGAATGGCCTACTCCTGCACGTATTGTCTATTGTCTATTGTCTATTGACACAGTACTGCAGATTTTTCCTTTTGTACTAAAAGATTCACTAAATTTCTACTAAAAGATTCTTGTAATTGAAACAGGGACAAATCTATAATGGAGATGATAATACATTAAGACACTGCATTTATGCATCAAGAGGTAGTTATTTATTTAGTGAGACAGTGTAATTAACCTATTTAAATATTGAGACTTTAAGGGCCTGTCTCACTTAGCAATTTTTTCGGCGACTGCCGGCATCATTGACTGACGTATATGGTCACCGAAACATTAGTGGCGTGATGCGGCAGTGACCCGGCTTGACGCGGCGTGATGACGTATGACGCACGGTGTTTTTTCAAGTGTCGCAACATTTTTTTTGTCGCCGCTGGATTTTGAAATGTTAAAAAATGTTGGCGTCACTGATATGATGCCAGCAGTCGCCGAATAAATCGCCAAGTGGGACAGGCCCTTTAGGTTCCTGATACAAACTGTTCGTTCCAATCTTTGGCATTGTGGCATTGTCATGAGGTAGACACACAATATGATTCTCCTGTCCAGTACAATAAATGCACATCTAAATACAGATGCACAAAATTAATGTGGCCATATATATGAATACGCTACAGTATATTCATACTGTATTCATACAACGGTATTAATTAGTTTAAACTTTTGGTTTTAATATGAACATTAAAGGGTTAAATCTTGCCAAGTTTACTTTTTTCCAGTAATATAAATGTAACAACATGCATAAGAAAGGCAACACTACATGTGCACGGCATTCCATTGAGAAATGTAGTAAGTACCATTGAGGAGCAGACAAATTATGTTGACACTTTGATGCCAATATTGCAATTTTCTAAATCCATATCCTAGCCTAATTCTGTCTAAACTTTGCACAGCTGAACACACCATTAAATTATACAAGAATGATCTCCTAATAAAGGGATTACAGCCCATTTACAAGTTAATTGCTGGATTAGTTGTTTAGACTATTGACACAGTGGACATGAATTTGGAGTTCTTCTATTCTTGCTTGACTTCGGTAATGCACCTGCAATATTCCAGATGTTGCCAAAGTACCCACTTGTCAGAGTTGAACGCTTGTTGTCACTTTGTTTATTTTCCCCAGTCACAAGCAAGCCTCTAGAAAGTAAGCATCACTGGGAGAATGAAGAGAGAATGCAAGAGCAAGAGCAAGAAAAAGGAGGAGAGTTTTGAAAAACAGTCCTCTGCAAGAAGCCCTCTTCTGTTGCCTCAGCTTCAGCAAAGACCAACAAATAAAAAATATATCTTTGTTTCAGTGCCAACTATTGTAACTCTAAGCGCATCCTTAGACTAAGATAAGGACTGTATTGCCTGCGGCCATCAAGGTGACTGTCATTCATAGAAACATAGAAACATAGAAAATAGGTGCAGGAGTAGGCCATTCGGCCCTTCGAGCCTGCACTGCCATTCAATATGATCATGGCTGATCCTGCCTTCTCTCCATACCCCCTAATCCCTTTAGCCCCAAGGGTCACATCTAACTCCCTCTTAAATATAGCCAATGAACTGGCCTCAACTACCTTCTGTGGCAGCGAATTCCACAGATTCACCACTCTGTGTGAAAAATGTTTTTCTCATCTCGGTCCTAAAAGATTTCCCCCTTATCCTTTAACTGTGACCCCTTGTTCTGGACTTCCCCAACATCGGGAACAATCTTCCTGCATCTAGCCTGTCCAACCCCTTAAGAATTTTGAAAGTTTCTATAATTTCTACAATCTACAATCTTCTAAATTCTAGCGAGTACAAGCCGAGTCTATCCAGTCTTTCTTCATATGAAATTCCTGACAACCCAGGAATCATTCTGATATATTATGTATCTGGTTGCTGTTTGGTTGTAGCTGGAGAGAAAAACACTACTAGCAAGGATTTCACATTTCCCCATGGTACGCATTGCTCTGTAATTATTCATGTAAACCCTGTCATTTTCCTGAACCAAGAGGAATTCCCAACCTCTCAGATTGCAACTTGTGTGGCCCAAGATTACGCATCATGCATGTGGATGCATGTTGCATTGCTGTAGTTTCTTTTATTCTGCATCCCCAATGCCACTCATGTCTGAACAATCAAGGCAATTCCAAAACAGGATCCTGGGTGACTAAGATTAATTGCACGTCCTGAAACACTCACAAGCTACAAGGAGACAACTTACAGTAGCTCCCTATACTTTGTAAACAATATTATAAACAATATAATATAATAAAAGAGAAAAAAAATCAGTGTTTACACACATACAGATATATAAAAACATACAAACAAACAGTACAAAAAGACAAAACCAATGTCCCCAAGTCTATTTAGTTCAGAAGTATTTGGAGATTGTAGTATTTAGTAGCCTGATGGCTGTAGGGAAGAAGTTGTTCCCGGACCTGGACGTTACAGCTTTCAGGCTCCTATATCTTCTTCCTGATGGCAGAAGTGAAACGAATGTGTGGCCAGGGTGGTGTGGGTCTTCGATGATGCTGGCTGCCTTTTTAAGGCAGCAACTCCCGTAAAACCCTTTGATAGTGGAGAGGTCAGAACCTGTGATGGACTGGGCAATGTTCACCACTTTTCGCTTTCTTCTTCACTCCTGGGCATTTAAGTTGCCAAACAGGCTGTGGTACAAGCAGTCAATATGATCTCTACTGTAGAAGTTCAAGGGAGTACACTCTGACATACCAAATCTCTGCAATCTTCGCAGGAATTTGAGGCTTCAATTGTGGGTCCTCATCCTTCCTCTTCTAAAGTCCACAATTAGTTACTTGGTCTTACATTGGCATTGGTTGAAGGTGAGAGGGGAAAGATTTAAAAGAGACCTGAGGGGCTACTGTTTCAAACAGAGGGTGGTGCATACACGGAACAAGCTGCTAGGAAAAGTGGAAGAGGAAGATACGATTACAACACTTAAAAGACACTTGGTGTGTAGATAGAAAATGTCTGGAGGGATATGGATTAGGCACAGGTAAGTAGGAATAGCTTGGTTAAGCAAAATGGTTGGCAAAGACAAGTTGGTCAAAGGGCATATTTTCATGCTGTATAGCTTTATGACTGTAATTAGTTGCCTTATTTATAAAATCTTAAATAAAGCACATTCTCTCCCCCACAAAGTGTCAGATACCTTTATTTTAGCTAAATCCCTGAAAGTATGAGAAATGGCAATTAGAAGAATGTAAAGCAATTTTAAAGTTGGAATTTGGATTCTAAATCCTATATACCAATGAATTAATAAATTTGCATTCAGTATGTTGAACATGCTGAAGTACATTTTAAGTATATGTGTCCTTAAGGAATTTATACTGTGGCATTTGGTACAGTGATCTCAGCTGATGAAATTCATTAGTAATTGATGTCAAATGTAAATTAAATTACAAATTAATTTAATTATTTGAAAATCATGCCGTATTCAGAAACTGTAATGAATATTTGAGTTTTTGCTTAAATAAGATCTGGCATTGATATCCAATACTGTCCATTTTATTGCCAGGCAGAAATGCCATCCATTAAAATTCTGATCTCTAATCCACCTGTGTATCCTCTCTTCATTTTTGTTAATTTGTTTAGTCACTATCTTATTTTTCATGTGCTGCAATAATTGGAGCTGGAATTACTGTAATTACAGTGCAATTTAATGATGAAGATTCTGCTGTGTGTTCTGTCCTAGTGTCAAGAACAAGCTGCAACAAATTACCCTTGTTAACCTGCATTGCAGATATGCTCAGAAGGTAAATAATCTAAAATTCATACAATTCCATTTTACCGCAAGTTTCTGTACACTGCGCAGTAAACTCCAATAATCTGCTATCAATTGTTTGAAAGTCCCAGTGGTTCGGCATCTGTTTCATGGGATTCCATTTAAAATGCTGTCCTCTAAGTCTTTTTAAACTCACCAGGATCGAATACCATCCAATTAAACTAATCGGGGCCCTGAACGCGCATTTGCGGGGGGTGGGGTGGGGGGGGGGGGGGGGGGCAGCCTGCAGCGTCACACACACACTAACCACCACCCAGACACACGGGGGGGGGGGGGGGGGGGGAGGGGGGCTGGGGAGAGGGGGGAAGGGAGGGGGACGGATGGTGGAAGGGAGGGGGAGGGGAGAGGGGGGTTGGAGTGGGGAAGGGAAAGAGGGAGCGAGAAAGAGGAGGGGGGAAGGTGGGAGAGAGGAAGGGGGAGAGAGGGGGGAGGGTGGAGAAAGAGGAGGGGGGAGAGAGGGGGAAGGTGGGAGAGAGAGGAGGGGGGAGAGAGGGGAGGCAGGGGGAGAGAGAGGAGGGGAAGAGAGGGGAGTAGAGCATTCATCAACCGAAGCTCTCGGGAGTTGTCGGGAAACCCGAGCTGAGGCATGAGCGTTCGACGACCGAAGCTGTCGGCAGTTCGACAGGTTGACTTTTGAACAACGGGGAGAGGAGGGAGGGGTGCGAGTTGACATCAGTCGCAGCGCGAGCAGACGCCGGCAGGCAGCTCCATTGTGATGTCATCAGGGAAAAATTAGCTGTTATTTTTTCCAAGTTTCCAGGTTTGTAAACATTTTGATTAATAACTCCAGAAATAATGCATGAACTTTTCAGATAAGGCGGCTTTTGATTTCACGGGATAAATTTCTACCGGAATATCTGCATTAATGCATTGTTTCTTCGAGTAGGCGCGCACGCACACACGCACACACGCACACACGCACACGCACACGCACACACACACACACACACACACACACACACACACACACACACACACACACACACACACACACACACACACACACACACATCTACATCTACATCTACATCTACATCTACATCCCAGATCAGAGTTGTATAGTTATAAGGATTCAGGCTTTATTCCTTTTATGATCCAGCGGGCCGCATTATAGGAATAACATCCAATTGTGTGGAAAATCTGTCAGGCTGGGAGAATGGTGGATTGTTGGAGTTTTATTGAACACGTTCATGAAATGCTTGCATGGACCAAGATCTCTTCAGCCAAATTGAGTTGTATTAACATTTGAATCCAACAACATAAAAGATGAGCAGGGCTAGCCTATTTAAGCCTCTCAAGTTTGAATATGATCATGACTGATCTACTTTAGGCCACATCTCTTCTGTGCAGTCTTAAAGCAAATCCTGTCACACTAGTGAAGATCAGAAGGGCTTTTAACCAACACAACCTATTTCATTTTGACTGTTTTCCATTTTAATCTGGTCTTCCTGATGGGGCATCGAGAAGAGTTTCTCGTCTCTCATTTTCCTTTCCACCCAAAACTGCCTGCTTCTCCCCAGGGCTAATTCATCAGCACATCCCAAACATGTGCCCTCGACGAGAAGAAAGAATATGGAATTGGGGTACATGACAATATCACCAGCTGCATGTTCCTGTCCAAGTCACATATCATTCTATTTTGGAAGATGGACATAAGGTGCTGGAGTAACTCAGCAGGCCAGGCAGCATCTCCGGAGAAAAAGGATGGGTGACGTTTCGAGTCGGGAGACTTCTTCAGAGTCTGAGATACTCCCGCACTTTATGTCTATCTTCTGCAGTTGTCTCAATCTTCCAGCATCTGCAGTTCCTTTCTACACATTCCATCTTGGAAATCTATTGCCATTCAGGCTCCTATATCTTCGTCCCGATGACAGAAGTATTATCACTAGATGTAAACCCCACAGCACCATGGAAATATCTTCACTAGAACGATTGTAACAGCTTAAGATGGCTCACCACCACCCGCTAAAGCCAATTAGGAACAAGCAATAGATATCAGCCTTGTCAGCTACACTCACATCTTGAATTATAAATAAATGACATGATTGATAATTGATTTTTATTTAAACTGTAGGATTAAAATGGAAGTTATTGAGATTTCCTCATCAAATAAAGCTAACAGAAAGCCCAGAAGAGGAAAGAGATAAGATGTTAAACTCTTACATGGCACTATGAAAAGCTCTCTGTTGTCCAATCAGAAAACTGAAGATCATTTTAGGATTGGACTTTTCCTTTTACCTATCATGAACTCCTCCAAAATGCACTCATCCCAAAGTACCCAAGGGCCAGAACCATTCTTCCCAACATCCTGCATCTGCACTGGTAGCAGGGGTGCAGCTAACCAGGGAGCAGCTAACCAAGGTTGATTCTTATTTCCATTACCACCATCTTATTACAAATTATTAAGCAATTGGGCAGTGGTGGATTTGTAGCACTTCGTTTTATGGGATGATATATTTCGCTTGTGAAGTGGAGAACTTTTATTTTTCTGTAAACTAGTTTTCATGTTGAGGGAAGCCCACACTCGTTCACTTCTGAGACTGCCACTTTGTGTTCAGTTACTCATCACATCCAGTCACATACAAATCACTTATGAGACATCAATCCTGTAAGACATTTGAAGGCATACAAAATAAATGTCACCTATCCATGATTTCCAGAGGTACTGCTTGACCCTTTTAATTACTCCAGCACATTGTGTCTTTTTTTTTAGTGCAAAATATTGCTATTTTTGCTAAAGCCCATTGACAAATTCAAATAATACAAGTTGATTTGTGAAAATAATAAAAACTACAAATGCTAGAAATCTGAAATATGTTCAGCCAACTGGACTTCAACCTGAAATTTTAACTGTGATTCTCTTTCCAAAACCAATGCCTGATCTACCAAGTGTTCTTTGTATTTTCTGAATGTTCTTTACTTTAAGCCCAGTTTGCTTTTGTTGTTCAGCGTGCATTATGAAAAGTGTAGAACACAACCAAAATAAATTCTGATTGATGTTAGGTTGCAAAGTAACAGCTTACGCTTGTTATTAAAGTTATCAGCTACTACAAGCTATATCAATGGGAGAAATACATAGAAACATAGAAAATAGGTGCAGGAGTAGGCCATTCGGCCCTTCGAGCCTGCACCACCGTTCAATATGATCATGGCTGATCATCCAACTCAGTATCCTGTACCTGCCTTCTCTCCATACCCCCTGATCCCTTTAGCCACAAGGGCCACATCTAACTCCCTCTTAAATATAGCCAATGAACTGGCCTCAACTACCTTCTGTGGCAGAGAATTCCAGAGATTCACCACTCTCTGTGTGAAAAATGTTTTTCTCATCTCGGCCCCAAAAGATTTCCCCCTTATCCTTAAACTGTGACCCCTTGTTCTGGACTTCCCCAACATCGGGAACAATCTTCCTGCATCTAGCCTGTCCAACCCCTTAAGAATTTTGTAAATTTCTATAAGATCCCTCCTCAATCTTCTAAATTCTAGCGAGTACAAGCCGAGTCTATCCAGTCTTTCTTCATTTGAAAGTCCTGACATCCCAGGAATCAGTCTGGTGAACCTTCTCTGTACTCCCTCTATGGCAAGAATGTCTTTCCTCAGATTAGGAGACCAAAACTGTACGCAATACTCCAGGTGTGATCTCACCAAGACCCTGTACAACTGCAGTAGAACCTCCCTGCTCCTATACTCAAATCCTTTTGCTATGAATGCTGACATACCATTCACTTTCTTCACTGCCTGCTGCACCTGCATGCCTACTTTCAATGACTGGTGTACCATGACACCCAGGTCTCGTTGCATCCCCCCTTTTCCTAATCGGCCACCATTCAGATAATAGTCTACTTTCCTGTTTTTGCCACCAAAGTGGATAACCTCACATCTATCCACATTATACTGCATCTGCCATGCATTTCCCCACTCACCCAGCCTATCCAAGTCACCTTGCAGCCTCCTAGCATCCTCCTCACAGCTAACACTGCCCCCCCAGCTTTGTGTCATCCGCAAACTTGGAGATGTTGCATTCAATTCCCTCGTCCAAATCGTTAATATATATTGTAAATGGCTGGGGCCCCAGCACTGAGCCTTGTGGAACCAAATAGTGTAGGAAAGAGTTGAAGATGCTGGTTATACACCGAAGATAGACACAAAATTCTGGAGTAACTGACTGGGACAGGCAGCATCTTTGGAGAGATGAAATGGAGAATCTATCTTCGAAGATATAGTGTAACTGGGTAAGGATCTGACTCTGAGAACTGTCATGACTTTCCCCAATTGTCTATATAATGTAACCATTTTCAGATTCAGATTCAGATTCAGATTCAGAAAACTTTATTGTCTGTCGTAACAGAAAATCTTCTTTGACGTGGCTCAACATACAACCAGGACAATGTACTGATAAGCAGTCATACAACACATATTTCTGCAAGCACACACAGTGTGTATAGATCTTAAAAGCAAGTATAAAGATTAGAAACTATAAAAATAGACAAGATAAAAGTTATGGATACGTGTAAAGTGACAGTGCGTCACGGTTAATTTGTCCCTTGTTCATTTTTTATTTAAGCTGTTTATGGCAATGGGTATGAATGAGTTTTTGTGGATGTTTTTCTTGGATAGGGGGACTTTTTATCGGCGGCCTGATGGCAGAAGTTGGAAGGACTTGTGCAGGGGGTGGGTGGGATCCTGTGTAATGAGGTTGGCTTTCCTTTTAACTGCCTGGGTGTGGAGTACTGATAATTGATTTTGAGTTTTGCCAGTTGTTTTGCTTGCTTGATTGATGATCCGGGAAAGCTTTGATTTGTCTTTGACAGAGGTGAGGGTGAACCAGGATGTGATGTTAAAGGTTAAAGGGTTAAAGGTGAGTACAGGTTCTATAAGTGATTTATAGACAGCTGTTAAAAGGGCCAAAGATCCTTTTTCTGGCCTATATGTCTCGATGGTAATCTCTTTGCATAACATCTGGAATGGGAAGAACTATCTGATTGCAGTGAACATTCTACTCTTTGTTTTAATTAATTGTGATAAATAATTTCAATCATCATATAAAATGACAACTGGACCCATTTAAAGCTCTGGGCACCAGATCTCAGGACAAATATATTGTTTCTGAGGAGATCACAATGCAAATTTACCAGAACAATTCTGGTAAAATTGCTGATGAAATTATGACGATAGGTTGCGTGCGTTAAAAGGGTGGACAATGTAGAAATATTTCCGCTAGTGTATCGTCCAGAACAAGGGAATACCACGTCATAATGAGGGATGTTGTTCTGGGGCAATGTCAGTAAAACCTACACACAAAAGATAATGGACATTTGAAACTCTTTTCAACTATACGGCTGTACAGAATAGAACATTGAGATCTTGCTTATATTCCTGTTATTTTTGCATCCCCTCCTGAATTTCTCCACTGATCCTGTACTGCCCACATAAATATGCTCCCTGGTGCTTCCACCCCAAGTGGTTATCTAATATTTTGCAATGTGTGGAGTGCGTGGAGTTTGCACATTCTCCTTGTGACCATGTGGATTTCCTTTGAGTGCTCTGGTTTTCTCTCATGTCCCAAAGTTCGGAGGGTTAGTTGACAACAGTAAATTGCCCCTCGTATGTGTCGGAGGCCAACATAACCCTCAAATAAGTTGGTGAACATTCACATCAATGCCTCCTACCCCTCCCCAACAATAGAAACTGGGGAGGGGGGAGGACGGGTTGATGAGAATGTGGGGAAAGCAAAATAAGATCAGTAATTCAGTGCATAAATGTTGGCATGTGTGTCAAAGATAATGGGGAGAAGGCAGGAGAATGGGGTTGGGAGGGTGAAATAGATCAGCCATGATTGAATGGCAGAGTACACGATGGGCCGAATTGCCTAATTCTGCTCCGATCACGACCTTATGACCATATGGCATGGGCTCAATGGGCCGAAGATCCTTTTACTGGCCTATATGTCTCGATGGTAATCTCTTTGCATAACATCTGGAATGGGAAGAACTATCTGATTGCAGTGAACATTTCTAGATAATTGAAGATTATTCCTATCCGACCACCATCCCTAAACAGTAATCTGGGAAAACCATGATAGCCTAGCATGCTGAAATCATCAGTAAGACCCAATTCATTCCACTGGCTGAATCTACAAACTCATCACAGGCCACAAATTGCATCTGAGACTTTGTAGCCTGGATAAACCTCAACTGTTCAGCTGCAAACTGAGCCTATGACGTTACCGTGGGTTTAGATTGTCCAGTGTTAGAATTAAATGTTTGTTTTCTGTGTCATGAATTGTTGCTAGTTTAAAATAAAGAGCTAATTTCCCACTTCTGAACTCCCTGAGCAAAGCGGTTTATGCCAATAATGAATATTGAATTCTGGAAGTAGTAGTTGTCCATTGTAAATGAATTAGTTATTTTATAAATGCTGGATTGAGAAATACAATACACATATATAAAGTACTCGACTTTAATACAGGCAACAGGGATTCCTTGGTTGGATTAGTATTTACTCTTTTAAGGCTTTATTAGTAAATAGCCATAAATACTTGCTCTTTTTTAATCACAATAATTTTTGCTTGTGTCTAGCCTTCTCTAGTAACACAATCATCTGTACCGTATATCAAGATAAAAGTTGACAGCTTCACCACATGTTAGGTCCTTTTTTATCAAATATTGAGAGAAATAGCCTTCACCAGTGGGTATCTGACTGCCTATGATAGGGACTATGAACATTTCTACCAACAGTTTATTGGTGTTGAGTCTGTAATGAATATTTGAGTTTTTGCTTCCTAAATAAGATCTGGCATTGATATCCAATACTGTCCATTTTATTGCCAGGCAGAAATGCCATCCATTAAAATTCTGATCTCTAATCCACCTGTGTATCCTCTCTTCATTTTTGTTAATTTGTTTAATCACTATCTTATTTTTCACGTGCTGCAATAATTGGAGCTGGAATTACTGTAATTACAGTGCAATTTAATGCTGAAGATTCTGCTGTGTGTTCTGTGTCCTAGTGTCAAGAACAAGCTGCAACAAATTACCCTTGTTAACCTGCATTGCAGGTATGCTCAGAAGGTAAATCATCTAAAATAGTAAGATTAAACGAGAACTTACCAGTTTGAAGTTTGATCTGTATTTTATGAGGAGTTACGATGAGGGTATTACGTGAAGAACCCGCTCAGTGCGCAGGCGCGGCATACTTCCAAGCAGCGGTGTGGAATCACAGATAGACACAGTTATTTTGAAGTAAACATAGTAAAGATAAGGAGACATCAATTTATCAGTTTGATCCATATAATGAGGGTGGGAGCGGAGGGCACGTAATACCCTCATCGTAACTCCTCATAAAATACAGATCAAACTTCAAACTGGTAAGTTCTCGTTTAATCTTACTATTTTACTTCGGAGTCACGTGAGTGACTACGTGAAGATTTCAAAGCTCTGTGATTTCAAACCGTGTAACAGTTTCATTTCACTCACTGCCGAAGTTCTTGAGGGAGGAAGTGTTATCGTAATCAACCAATGAGTCTATTTGTAGAAAAACACAATGGTATTTTTTAAACAATAACAACAAATAATTAAGTTGCTCCCCTGGGCTTAAATTAAATATTTGCAGTTCGTAAATCTTTACTGCAAATAAACCAGGTTTTGCCAACGGCTTATTATAACAATTTTGAACGGTCTCCCCCCCCCCCCACCATCCTGCTGTAGCCAGGATGTGGTCTATAGGCATGTCCATTCTTTAGCCGTCGACATGGATGCTGCCCTCGAGGAATAAAATTTGTACACGTTAGTGTTTATCCCAGCAGTTTCTAGCATCTGCTTGAGCCATCTCGCAATGGTTTGGCTCGTCACCCGACCATAAGGTTTTTGTGACTGACCCACAAGGCTTTTCATCTCCCTCGAATATTTTGGTTGTGTCTATGTAGGATAGTAGGTGGGTCATGGCACATAACCGTGGTTCTGGTGGGTAAGCCACGACTGTATTAGGTGTTCCTGGTCTGCTCTGTTTGATCAGTCGCTGGATTACGACAGATCTGGTCTGGAGCTGTGATCATGTTGTCCAGTCGCAATAGGTGTAGTGACTGGACCCTCTGAGCGGATACAAGTGCCATCAACATGAGCGTCTTTAGTGTAGCTTGCTCGAGGCCGGGGGATCTGGCTGGTGGCCATTCCCTGAGATATGTCAGGACCACACATATATCCCAAATATGGGTATACCTGGGCTTAGGGCTTGATATTGTAAATGCCCTTCATCAGTTTTACCACCAGTGGATGGGATCCCATCGCCTGTTGTCCTGGCGCTGGTTTGAGATAAGCAGAAAGAGCACTCTGCGCTGTGTTGATGGCACTGTAGCTGATCCCTGCATCGTGGTGTATATAGGCCAGGAACTCCAGTATGTTGGTGGCTGTAGCTGTTGCGTATGTTGTCCCTGTTTCCTGGCAGTACTTCTCTCTTTTTTGATGTTGGTTAAGTACTGCCTCCTGGTGGATGTTCGAAGGGGTGCCGACATGGTGGTGATGGTTTGATTGGACAATCCCAGTTCCAGGTAAGGTCTGTTCAAACTTGCAACCCGGGCGTTTAATTTTCCCATGGCATGGGTGTTTAGCTTACCTGGTAGGTAAGTAGCTGATAGCCAAATATGTCTTTCGACACACCATTGCCAAATCATGTTGACCAATTTGTCGCATGATAATGATTTTATGCCACCCATATGGTTAATATAAGCCATCACCGTAGTATTTATCAATTTGTAACCGAACATGCAAGTGCTGCATATTAGATAGATATGCTTTTAAACCAAAAAAGGCGCCCAACATCTCTAGATAGTTGATGCCCAGTGTAAGTAGTAATGATGACTCTAGTTTAGTCCATCTACCACCTGTGCTGGATATGGAGTTAGTCGCTCCCCAGCCTTGAGCACTGGCATCTGTTTGAGTAACTAAAGTAGGGTTAGTGATAAAGATAGGGCTGAAACTATGCCAAACGTTTTCTGCCCACCACTGTAGCTCTGATATTGCTTCAGTGGGTAAGTTCATGACACGATCATAGTGACCTGTATGTCGTTTTATTGCCTGTACCTTTGCTCTCTGTAAATTTTTTGATAGTGCAAAGGTCCGAATTGTGTAGCCGGAAATGCTGCTACCATTTCCCCAATTACTCTTGCTACTTGTCGAATAGTTGGTCGCTCGTTGACCATTAAATTGTTGCATGATTGTGCTAATTCAACCATTTTTGCCTTTGGCAAGGTAACAGTCATATGGACTGAGTTAATTGTGAAGCCCAGGTAGTCCATGATAGTGGATGGCTTCAACTTAGATTTATCTGGATGTAGGACGAACCCCAGAGTTTCGAGGAGCTGTTTTGTAGCTGATACTGCTGCCACAGCCAATTCCATCGTTTTCCCTACTATCAGAATATCATCCAGATATGCCATGACAATATGTTTTTCTTAGTATTGCCATGGCTGGGTTTAATATTTTGGTGAATAATCTTGGGGCTGAAGTTAGCCCATAGGGCAATGCTTTGTACCATCCAGATAAATTTTAGGTATCTGCGATGATCCTTGTATATGGGTACTAGATAGTAAGCATCTTTAAGATAAATGCTTGCCATGAAGTGTCCTTTGGAATTCAGTTGTTTGGCAGTAACATATGTCTCCATTTTGAAATGTATATACTTAACAAATTTGCTTAATGATGTTAAGTCAATGATGATGCGACAGCCACCATCTTTTTTGGTTTTAGTGAATATATTCGATACAAATTCCAACGGTTCATGTTTGGTCTTTTCGATGACCCCCTTTGTGATAAGTCTCACCAGTTCAGCTTGTCCCTCACGTTTCTCTTTGACAGAGGGAGAAATACCCTTTGGGGCCAATGTTGAACTGGCGGCGTTTTTTCTGACATGAATTGTATTTTATATCCACTAATGCTGTTGAGTATATACTTGTCACTCGTGACCATACCCCATGCTTCTTTAAACAAGTGTAATCTACCCCCTGTTAATAAAGCACCCTTATTCTCTATATGCTGGTAGGGACCAGACCCACCTACCTCCATGGTTATTGGCGATTCTGTTTCTTCATTTTCCTGAACGTTTTGTTCTGACGTGCTGGCGATGTTGGGTGGAGGCGCATTTTCCAGAGGGTCCGCTGCGCGCCCTGATCTAAAAAGATCTTTGGGGATAATGTGCGGACCCCAAGCGTTCACCAGTCCCATATTGCGGACGTCGACTGGTGGATGCCGTGGGGTGCTGCCGCTTGGGTATCGGAGGTCTTGGTTTGCTCGTCCCGGGGCCTGCCCTCATTAGGCCGAAGGTTTTTGATGCTTCCTCCATCCAGTTTTTTATTGAGATCTTTCCCAAATAGCAGCGCGTCCGTCTCCGCAGCTGGGGCTTTACACAAGCCAGCAAATTTGGGATTGAGGGCAGGTCTTATGTTTCCCTCCGGAGATTGTTGATCTCAAATTGTGTGGTACACATTAATGCCAGCACATCCTGCTGGCAGGTATCCATCTCTGTGGTCTCCACGGAACGAGCAAAGGCTGTGATGGCCGACGTCAGGAGCCTTAGGATCCACTGTAGCTTGAGTTCTTGGGTCCGGATGTGTGACCCCACATGCCCCCAGATTTGGCTGTTGACACTTTTTAATTTGAGGGCCTCACAGTTTTCTGGTGCTGTGTGTTGTTTCAGCACCTCAGCGAGCACCTTTTCCAGTAATGGTTTATTGGATAGATGGTTGATGCTGGCCGCCATTCTTGGTACCAGCAGTGCTCCAGCCCGTGGGGTTGCTACAAGCGGTCCATCACACCCAACAGCTCTTCCTGTTCCTGCACCCCTGGCATACTCCCGAATTCGTCCGCCTGCCCCTGTGCCAGACCAGCCCAGCCCTGGTCACCAATGCTAGCCTCCAGTAATGAGGGAGCAGAGGGCAGTGCATGAAACACTGTGGATGGGGTGCCTGACCTCCCTCCGCGAGAGCGCTCTTTCTGCGCATCTCGCTGGAGCTGCTTCATTAGCTGTTGGATGCAGCTCAGGCGTGTGTCTCTCCTCCATTTAGGTGGAGACATGTCCCCGTCATCCACATGACGCCACCGGCCGGATGCCTGTTCGGATGGCTAGAAATCCAGCCCGTAGTTCAGGCACTAGCGGGACTGGGCTCGGCGCGGTGATGGGGATAGCGGAGCGCCCGGTAATTGTTCCTAACGCCTTCTTCTGGAGCTTTTGTGCCTTGTAGATGCGAGAGCGCCCCTCAAGCAGCGCGTCTCGCAGGCACCTGCTCCGTGAGCCACTCCAGCGGCTCAGGCGGCTCTCTCTCCCCCCGTGCGGGTGGAGAGACGTCCCGTCCGAAATCGGGAACACCTGCCGGATGCCTCTTCGGGTGGCTATGCATCCAGCCCGCTGCTCAGGTACTAGCGGGCTGGCCTCGGCACGGTGTCGGGGAATAGAGGAACACCGGGTAACGCTCCTACCGCCTGTTGCTGCCCCCCTCCCCGACGGGAAAACGTTCCTCCTTGAACGGGGGACAGTTTTATTCCAGAGCCTCTTTCTCTGCCTGTAAAAAACACAAGGAGAAAAGGGCTCCCCTGTAAAAGAAAACCCGACCTCAGGGTACTCACCTGACGGTCCGTTTCATTCTGTAGCGGGAGAGCCTAACTCCCGTTGCAGCCGCTGTTGCACTGCTGGAGTAATGCCGCGCCTGCGCACTGAGCGGGTTCTTCACGTAGTCACTCACGTGACTCCGAAGTAAAATGGACCATGGGCAATTAGATCCATTTGTTGGTGGTGATGGAAAAGAAAAATATTCAGTGTAAATAGTCTAATTCTGTCAAAGTTACTGCTGCTCCAACCAAAGAGCTGCTATGCTTTTGTAACACTGATTTAATTGCCCTTTTTTTCTGCCAGAGCACGGCGATTCTTTGTGTGCGGTCCCTATTTTTTCAGAAGACTTGACAATAACATTGAGCCAAACCAGGGTGAAAAAGTCTAAGAAAATTTGACATGAGGAACAGGTGATAGAAGAAGAAAATGTTCTTTAGAGAAGGTTGGGTGGAGACAAATTGAATTAACAAAATGAAGATGATAAGGAAAAACAAGAGCAAGACCAATCAGTAAACCTTATGTATTCTATCTAACAAATGCATTTGAGCAAGCACATATATTCAAAGAAGTGATCATTTCTTTGTAAGGTAGAACAATTAAGTTGCTTACGTTGAGCCTTTAAACAGGCATGTTGAATGTTCCAGATTGTGACAATATTATATTGTTGTGGACCAGGCACGCCACATATTCTGTCCAATTAGTTACACTACATCCCCTGTCCAATCTAATCATATTATGAATACACATTACACAAAACTATTCTTCCTTTCTTTTTGCAAACAATAGTGAATGTTTCTCTTTCCCCTTTTACAATTTCAACAGTGGGATACAGGTAACTTGGGCGTTGGGTGGTGTGGTGGTAATTGGGGTACTGACCTCTTTGGGCTAATTAGCTGCAATGGCCAGAACAATTATACTACATCTGGCTCGGTTAGAAAGCAGGTAGGGGTAGATGGAGGGTTAGTAACAGGAGGTTCTGTGATCAGAGGTAAGGACAAGCAAAGTTTGCAGATGATACAAAAATAGGTGGAGGGGCAGGTAGTGTGGTGAAAGCAGGGACTAGCAGAAGGACTTGAACAGGTTGGAAGAAGGTTGGGCAGAGATGTGGCAGATGGAATACAGTGTGGCAAAGTGTGGAATCATGAATTTTGGTAGTTGGACTAAAGACGCACACTATTTTCAAAATGGGACTTGGGAGTGCTAATGCAGAATTCCCAAAATGTTAATTTGTAAGTCAAATCAGTAGTAAGGTAGGCAAACACAATGCTAGCATTTATTTCAAGAGGGCTAGAATACAAAAGCAGGAATGTAATGCGGTGGCTCTATAAGGCACTCATGAGGCCGCATTTGGAGTATTGTGAGCAATTGTGGGCACCATATCTGAGGAAGGATGTGCTGGCTCTGGAGAGGGGTCAGATGAGGTTTACAAGAATGATCCCAGGAATGAGTGGTATATGATGATCATTTAATGGCCCCCCCTTCACTGTTTACAAGGATGAGGGGGACCTCATTGAAACTTACCGGATAGTGAAAGGCTTGGATAAAGTGGATGCAGAGAGGATGTTTTCACTACAATACAATACAATACAATACAATACAATTCAATTTATTGTCATTTGGACCCCTTGAGGTCCAAACGAAATGTCGTTTCTGCAGCCATACATTACAATACAAAAAGACCCGAGACACAACACAGTTTACACAAACATCCATCACATCGTTCTGATGGAAGGCAAAAAAAACTTATCTCTCCACTGCACTCTCCCCCCTGATGTCAGAGTCAGAGTCAAAGTCAAAGCCCCCGGCTGGCGATGGCGATTGTCCCGCGGCCATTAAAGCCACGCCGGGTGATGCAAGGTCGCGCACCGGGTCTTGGTGTTAGAGCCCCCGGCGTGCGCTCGCAAAGTCCCGTGGCCATTCCAAGCCGCGCGGGGCGATGGTGTAAGGCCCCGCTCAAGTGCTCTTCAACCCCGCAACTCGGGCGGGAGAAGTCGCCGTTGCAGAAGCCCCGAAAAGCGGTCTCCCAGCAGGGACCCGCGGGCTCCCGGCGTTGCCGTCCGCCAAACCCGCAGTTGCAGCCTCCGAAACTCCGGAGGTCGGGTGGCAGCAGTGCTCAACCACAGCTCCACCCGCTCCGGACTCGGCCAGCTCCGTGATGGTGAGTAGTCGGCAGCTCCGCAGCTGGAACCCCAGGTCGTTCCTGTTGGAGGCCGCTCCACGTTGCAGCCCCAACGACAACGGAGACCCGACAAAGAAAAGGTCGGGTCTCCCGTGCAGGGGAAAGATTTTAAAGTTACCCCCTCCCCCCCACACCACCCCCACCCCCCCACACACATACCCCAACAAAAAAAATAACAAAAACAACATAAAAACGAGACAAAAAATAATAAAACACAGACGGACTGCAGAGGCCGCTGCTGACGAGAGTCGCGCCGCCCACCGAGAACCTACAGAGATGCTGCCGGACCTCGTGGGAGAGTCTAGGACCTGAGGTCATGGCCTCAGAATTAAAGGCCATTCCTTTAGGAAGGAGATGAGGAAGAATTTCTTTAGTCAGAGGGTGGTGAATCTGTGGCAATTTGTCTTATAAATATACCAGCCGCTACACCATGGATGTTTCTTCACCACAGGTGTCAAGAATTATGGGGAGAAGGCAGGAGAATGGGGTTAGGAGGAAGAGTTAGATCAACCATGATTGAATGGCCAAGTAGACTTGATGGGCCGATTGGCCTAATTCTCTTTCTATCACTTATGACCTTGTGACAAGCATTTCTGAGGGCGTAAGTGAGACTCCAGGAGTCGCGGAACAGGCACAAAACATTCGGAGAGGGAATGATGATCAGCCAGAGGTCCTAGACTGCATTAATACCAATGACATAAGTAGGAAACGAGATGAGCTCCCACAAAGAGAATTTAGAGAGTTAGGTAGTAGGTTACAAAAAAAATAATCTTCAGGGTTGTGGTCTTAACAACCTTAGGCCCCCTTTGGCCATGGCTGACCATGGGTGCCTCCAGGGTTGGAGGACGCCAGTGCGTGATTTTGTTTAACGTGGGGAGACTGGTGCACAGACAGCCACCACATACATGGCCCTTGATAGACCTGGGTCAGGATCCAGTGGCATGGAGTCCAAGACGACCAGAGACCCATTTCTGCTGCAGCCTTCATCCGCCTTCCCAGCCGTTGTGACGCTCCGTTGTGACGCCCTACCAGGAGCATAGCTACAGACGGCATCGATCTCAGGAACTGTGGACCACATGAGCTTCTCCGCCATGACAAGGTGACAGTCCACGGTGAAGTCTGTGCCATGAGTTAGGGAAACAAAAAGTAGAAAGATGGTGCATTCCAATGCTTGGCTCAGGAGCTGGCTCAGGAGCTGGCTCAGGAGGCTGGATTACAGATATATAGACCATTGGGCTCTCTTCCTGGGCTGCTGGTACTTGTACAAATGGATGGGTTGCACTTGAACTGGAGGGGAACCAATATCCTTGCAGGGTGGGTGCCTGGTGCTACATGTGAGGTTTTCAACTAGAGTGGCAAGGTGGTAGGAAACAGAGCAGCCAGTCAGTAAGTTGAGAGACTAAAGGGCTTGTCCCACTTACGCAACCTTGGTTCACAAATTACGCGACCTCGTGGTCGCTTGAGGCGTACGGGCACCATATGGCCGCCCGGGGCTGGTCCCACATAGAAGCGCGGAGGGGTATGGAGTTGTGCGGGGCTGGTCCCAACATTGCGCGGGGCTCTGAAATTCCTGCAGTGACCAATATATTTGCGTGCCAACGGCCTGTCGACCCGCGTACGCATGCACGCGCATTGCGGTCATACGCAGCATCTTGACGTCATATGCAGCGTCTTGACGGCGTATGCCTAGCGCGTGGCATTGCATGATGACATCACTGCCCGGCGTGGCATTGCGTGATGACATCACCCCCCGACGCCGTGCGATGCCCAAATTCAGTCGGCCCGCCTCCTGCCCAGCTGATTTGTAAGCATGAGGGCTGCTGCTAACAGAAGTCTCTGTTGCTGTTGCAGTCTGCATCTCTTCCATGATGATCATGGAATAGCAGCCAGCAACCCCCCTTTTTATGCGTAAATGACGTCACACACGAACTTAGCGCAAACTTCACGCAACCTCCGCGTTTGGTCGCGCCAAATGCACGCAATCGCATGCAAGTGGGACAGGCCCTTTAGTCTCAAAGGAAGAAGAGGCAGGGATTAGTTTAATTCATCAGCAAGTTTTCCACAGCTTGGGTCCGGATCAGAATTCGGTGAAGTTTCTGTCTAATTTGTTGGATTTGGTCGTTTACTTCCCAAAGTCTGTGTTGGATTTAACTTGGATTCAACTTCATTACCAAGTGATTCAACATCCGAGTTTGGATCATTGAACTGTTGGGTGCGGAAGTGTGGGGAGTAGGGGTGTTGCTAACATCACAAATACGTCTATTTTGCTTGAAAATGCATTTTTTCTGATTAGTCTTACAATTATGTTGATGGTTCAGCTGCTTCCCTGAAGCAGGGGAAATACTGGAAATGGTCAACACGTCATGTAATGTCTGTGGAAGGAGAAACAGAGTTACCATTTTAAAGAACCTTCATGAGGAAGTTCACCTTGGCTTGTTGTGGCCTGCAGTTGGATTTCAAAACTCCAACCAAAATGTATCCCATTGTGAGAAGCCACATTGTTCCAGTACTATTCAGTGTTGGCTAACTAAACTTGGTGTGTGTGTGTTAGGCTACTGTTTGTTGTTATTGGGATCTAGTTGGAAGTGCTGTATAGTTCTTTGATTTAAAATATGTTAAGAGATAGCATACGTATCCAAATTGGGAATGGTTGAGACTTTAAACTGATGTTAAAAATTCCAGTCTATTTGCAGTATTACTGAGAAGCAGACGGATCGTATGATTTTGCTGTCTAACCAGGATCACAGAATCAACAGACATGTGGAGACAAAGGGAACATCATGTCCATGATTAAAAAAGCAAAAGGCACAAAACTCTCCAAAACTTTACTTTTTTATTGTAACCTGTTTTTAAGCAAGGTATCATTTAAGGTATTTAAAGACTGCATGGATGAACTACAACAATTGTTCATCCCAGTTTGGCAAAAGAATAAATCAGGGAAGGTAGTGCATCCATGGATAACAAGGGAAATCAGGGATAGTATAACCATATAACCATATAACCATATAACAATTTCAGCATGGAAACAGGCCATCTCGACCCTTCTAGTCCGTGCCGAACACATAATCTCCCCTAGCCCCATATACCTGCGCTCAGACCATAACCCTCCATTCCTTTCCCATCCATATAACTATCCAATTTATTTTTAAATGATAAAAACGAACCTGCCTCCACCACCTTCACTGGAAGCTCATTCCACACAGCTACCACTCTCTGAGTAAAGAAGTTCCCCGTCATGTTACCCCTAAACTTCAGTCCCTTAATTCTCAAGTCATGTCCCCTTGTTTGAATCTTCCCTACTCTCAGTGGGAAAAGCTTTTCCACGTCAACTCTGTCTATCCCTCTCATCATTTAAAAAACCTCTATCAAGTCCCCCCTTAACCTTCTGCGCTCCAAAGAATAAAGCCCTAACTTGTTCAACCTTTCTCTGTAACTTAGTTGCTGAAACCCAGGCAACATTCTAGTAAATCTCCTCTGTACTCTCTCTATTTTGTTGACATCCTTCCTATAAAGGCATTTATAAAGGCCAGCACACCAAAAGCTTTATTTACCACCCTATCTACATGAGATTCCACTTTCAGGGAACTGTGCACAGTTATTCCCAGATCCCTCTGTTCACCTACATTCTTCAATTCCCTACCATTTACCATGTACGTCCTATTTTGATTTGTCCTGCCAAGATGTAGCACCTCACACTTATCAGCATTAAACTCCATCTGCCATCTTTCAGCCCACTCTTCCAACTGGCATACATCTCTCTGTAGACTTTGAAACTCTACTTCATTACCCGCAACCCCACCTATCTTAGTATCATCTGCATACTTACTAATCCAATTTACCACACCATTGTCCAGATCATTGATGTACATGACAAACAACAGTGGACCCAACACAGATCCCTGTGGCACCCCACTCGTCACTGGCCTCCAACCTGACAAACAACCATCCACCATTACTCTCTGGCATCTCCCATTCAGCCACTGTTGAATCCATCTTGCTACTCCACCATTAATACCCAACCATTGAACCTTCTTAACCAACCTTCCATGAGCAACCTTGTCAAAGGCCTTACTGAAGTCCATATACACAACATCCACTGCTTTACCCTCATCAATTTCCCGAGTAACATCTTCAAAACAAAAGATGAAGCATACAAATTAGCCAGAAAAAGCAGCCTACCAGAGGACTGGGAGAAATACAGAGTCCAGCAGAGGACAACAAAGGGATTAATTAGGAAAGGATTATGAAAGAAAACTGGCAGGGAACATAAAAACTGACTGCAAAAGATTTTATAGATATGTGAAGAGAAAAATATTAGTTTAAACAAATGTAGGTCCCTTGCAGTCAGAAACAGGTGAATTGATCATGGGGAACAAGGACATGGCAGACAAAATTGAATAACTACTTTGGTTCTGTCTTTACTAAGGAAGACATAAATAATCTGCCGGAAATAGCAGGGGACCGGGGATCAAATGAGATGGAGGAACTGAGTGAAATCCAGGTTAGCCGGGAAGTGGTGTTAGGTAAATTGAATGGATTAAAGGCTGATAAATCCCCAGGACCAGATAGGCTGCATCCCAGAGTACTTAAGGAAGTATCCCCAGAAATAGAGGATGCTTTAGTGATAATTTTTCAAAACTCTTTAGAATCTGGAGTAGATCCTGAGGATTGGAGGGTAGCTAATGTAACCCCACTTTTTAAAAAGGGAGGGAGAGAGAAAACGGGGCATTACAGACCAGTTAGTCTAACATCGGTAGTGGGGAAACTGCTAGAGTCAGTTATTAAAGATGGGATAGCAGCACATTTGGAAAGTGGTGAAATCATTGGACAAAGTCAGTGTGAATTTATGAAAGGTAAATCATGTCTGACTAATCTTATAGAATTTTTTGAGGTAACTTGTAGAGTGGATAAGGGAGAACCAGTGGATGTGTTATATCTGGACTTTCAGAAGGCTTTCGACAAGGTCCCGCATAAGAGATTAGTATATAAACATAAAGCACACGGTATTGGGGGTTCAGTATTGATGTGGATAGAGAACTGGCTGGCAGACAGGAAGCATAGAAACATAGAAACATAGAAAATAGGTGCAGGAGTAGGCCATTCGGCCCTTCGAGCCTGCACTGCCATTCAATATGATCATGGCTGATCATCCAACTTAGTATCCTGTACCTGCCTTCTCTCCATACCCCCTGATCCCTTTAGCCACAAGGGCCACATCTAACTCTCTCTTGAATATAGCCGATGAACTGGCCTCAACTACCTTCTGTGGCAGAGAATTCCAGAGATTCATCACTCTCTGTGTGAAGCAAAGAGTAGGAGTAAACGGGTCCTTTTCAGAATGGCAGGCAGTGACTAGTGGGGTATCGCAAAGCTCAGTGCTGGGACCCCAGCTATTTACAATATATATTAATGATTTGGACGAGGGAATTGAATGCAACATCTCCAAGTTTGCGGATGACACGAAGCTGGGGGGCAGTGTTAGCTGTGAGGAGGATGCTAGGAGGCTGCAAGGTGACTTGGATAGGCTGGGTGAGTGGGCAAATGCATGGCAGATGCAGTATAATGTGGATAAATGTGAGGTTATCCACTTTGGTGGCAAAAACAGGAAAGTAGACTGTTATCTGAATGGTGGCCGATTAGGAAAAGGGGAGATGCAACGAGACCTGGGTGTCATGGTACACCAGTCATTGAAAGTAGGCATGCAGGTGCAGCAGTCAGTGAAGAAAGCGAATGGTATGTTAGCATTCACAGCAAAAGGATTTGAGTATAGGAGCAGGGAGGTTCCACTGCAGATGAAGTGCTTCGAACGTCTGGTACTGGGACACTTGAAGAACAGCATCCCCCCCTCCTTAGACCACCACCAATTTGCCTATAGGGCAAACAGGTCGACGGAGGACGCAGTGTCACTGGCCCTCCACTCCACCCTGACACACCTTGACCAGCGGGACAGTTATGTGCGGATGCTATTCATAGATTATAGCTCCGCCTTTAACACCATCCACCCCCATAAACTAGTCACTAAGCTGGACCACCTGGGCCTCAACACACACCTGAGCAGCTGGGTCCTGGACTTTCTCACCGGCCGACCACAGACTGTGCGCATGGGGAGGCAGGTCTCCTCCAGCATCACCTTGAACATCGGTGCACCACAGGGCTGTGTGTTGAGCCCCTTCCTTTTCTCCCTCTACACTCTCGACTGCAAACCCACCCACGAGGCCAACACCATATTTAAGTTTGCAGATGACACCATCGTGGTAGGCAGGATCACGAGTAACAACGAGGCCGCCTACAGGACAGAGGTAGAGAACCTGGTGAGCTGGAGCCGTGAGAACAACCTGATCCTCAACGCAAAAAAAACAAAGGAGATGATCCTGGACTTCAGGAGGAGACCGAAGACCTTCGTCCATCAGCCCATCACCATTAACGGCGAGACAGTGGAGGTTGTGCAGAACATCAGGTACCTCGGGGTCAACATCAGCCACGACCTGACCTGGACCGTCAACACCACGGCGACGGCCAAGAAAGGACTTCAAAGGCTTCACTTCCTGAGGTGCTTGAAGAGGGCACGTCTCCCACAACAGCTGCTGGTGAGCTTCTACAGGTCAGCCATCGAGTCAGTTCTTACATACTGCATCACAGTATGGTACTCTGGCTGCACCGCAGAGAACAGGAAAGCTCTCCAACGCGTCATCAAGACTGCTGAGAGGATCACTGGCACCCAGCTCCCCAGTCTGGAGGACATCTACCGGACCCGCTGCATCCGGAGGGTCAAGGGCATCATTAGAGACAGCACACACCCTGGACACTGCCTCTTCACCCTCCTGCCCTCAGGAAGACGATACAGGACACTGAGCGCCCGCACGACAAGACTGAAAAACAGCTTCTACCATAGAGCTGTGACACTACTGAACTCTATCCCCCTCCCACATTGATCCCCCCCCTCTCTCTCACACACCCGCCAATACTCCTGTATGTTTATGGTTATAGTTAAATTTTTTAATAGTTCTTTTTTTAAATTGTATTTTTTATACTTATATTCCTGTGCAGCTGGAGGACTGCTCCAACAGAATTTCGTTGTCTTGTACAATGACAATAAAGATTATCTTATCTTATCTTATCTTAGTTGTACATGGTCTTGGTGAGACCACACCTGGAGTATTGCGTATAGTTTTGGTCTCCTAATCTGAGGAAAGACATTCTTGGCATAGAGGGAGTACAGAGAAGGTTCACCAGACTGATTCCTACGATGTCAGGACTTTCATATGAAGAAAGACTGGATAGGCTCGGCTTGTACTCGCTAGAATTTAGAGGATTGAGGGGGGATCTTATAGTAACGTACAAAATTCTTAAGGGGTTGGACAGGCTAGATGCAGGAAGATTGTTCCCGATATTGGGGAAGTCCAGAACAAGGGTCACAGTTTAAGGATAAAGGGGAAATCTTTTAGGACCGAGATGAGAAAAACATTTTTCACACCGAGAGTGGTGAATCTGTGGAATTCTCTGCCATAGAAAGTAGTTGAGGCCAGTTCATTGGCTATATTTAAGAGGGAGTTAGATGTGGCCCTTGTGGCAAAAGGTATCAGGGGGTATGGAGAGAAGGCAGGAACAGGATACTGAATTTGAATGATCAGCCATGATCATATCGAATGGCGGTGCAGGCTTGACGCTGCCTAAGTCAATGATGGAAAAGAATCGCCGTGGGACAGACCCTTAACATACAACTGGTATGTGTTTGGAGTGTGGAAGAAAACGGAGCACCCAGTGAAAACCCATGAGGTCATGGGGTGAACGTACAAACTCCCTACAGACAGCACCATAGTCAGGATGGAACCCAGGTCCCTGGCGCTGTAAGGCCGCAAACCTGCCGCTGCGCCACCATGCCGAACCCATCGTGCTGGGAAATAATGTAATTTAATATTTTCAAGTGATAGTCCAGCACATTGAAGTTAAGGAATTAGTGTTTGATTGTTGAAGCAATTGAGCCACCATCGTGTATCCATTTAATTAAGCAATCATTTCTACACTTTCTGGAAAGATATTGATTTTGGAATGAGAAGTAATAATGCTCGGTAATTATTTGGACAGAAAAATCTATAATTATCGTGCCTAAGGTAAGGATTTTACCATAGACAAACATTGTATATACTATCCAATAATAAAACTAATCTATACTGTTGAATAAAAAATGAAATCACTTCTTTGGAAAAGTAACTGGTGGATGATTCTGTGGAACATTTTTTTAATTATTTCACTTTCTGTTTCCTGTTTAGTTATATTTTAATTAAAAACTTAAACAGGTTAAGAGCTGAGCTTCCAATATAAATAACTTACAATGGATCTCTCCTGTAAAATATGACTCATATTTAAAAAAGCTAAATAAAACATTCAGTTTTTTTTTTACCATTTGTCCTCGTGGAATAAAACAAAATCACACTCAATAAACCAGATCAAGTGTATTTTTCTGATTGTTTATTTGAAAGACTAAAAATGATTAATACATCAATTGAAAGTTATTTTTGTAAATTCAAAGTCAGCAATTTATTGGGTCTCATGGGCTTTCAGTAAAAAAATGATAGAAAATCATGTGTAATAAAAGAGAAGGCGAGATTGTTAATTAATATATTCAGTTCTGCAAAAGCGAAAAATTTGAGGAATTTTGATGTGCAGGTAAATAGAAGAAAGTTAGACAACCCGCAACAATGAATCAGTGTAATAAACACATGGATCATAATAACTGAGGAAGCCCTTAACAAAGAAGATGTATCTTCAGGAGCAGGTGCGCGCAAAAAATATAAGCAGCCACAGAAGCTATTTCAGCACATTTCCAAGTTAAACTCAGCTCAGCTCTGCTGCAAGTAAAGAACCACCTTCAAAAATGCAGGTAACTGATTAAAATATTCAACACAGCTTGGCAAGAATGTATATAACACTGCATGCATATGACTCTCAGGCTCCCTGAAAATTGCCATGGAAACAATGGCAAAAAAAAATTACACATTGTAGGCTCATTTAAAATCAGGACATCGACAAACAAAAATCTCTTTCTGTCCGCCTAAAAGAGGTTTGTTAAGTATTTATAATAAGAGACTGGTTTATACATTTTGGAAGTATTGAGATGATGCAAATGGAACTTTGGTTGCCTGAGACCCGAGGCATGGAACAAGATAAATATCAACAGCTAAATCTATGGAGTAAAGGGCCTGTCCCACTTACGCGACTTTTTCGGAGACTGCCATAGTCATAGTCGCTGAAAATGTTCAACATGTTGAAAATTCAGCGTAGACCAGAGAGACGCTATGACTCTTTGGGTGACAAGGAGACTACTCACGACCATACAGGCGACACCCTGGCGACATTTTGTGGGGTGAAGCCTTTAAGGTCGTGAGTAGTCGCCCAGTGGGATAGGCCCTTAAGTAACAGTTGGAGGAGTGATGGGGAATGATACTGGAGTGTAAGAGGTAGTGGTAGCATTATCCATGGAACCTGACCTTTCCATAGAGTAATCTGACAGGACTCTTGGACAGTTATATTAGACGGATATATTAGATACTAGACCAAGTGCAGACCCGTTGGGTCTGTTCCCCCTACGTGCGGTTGTGGGGGGGGGAGGCGGCATGCAGCGTCACACACACTAACTATCCCCCCCCCGCACTCACGCTAATTACCCACCTTGATATTATATTAATATTATTAATTTGCTCCTTTTACCCCATAACCACCCTATCTACTGACGCATAGCCCCCAACTTGCAGTCACATCTAGATGGGGGGGGGGGGGTGCGGGGGTAGAGAGTGAGGGCAGAGAGAGAAGGGGCAGAGACAGAGAGAGAGACAGAGACACAGAGAGGGGCAAGAGAGGGGGGAGGAGGGGGAGAGGGGGTGAGAGAGGGTGTGCTGAGAGGGGGGTGAGATGAGGGGAGGGGGAGAGGTGGGGAGCAGGGAGGGGGAGGGAGGGTGGAGGGAGGGGTAGGGGTGTTGGAGGGTAGGTGTGTTTATGGGAGGGATGGGGGGGAGGGGATGGAGGGGTAGGAGAGGGGGGGGAAAAGAGGGGAGAGAGAGACGGAGAGGGGGGAGGGGGGAGGGGGGATGGAGAGGAGAGGGGTGGGGAGAGGAGAGGGGGGAGAGATGAGTGGAAGAGGGGGGGAGAGTGAGAGGGGGAGAGGAGAGGGGGTAGTAGGAGAGTAGGTAGAGGAGAGGGTGAGGAGCGGGGTGAGGGAGGGGGGTAGAGAGAGGGGGGCATGGAGGGGGGGGAGGAAAGAGGGGGAGCGAGAGAGAGAGAGGGGGGATAGAGGGGAGAGAGAGAAAGGGGGAGAAGAGGAGAGGGGGGAGAGGAGAGGAGAAGGGGGGGAGAGGAGAGGGGGGAGAGGAGAGGGGGGGAGGAGGAGCCGAGAGGGGGGAGGAGGAGAGGAGGAGAGGAGAGGGGGTGGAGAGAGGAGGGGGGGAGAGGAGAGCGGGGAGGAGGGGGGGAGAGGAGAGGGGGGAGAGGAAAGGGGGGCGAGAGGAGAGGGGGGGAGGAGAGGAGAGGAGAGGGAGGGGGGGGAGAGGAGAGGGGGGAGAGGAGAGGGGGGGGGAGAGGAGAGGGGGGGAGGGAGAGGGGAGGGAGAGGAGAGGAGCCGAGAGAGGGGGGAGAGGAGTGGGAGAGGGGGGGGAGAGGAGAGGGGAGAGGAGAGGGGGTAGAGGAGAGGGGGGGAGAGGAGAGGAGGAGGGGAGGAGAGGAGGGGGAGAGGAGAGGGGGGAGAGGAGGAGGGAGGGGGGAGAGTGAGGGGGAGAGAGAGGGGAAAAGAGGGGAGAGAGAGAGAGAAGGGAGGGGGGGGGGGAGAGGAAAGGGGGGGAGAGGAGAGGGGGAGGGAGAGGAGAGGACGGGAGGGGGAGGAGGAGGCGAGGGGGGAGAGGAGAGAGGGGGGTGGAGGGAGAGGGGGGGAGGAGAGGGCGAAGGAGGGGAGGAGAGGGGGAGAGGAGAGGGGGGGAGGAGAGGGGGGAAGAGGGAGAAGGGGGGAAGGAGAGGGGGGGAGAGGAGAGGGGGGGGAGAGGAGAGGGGGGGGAGAGGAGAGGGGGGGAGGAGGAGAGGGGGGGAAGAGGAGAGGGGGGAGGAGAGGGGGGAGAGGAGAGGGGGGGGGAGAGGAGAGGGGGGGGAGGAGGAGAGAGGGGGAGAGGAGAGGGGGGGAGGAGAGGGGGGGAGGAGATGGGGGGGAGGACGAGGAAGGGAGGGGGGGAGGGAGGGGGAGGAAGAGGAGAGGGGGGGAGAGGAGAGGGGGAGAGGAGAGGGGGGATGAGGAGCGGGGGGGAGGAAGAGGGGGGGAGAGGAGCGGGCGGGGAGGAGAGGAGGGGGAAAGAGGAGAGGGGGGAGAGGACCGATGGGGGGGAGGAGAGGGGGGAGGAGAGGGGGGGAGGAGAGGGGGGGGGGTGGATGAGAGGGGAGAGGGGAGAGAGGGGAGGGAGGGGGGAAGAAGGAGAGGGAGGAGGGGGGGGGAAGAGGAGAGGAGGGGGGGGAGAGGAGAGGGGGGGGAGGGGGGGGAGAGGAGGGAGAGGGAGGGAGGAGGAGGGGGGAGAGGAGAGGGGGGGGGAGGGGGGGGGGGGGGGGGGGGGGGGGGAGAGGGGAGGGGGGGGGGGGAGGGGGGGGGGGGGAGGGGGGGGGGGGGGGGGGGGGGGGGGGGGGGGGAGGGGGGGGGGGAGAGAGAGAGAGAGGGGAGAGAGAGAGAGAGGGAGGGGGTGAGAGAGAGAAAGGGAGAGGGGGTGAGAGAGCGGATAGAGAGAGGGGAGAGAGAGAGGGGAGGAGAGAGATAGAGAGAGGTAGAGAGAGAGGAGAGAGAGAGGGGGGAGAGAGAGGAGAGAGAGAGGGGGGAGAGAGGAGGGAGAGAGAGAGGGGAGAGAGAGGTGGGAGAGAGAGAGAGAGAGAGGAGAGAGAGAGAGAGAGAGGGTGCCTTTTTACTTCAACCCAAACAACCATTTGCAGGCAGTGCTTTTTTTCCTCAAACTAACCATATTTTCATTTTCAAACCACATTATTGGCACTCACAGCTGTGGAGACATTTGTTCAGTGTTATTCAGAGCTCTGATTGAGGCACACCACTAGCAGAGACTCATTGAGGCACACCACTTGCAGAGACTGATTGAGGCACACCACTTCCTGGTTTTATAGTCCCTCCCCCTCCCTCCAGCAAAGGCAGCACAGAGAATGGGGAATTTTGTAAAAACATTAATATCTCTGTCATTTTTCATCGACGTGAAAAATCCTCGGCACACATGCGGTGGAGGGGGGCTCTGAGCGAGGTGGCCAAAAATGACGGCCGTAGGTGGCGGCATTCTCTCAGAAATTGCAGCACAGAAGGCCAAAAGCGGTCAAGAACAGAGATTTAGTAATATAGATACTATACTAAGTGGGACCCGTAGGATCCCATGTTCACACGGAAGGGCTGGTCCCCCAATGCAATATTCCACCTCTCCACCAATTCCAATATTGGTGGCCAGTGGGTGGGGGGGCTAAGCTTTTTGGAGTGCTGGTATAGGTGTTGTGGGCTGAGGGGACTGGTCTCCAGAGGGATAGTATGGACATTGTGGGCCAAATGGATTCTTGGGGTGGCAGCTCAGTCCCCCAAGCCTGATGTGCTGGCAGCTCGCTCACGGCTGGTGGCCTGGCAGTTGACTCACTGCTATTCCATGAAATTCCATATATAGCAGGGTGCAAGGCCACCAAATTCAAGTGCAGTTTCTTACCCCTTCAAGCAGGGTGCAAGGCCACCAGATTCAGGTGCAGTTTCTGACTAATTCAAGCAGGGTGCAAGGCCACCAAATTCAAGTGCAGTTTCATACCATTTCAAGCAGGGTCAAGGCCACCAAATTCAAATGTAGTTTCATACCATTTCATGCATGGTGCAAGGCCACCACATTCAAATGCAGTTTCATACCATTTCAAGCAGGATGAAACCACCATAAAACGTCTATACACACACTCACAGTTCAGTAGACATTCAGTGTGTTCAGTTGATTCACAGCTCAGTCAGAGTCGTGACCTCTCCCTCCCTCATCATGCAGAGATTAAGCCACACCCACACTTCCGGGTTTTATAATCCCTCCCCCCTCCCACAGGAAAAGGTGTGGCCTTCATGGCATGATTTACAGGAGATAGATTCTCAACGATTTTTAAACACTTTTATTTTCATTGATTGGAAGAATCCTCTGCACCTGATGAGCGGAGGGGGATTGAATAAGATGGCCAAAAATCACAGCCGTAAGTGGTAGCATTTTACCTAAAATAAATATACAGTGCAAACAGGAAGTTGTCAAGTTTAGACTTCCCACCATTTGCAGTGCTTTTACTTCAACCCAAACCCCCACCAACCATTTGCAATGCTTTTACTTCAACCTAAACCCCCACCAACCATTTGCAATGCTTTTACTTCAACCCAAACCCCCACCAACCTTTTGCAGTGCTTTTACTTAAACCCAAACCCCCACCAACATTTTGCAGTGCTTTTACTTCAACCCAAACCCCCCACCAACCATTTGCAGTGATTTTACTTCAAACCAAGCACATTTTCAAACCACATTAAGGGTACTCAAGGTCAGTAAAACCAGCCTCACAGTTTGGTAGACATGTGTTATTCACAGCTCAGACTGAGAGACATCACCCTCTCACTTCCCCCATCTTGCAGAGACTGACTGAGGCACAATACTTCCGGGTTTTATAGTCCTTCCCCTCCCACCAGCAGGGGCAGCAGAGAGAACCTCAACATTTTTCAAACATTAATAACTCTTCTATTTTTCATCGATGGGAAAAATCCTCTTGTCCTGCGCAGCGGATGGAGACTCTGAGTAAATGGCCAAAAATCACAGCTGCAAGTGGCAGCATTTTTTCTAAAATCATGAAAAATAAAAACTGGACGTGGTCAAGACTTTCAGTAATATGGATATTAGATGATAAAGGTGATGATGATGATGATGATGATGATGATGATGATGATGATGATGATGATGATGATGATGATGATGATGATGATGATGATGATGATGATGGTGATGATGATGATGATGATGATGATGATGATGATGATGAAGATGATGATGATGATGATGATGATGATGATACTTTATTGTCACTTGTACCAAGCTTGGTGCAAGAAATTCTTTGTTTTTGCATATAAGGTACACAGAAGAGTCGCAGCAAAGGCGCCGACAAACTTACAAAAATGAGTCATCCCTTCTTCGTCCCCCCTTAGTTCACAGTGCCCCCCCCACCTTTGTTCTCTGTGACACGGCCTGTCTACCTCGAGACCCTATCCTTGGCCCGACCTCGAAGCTCTGATCAGACCTCGTCTTCATCCCAACCGAGGCTCCAAAATGACCTTGTCCGACCCAACCTTGACCTTGTCCTTGGCCTGAGCATTGAGATACTCTTGGGAATGTTTGCTTGTCCATCATCATTTAATCTGACAACTCTTGACTATTGGCCTGCTGGTTTTAGTTTACCAAATTTGTACAGGCAGGTTGGCATCTTGTTTTATAAATATCTCTGCTGCTACACCATGGATGTTCTTCGCACTTCTACTGCACCATAGTTGGTCCTCTGGCTGGATAGGAATGGTGGAGTCACTAGGGGCACCACATTGATGGCAGCCTCTGCCTACAGTCTGTCTGTTTTCTTTTCTTTTTTTAATTTTTAGTCAGTTTTAAAAGTTTGTTTTGGAGATTTCTTTAGCTTTTCTATGTGGGGGAGGGGGTTAGGGTAAGGGGAGAAACCATTTCCCAGTCACTTCCTGGTGAGGACGCGACTTTTCTCCGAGTCGCGTCCTCGCCCTCTTCCTCGTGGCCTACCACCTGGAATGGAGCGGCCTTTCCTGCCGGGGACCCAGACCAGAGCTTCAGCAGCAGCGGCGCAGCACTGGGTACATCGCAGAGCGGGCGATTGTTTACCTGGATCGCTGTTGAAGCTCCGGAGTGTTGGCCTGCTGCTTCAACATCGGAGCTGTGGTTCGAAGAGCTTCCAACGCGGGCGGCGCTGACTTCAACATCGTGGAGTCCTGGGGCCCTTTGTCGACGGCTACCAGCGTCGAATCTCTTGGAGATAGTGAGTCTGAGATATTGGCCGTACAGTTTTTTTTTTTTTGCAATGTTGTGTTGTTGATGACTTGCTCATGGCACCGCTTCTCCAGTCCACCGATGCATGTGAGGAAGCTCTTTCAAAGATTCATAGGCTGGCATTCCTCGATTGTATCCAGTTATAGTGCTCAAGGTTTTCTAATTTTACTCCCAGTTACTTAGAAATGCCAGTGAACTTTAACATCTGCACTGGAATGGAGTTCATTTGGTGATGGAACAGTGACCAACATATTTGGACGGCATGGTGGCGCAGCGGCAGAGTTGCTGCTTAATGCCCCTGTCCCACTTAGGAAACCTGAACGGAAACCTCTGCGCCCCACCCAAGGTTTCTGTGCGGTTCCCGGAGGTTTTTGTCAATCTCCCTAGCTGCTTCCACTACCTGCAACCTCCGGCAACCACCTGCAACCTCCGGAAACCGCACGGAAACCTTGGGTGGGGTGCAAAGTCTCCAGAGGTTTCCATTCAGGTTTCCTAAGTGGGACAGGGGCATTACATTGCCCGGGTTCGATCTGGATTATGGGAGCTGTCTGTACCGAGTTTGTATGTTCTCTCCATGACCTGCATGTGTGTTCTCCAGGTTTCCTCCCTCACTCCAAAGCCATACAGATATGTAGGCTAATTGGCTTGATAACATTGTAAATTATCCCTAGTTTGTGTAGGATAGTGTTAGTGTATGGGAAGCATTCGTCGGCCGAAGGGCCTGTTTCCATGCCGTATCTCTAAACAAAAGTAAACTCATGTGTAGGGTGGAACTACAGGTGTAGGTTTAAACTGAAGATAAACACAAAAAGCTGGAGTAACTCATCGGGTCAGACAACATCTCTGGAGAGAAGAAAAGGAAAACTAATACTCGCTGTACCATTGCAATAAATGTCATGCAACCAAAGTCCTGGGTTGTGATCATATCCAAATGGGGGCTGCACAATCCGGCATTGACTGCTTGCCACCAGGTCCTCTTCTGCTGACACTGGGTTGATTTGAGTGGCCACAGCTCTATCGGGTTTGGACAAGTGAAGTAGGGTGTGGTGTGAAGCAAAGATCGCTCCGCTATAGGATCTTTGGTGTGAAGTAGGGTGATGGGATGTAATTGTTCCTGATGGGTGCCTTGGATCATATTTTGAGTGTTTGTTGGATTGAGCCCCAGGCAGAAAGAAAAGATCGGAAGTGCACTGGGACAATATAAGCTCAGGAGCAAGATGTCAGGATGCTATTTTATTTGAACAGGGGAGAGGAGGGTCTGAAGGTTTGGTTGGGCGGGGGGGAGCAGTGTGATTGGAGAGTCTCCTGTATATTGGAATGGAGTGAGTTAGCAATAGCTTGGGGTTTAGGAGTCAATGCAGTTAGGATATGGAGAAGTATTTGGATCAGTATGAATAACCCCCATTATCCTCAGAGTGTATCATGACAGGTACCTGCAGGTAATCATTATCCATGTTTCCCTGTTATGCTCCATTAGAAACATTACATCCAGAATAGTATCACATGCAGCCCTCATGTTAGAATCGTGTCGAGATTGCAACGGTGATCCATGAACGGAAATATCTGGTTAAATTTCCCAGTTGGCGTGATTTGAGCCAGAGATGATTGCAAACGCAATATCCTCCAGATTAAATTACCTTCAACCACATCTTATTGAAAAGAATATAAACTATCATATAAACGTTTGATTAAAAGAAGCAGTAATCCAATTTCAAAGCAAATAAATTTTAACTAAGTGTTTTCTTTTATATAACTGACTTGCTTTCCTGGTCATTGCAGTGAGCCTGGAGGCACATATAAATGAGACCAGGTAAGGAGATCAGTGAACGAGAGGAGAGCATAAGAAAAGTTTGGAGACTTATCATTCAAAAGCTGCAGACAACTTGAGAATGATGAAGAAGAATGGCTTATCATAATTATAGTCATGTAAGATGTCATTTCTGACCTTAATTATAGCTACTTCACTGCTGTTGAAAAGTTAAGAACCTGACTGAACTCCCGAATCAAAAATGTAAAATGCGAGCCAGGCAGTAAGGATAATTTAGTCAGTGTTAATAACAGTTGATAATTTCTGATATATGTTCTGCACATTTTATGGCAATAGATTACATATGCCAATTTAATCAATTACTTGGGCGTGTGGAAGAAAAGACTCAATTAACATTAGCCCTCCTCGGTATTCTGTGGTGTACTCTGTACGTGCTAAGCCATATTTAGAGCAGGCTTTCAAATTGTGAGTTTAAAATTAATCTGATTCAAACTGCATGCTTAGTGTTTAGAAATTAAAATGAGGATCTGCATGTGAATGTGGAGCCACACTGCATTGATAATAGTAATTTTCTTCAATAATGTTGGTTTGTGTTACATCAAAATGTAATTCCAAACTTACAAGTTGAGAATGAATTGGAAGTTGATATTCTTTGGGAGAATTTTTCACTGAAGCTACTGGCAGATCATATATTGACTTTTGCACTTTATCATTTTATTTATTCATGTGTGTATATATATATATTACGTTATATGGACACATTGATCTGTTTTGTAGTAAATGCCACCATGTTCTGTGAGCTGAAGCAAAGCAGGAATTTCATTGTCCTATCAGGGAAACATGACAATAAACTCACTTGAACTTAATTTAAAGCAGAAAAACAGCATGGAAAACTGTGGCTGCACAAAATATTGGACATGAATTTTTAAGACCTGTAGCCATTGGAAAACATAAATAAATACACAAAAAATACTGGAAACACTCAGCAGGTGAAGCAGCATCTGTGAAAAGAGAAACAGAGGTAACATTTCAAGGCCAAGAACTGCGAAGATGAGTAAACAATCACTTCTCATTGGAGAGAAAGTGGAGAAGGGACATGCAAGGGGAATGGAATGCCTCTGATAGAATGGGACCAAATGGTTAATGTGGCAATTAGAGGCAAATTATACTTCTTTATCTGTATTATGCTATTTCCGATTATAAGGCTGAGGGATATGCCCAGCAGGCCAGGCTGTACTAATGGAAAAAGAGATATGGGCCATTTTTGGAGCTCCCGCAACGGCAACTTCTCCCACCAGAATCACGGGGTGAAATTACTCGGAGCGGGGCCTAACATCACCCGGCACGGCTTAACGGCCGCGGGACTTACCATCGCCCGCCGGGGGCTTTAACATCGGGAGCCCCAGTTCGCGTTGACGTTGCAGTTGGACTGCTGGACCGCGGGAGAAGAACAAAGGGAAGAGATAAGACTTTTGCCTTCCATCACAGTGAGGAGGTGTTGGAGATTCACTGTGATGGATGTCTGTGTAAAGTGTGTTAAGTGTGGGTCTTGGGTTCTTTGTAATTGTTAAGACTGTAGAAAATGCTATTTCGTTCAAACCAAGCTGTTTGAATGACAATAAAAGGCATTCTATTCATACTTGGAGAATTAGGTACACTTTTGGCCCAAAACACATTAAAACAAAAGAAACATAGGTGTAATAATATCACTAATCACCACAATAAAAGGTAATAACTAGTTTTATCTTTCTAGGAATGTAGATTAGATAGAATTATTCAAAATTATGACAGAAATACAAAGTGTAAATTATTAAATTTCTGTTTACTGGTCAGCTATCAATAGGAGTTAAAGTGAGGAGATAATGTTGCCTACTTTTATTTAAATGCTTATATCACTGCAGAACATCATGCCACAAGCTGGTATTTGGTGTTGTTATTAAAAAGACTCCAAACATCCATGGGCATTTTTTCCACTACCAATTTGTTTCACTTTCTGATGTGGTACGTCTTGGATCATCAACATTGAGGCCACGCTCTGAAGTGCAATAATATAATGACTGTAGAAACTAACAGCTCAGGTGAGTTTCCTTGCCAATCTAATACAGTTGGGGACTGTTGATGGGGATTTACATCTCTTGCTATGTTTTATTATTTGTTATATATGTTGGTTGAATCTTTCCAAGTGCTGGCAGATGGATAGCACTTATTGTAAGACCTGAAATATAAACATGAGATATTGGAGATGTTCAGAAGGTCAGGCGACATCTGTGAAAATAAAATAAAAAAGATTAAACATTTCACGTTCATGATCTTTTATAATCCTTCCCCGTTCTGATGAAAGGTCATCCAGGATTGCTGCCTGACATGCTGAAGATGTCCATCATTTTCTATTGTGGACGACAGATGGCACAATGGGCTAAGTGTTCGGCTGGCAACCGGAAGGTAGCTGGTTCGAATCCCGCTTGGAGTGCATACTGTCGTTGTGTCCTTGGGCAAGACACTTCACCCAACTTTGCCTGTGTGTGTCCTTGGGCAAGACACTTCACCCACCTTTGCCTGTCTGTATGGAAGTAATTGTGTGAAGCACTTTGGGGTCAATGCAAGTTGACTAAAAATGTGCTATATAAATAAAGACATTATTATTATTGCTACTGATGGACTCTGACAAAATGTCAGAGCTATCTTTTAGATTTTTGGAAGTGAAGATAATAAGATATTCCTCAGAATCTTCCTCAGAATATTCCTCAGTTCCCAACACTGTCCAACTTCTGATGAGGATCTGCTGTGGGAACATGTGTTAGATGTGAGAATATATCTCAGACAGGGGCTGAAATCGCTATCAAAACCTGGGGGGACACAATGTCTTGGTGGCCACACACACACACACACACACACACACGCACACACACACACACACACACACACACACACACACACACACACACACACACACACACACACACACACACACACACACACACACACACACACACACACACACACACACACACCTTTGGAGGCATCAGCCCTGGGCCCTGTGGACGGTAACATCGGGACCTGACCTGGCTGGTGACCGACTCTGAATTCCAACAACAGCAGCTTTGTCCGCCCTGAATTGTGGGGCTTGAATTGGCCCGTTCACGGGGCCATTCACCGCCCCATGCGGCTTAAAATCAGCTGGCGGGGGCTTCAACATCGGGAGCCTCGATCGGCTCGATCGGCTCGATGCAGCAATTTGATTTTAAGCTGCGCCGGGCGATGAAAGGCCCCGCGAACAAGCCGATTCAGCCCTTAGAAAGCCTCGAATACCCGCTTGAATCTTTCAAAATTTACAATGTGATGAATAACACTTTAACAAATAAAACTGAAGCATATAAAGCCAAACAGAAGAACCAACCTTGGAGAGGGGAGAGCGAGAGAGATGGGGAAAAAAACACTAAATAACGTGAGTGAGGGGCTTACCTGCAAGTCAGCCAGGAAACCCATTCGACAGGATTCCTTAATGACCTGACCCTTTTAAATCTGATACCCATTTAAATCCTTCCCAGCCACCAATACATCCAATTAGTTGAAATGGTAATTGTACCTGCATCAGACAGCTTTGGAAGGTCAAAACACAATTGGTGACACATCGTGTTAATACGGTGTTAATAGAGACATTTAACGTGCTTAACAGTGACACCCCCACTGTCTCGTGGAAAACGGAGATTTTAATAGTTTTTTTTCAACCAAATTTCAAAATCCAGATTACAAAGCATGGGGGGGGGGGTGGGGATTGTCCCCTCCTCTCAAAACATGGGTGGGGACGTCTCCTCTCCTGCCCACCCAGGATTTACACCCATGATATCAGATATGGGAATATATGTGCAGATTTGACGGAATACCTGCTGTGGGAATATGTGGACAGATTCTATGGAAGATCTGACAGCGCAATGGCAACATGAAATCACAAAACATTTGCCACTAGAAATAACTAATCAATGCAGATTTCAATTAATTATTTTCCCAGTTTGATAAGTTTGATTTAAAATGCAAAAAATAAATTCTGTTCACTATTTCTGCTATTTTGTGCAATAGTTCCTCTAGAAATCTCAACTATTTCAAATGCTTTATTATTTTTCAAAATTCAACCACGATTGACAACCAGCCTTCATTATAAATGTTTCAAAATTACATGTACATAAAGGTAACATGAAAAACATGATTTTTATATACTACTACTTAATTGTTAGTGAATAGTTAAGTTAGGGTGAAAACTTGCTTTGATTACTTTCTGGGGAAATCAGGCCATATAATTTATTTGGAGGCACAAGGGACTGCAGATGCTGGAATCTCGAGAAAAACACAAAATGCTGGAGTAATTCAATGAGTCAGTGTCAGCAAAGGACTTTTAAGGACGTTTTGGGTCGAGGTCCTTCTTCAATAGGTAATTAATTCCATGTACTGGCTACACTATTATCAATCTGTATGTTGGCATATTGAATGCAGGTTTTGTTTGATGGAAAATAAAGTGAATTGGTTAAAGCTCATGTGGTTCCTTTTTAATTAAAAGTCTCAAGTGTTTATCTAGCCCAGGCCTTACTGATCTGTTCATTGCTGTCTGCAGGTTGAAAGCATGAGGGAAGCATTTAGTAGATTTTAAGGCAAATCTGGCAGTTTGCAGGCATCTGTTAAATAAATGAATGCTTATTTATGTGGGAGGTGAGGAACAAACATATACAAATGGCACAATGATTAATTCAATTAAGTGTGACATTAATTTAAATGTATTTAGGTTTATTGTTACAGGCCAGGAATAAACTAAAGAGATGTTAACACTAACAAAGCCATGTAAATAAACATGAGGCAGGCAATTAAGTCAATGCAACAGAAATATCAATGAAGGAAAATAGTTGCATCAGGTTCTGCTGCTGGGCTGCTCCAGCATGCAACTGTGAGTGTTGTTGCCATTAGTTGTCTCACAATATATCAGTGGGCATTTGTGCACCATAAATATCTGGTCCAGTTTGACAAAACCTGGGGGTGGGCAGGGCGGGCAAGGCGGGCAGGATGGGTGGGATGGTGGAGGTGATGGTGGAGATTGTTGCATGGATAGTCTAATGGTAAATCAGGAAGGCTTCCCAATCTTGACATTGGTCAAAGAAGCCCTACTTAAGAATGGTAGGATTTCAGATGTAATCCAAAGTCAAACTTGGCTAATTAATTGGTTTTGCAGCCATCATCTGTGCTCTCCAGTCTCCTTCTGAACCTTCTGAATTTTGGAGTCGGCAGGGCAGTACTCTGCATATCGCCAACTTGGACAATTTTACATTTTTATCAAGCCAATTAATCAAGCCAATTAACCTACAAACCTGTACGTCTTTGGAGTGTGGGAGGAAACCGAAGATCTCGGAGAAAACCCACGCAGGTCACGGGGAGAACGTACAAACTCCATACAGACAGCACCCGTAGTCGGGATCGAACCCGGGTCTCTGGCGCTGCATTCTGGTGTAAGGCAGCAACTCTACCGCTGTGCCACCGTGACTGCCTCTCTTATTAAAGCAGTTATGTTTAACCTCTAATTACAGCTGTTTAAGCAATGACAGAGATCCCAGGGAATCAAAAGGCTAGGAAGATGGGAGGAGGGAAATAAATGTGAGATAATAGTGTATTACTTCTTCAAATGTGCTACAACATAGAGGAAAGACGAGGGAAGATTTCAAAAAATAAATAATAAAAGGACATAAAGCGCTGGAGTAACTCGAGCGGCAGTGTTGGAAAGCATCTCTGGAAAAGATTGATGGGCGACATTTTGGATCAGGACCCTTCTTCATCCACATTTTAATATTCTCATCAATATAAAAATTGTTTCAATATAATGGGTCAAATTCTGGGTGGATTTTTAGATATTTCTTGCATTTTCAGTTCAAATATTTTAATGTTGTAACCAACCAAAAATAAGGGGAAATGAGTACAAGGTAATGTCAAAGAGCACAGCTGGAAACTCAGTTAAGGATGACATTTAAGGAGAAGCAGAAGTATTCCAGAAATGGACATAGCCTGAATTAATAAGGCCATAAAATTGGCGCAATCTGCATTACTTACAAAACAGTGCCAAGAAAAAATCAGAAATATGTTTGGATTGGAATGTGCTTAGGCCTGGCCCACAGAACTGTGGAGATTACTAACAAACTGTGGTGCATGAGCCCATACATTCAACACTTCCATGTCTGAGAGCAGCAAGATACAAGTCAAGAATGCGGTGAACCAGAACTGGCAGTTGTCCTAAGGGTTATATTCTGTATTATGCCCCTGTCCCACTTAGGAAACCTGAACGGAAACCTCTGAAGACTTTGTGCCCCACCCAAGGTTTCCGTGTGGTTCCCGGAGGTTGCAGGTGGTTGCCGGAGGTTGCAGGTAGTGGAAGCAGGTAGGGAGACTGACAAAAATCTCTGGGAACCTTCGGGAACAGCACGGAAACCTTGGGTGGGAAGCAATTTCTCCAGAGGTTTCCATTCAGGTTTCCTAAGTGGGACAGGGGCATTACTCTGAATATTCTAACTGGTGTATGGATCCATTTGAATAGAGTCAATATAAAGCACAGGTAAATAATTTTACCTTTGTCCTTATTATATTTGTTTAGTTTTTAATTTGTTTCTATAATTTAAATGGATTTTTAAATGAATATATTATTTTAGGATTTTTTAAAATCTAATTTTTAAAGATTATGTGGGTACTTAAAGTTGCCTAGCACAACTCGTTGACAATGCTTCTTTGTGCAGCAGTGAGGTGAGTTGATGTGAATGACTGAATTGAGTATAGTCTGGCGCATTGTCACTTTTCATCCCAGACCTCGTTTCCTCAATGGACCACTGCAGATAGGTGATGGCACGGATTTAGTGGGCCAAAGGGCCTGTTTCCATACCGTCTAAACTAAATTAAAGATTGCTGTGCTAAAAAGGAAGAAATACTGACAGAAATATCTAGATGTTATTCCCAGGAATATGCATAATCTGACACCTTCATTTAAAGCTTCTGACATTGCATGTGCCATATTAGTCACATGTGCCATATTAATAATGGATGTAATTTTGGCATGTGTATATCATGTTAGTTATCAAGTTTTCTCCTTGTTTCATCTTTAAGGTCAACAGGCAAAACATGCTTTTGCAAATGCGCTCTTCTCAAGCTTACCCGAAAACCACTGAATGAAGCACTGGAACAACTAATCTTTGGATTATTTTTGGATTGCACAACAAATTCCCCTATACGATACCTAAACCACCATGGGTTCAATCCTTGTATCTGCCTGGCCAAGTCCTTCAACCTCGTGCAAGCAGAAACACTCCAAAAGGTCACGCAGTCCCAAGCGCTCTTCCAGAAGATTGACAAAGGACATTGTGGGGGCAGCCATTTATAGGCCCCTGAACCTTGAGGGGCCGAACTACATAGGGGTGGTCTCTTTACAATCCAATCAAACATATTAATTACATCAGTACATTATAGACAGTTCCCCAGACCAATAACAGTGTCTCCCATACATTGTTTCAGGGAAGCTTCTAGAGGAAGCTAACTTAACTTGAATAATGCAACATTTACCCTGGAATTCAAACAAACCTGCCAAGGGCTCAACACTTTGGCCAATCAACAAACTGCAGGGTAAATGTCTAGCAACATTATTTACAATATTTACAATGCTATTTACAGTAATCCAATGACCTTCGTGCATTTTACACTTCCTTGGAAGTCCTCTGCAGAAATCTCATTCATTCTGTCAATTGAAGAAACACTCATACATTTCTTATCTGCAACATTGATCTGGACCCTAGACTTACTGGCACCATTCAGAAGCTTGTCTTATTTCTGCAGAGTACATCAGACTTGACCAAAATGGCCTAACAATACATGAGTCTTTTACTGCATTTTGGTGGTATTACTGCTCTGTTTTAGCCAGGATTTACACTTTCTCTCTCAATGTCTCAGTAGTAATAGGCCCCCCTCAGTCATGACTGACCATGGATGATGCATCCTGGTCGGATGCAAGCCTGGGCGATGTCATATGGAGGACAGGCTGTTGCCCAGGCAGCACGTCCCCCCTCTCCATGTTGCTGATCAATCCAAAGGAACAGCAGGGCTGTTACAGTTTGGCACCAGCGCCGTCGCAGGAGCTGCCAGAGCGAGGTTGTAGACAACGACAAACTGCCTTAGGGGCTCCGACTCCGGATTTTCTTGAGGTTTACTCCAGGAGCTTTTTCCATGACTGGATATGGACACAAGGCAGTGGATGTTTTAAATCAGTGTTTTCCCTTTCCTAGATGGACTGCCTTCCCAGGCTGACGAGCCCCATCTGCCCAAGACTCGTGGGGCGGGAGCATCTACCTTCCCCTGCAGGTCTATAGCACCTGCCCATTGCTCAATGTCTCATGGTGACTAGAAAATTTGGTAACAAGTTACCTAAACAAAAAATGTAAAGTTAACATTATCATGCTCTCCAACTGTGTGAAGAACTTCACACTGAATAACTTTTAGAAAGCTGCCTGATTGATGAATGGGTTCCATTGATACCGAGAAAGTTCTTTGCATTCCAGATTCTTTGCAAAGACGACTGCGCTTACAGAAAAAGTAGATTTTGAGGTGGATATTTGTCTCATTTTCCAGTTACTGTAATGTGAGGCATAATGTAGCCAGAAGATAAATGTTGGATCAACTGCACAGATTGCGTGTCACAGAAGCCCAATGTTTCTCTAAATCGTATTTCTCTTCAGCTGACTGGTCCAACCATTTATTCTTGCCACAAGGATCATTTTCAAGGCCGTAGACATTGGTGATGTATAAACATTGCTAATTTCCAATACAGTGCATTACTTGACATGGCCAACCAGTAAAGAACTCTGCTATTTTATTGTTTCTTCTTCCTAGGTCATAATTCAACTACTCTTGCCAAGGCTACTGAGGCAATGTCCACTCCAGCAGTGGCACAGTAGCACCAGAAATTGCAGTTCACAAGTTATAGGAGTAGAATTAGGCCATTCGGTTTCTCCGCCATTCAATCATGGCTGATCTCTGTCACGTAATCTCATTTTCCTGCCTTCTCCATTAACCCTTGACCACCCATTCTAATCAAGAATTTGTCTATCTCTGCCTTAAAAATATCCACTGACTTGGCCTCCACCGCCTTCTGTGACAATGAGCTCCACAGATTACCTACCCACTAACTAAAGAAATTCCTCCTCACTCCGTTTCTAAAAGAGCGCCCTTTAATTATGTGGCTATGACCTCTGGTCCTAGACTCTCCCACCGGTGGAAACATCCTTTCCACATCCACTCTATCTATGCCTTTCATTATTCTGTAAGTTCCAATGAGGTCCCCCTCAACCTTCTAAACTCCAACACGTAGAGGCACAGTGCTGTCAAACGCTCATCATATGCTAACCCATTCTTTCCTGGAATCATTCTTGTAAACCTCCTCTGGACCCTCTCCCAGAGCCAGCACATCCTTCCTCAGATATGAGGTCCAAATTTGCTCACAGTACTACAGGGACACGGGGCTCATCCATTTTGCTCTCTATGACATTTGATGTTGATATTCTAGCCATGCACATGCCTAACACCTGACTGACATTTCATACAAATGAGACTTTGCTCAGTTAATAGGCTCATCTTAAAATACTGCTGTATCATTTAGCTCATAGTTGAAAGAGTGTAGAACATCGTTTTCATTTCCTCAAATGATATGATTGGAATAGTTTGTCAGTGTCTGATTAACAGTGTACATGTATTTAATGCTTTGGCTTAAAAAAAGATCAAGTAAAATGTCTTTAAAGAACAGGCTCAGTTAGTTATCCAAAATGTATTAGGTTCCACCAACAATGCTATCATTTCAAATTCCATTTTATTAGTCCGTAGATTTGCTTGCTGCGTTCACATTATATGCACTTGCAAAGGGAACATACACAATGGAGTGATGTTGGTTCTGCTGATCCGAGCAAGTGGGAGAGGGTGATTGAGGCAGGGGAGGGTTGAAGGGTGCAGAGAATGTGTACAAGTGGGAGAGTTGGTGAATGGGTGAGTGGACCAGAGAATGGAAAGAGGGTCGAGGAATGAGTGGGTGGGGCAGGAAATGACTGGGTAAGCTGGGGAATGCGTGGGTAACCAAAATCTGGGGCTTGAGACTAGGCAAAGAGAGCAGAAAATGTGGGCCAAAGTAAGTAAGTAAGTTTATTGGCCAAGTATTCACATACATGGAATATGCCTTGGTGCTCCGCCCACAAGAATGATGTGATGACCCAGAGAATGCATTAGTCAGTGAAGGAAGGGAAGTAGGACTGGATACTGGGTGAATGGGGCAGAGGACAGGTAAGTTGGGTACATAATGTATACAAGGGTATGCTGTCATATTAAACCCCCTTATGCCTCAATGTATTAATGGATTCAAAGAGCATTATGAATTTGGCACAAGGATTCATTGAAGAGTATTGATTATTCTCACGTAGCAAGATTTAGGTATGCTGAGAGCATCAAGACTGATTTTTCCAAGTGTTTTCCTATGAGCATTCACACAGAATCTCATTTGTTAAGCTGTCACGTGTATCGACAACTAACCACAGTGATACTGGGAGACAACACTGATTCATCACTGGATTGTTAAGCACACTAACTACAGTGTTATTGTTGAACACAAAGAGGACAACGTGTCTGCACTGTCTATATTGAGAGTCTTGAAGTATTTGACCAAGCTGAAGAACCATTTAATTCCTGTATCAAACAAATGAATATGATCTTTAAAAAGAGAAATGTCCTGGAGGTTAAAGGAAAATATGACATGATGAGTCCAAACCAATGTGATGTGTGCAAATAACAGCACTTCTGATAGCAACTGAACTGGAAACATATTAGGCAAAAGATGTTGTTTAAATATTTTATGCAGGAACTAGATTACTTTGATCCAAAGATGTTAGAAATCGCTGAAAGCTTTAGGTTTGGGACAAGGAAGGACAGTGCAAGGTAAGTTAATCAATGAAGAATTTGAAGAACCTAGCCTTATATTTGCTATTTTGGTGCTTTTTATAAAATTTGCATTATGTGATAGATTTGTGTGAGGACTAGTAAACAAGTAAATTTAATTTGCCATTTAAGCACATGAACAATTATGTAGATGTAAATGGAATTCTAGAATTGCATCCATCATGAGTGATTGGTATAATGGGAATTCACAGTCTGTTAGGGATGGCAAAGTTCAAGCCTGCAAAAATATTTCATTCAATTGCTATTATTGCTATGGCCTTCATGCAGCACAATATTGGCTATTTTGAATAATCAACTGTTTTATCTGTTGAGAGAAATGTCACATTTTGACAGTCGGCAGATCCGAGAGTAAGACAAGCAACCAGAGCAATTTCAGTGGTAGTTCAAACTGACAATGGAAAAAAATAAATTAATCTTTAGAAAGTTTGGAAAGTCACCAAGGAACAGAGTGTACAGTATCCATACCATAATCTGTAAAGGTGCAAACTGGCAATACTGTTATTCAAAAGTTTATCTATCAACTTCTGCATTGAGATGTAGACTAATACTGCCATAGATTGCTTGTAAATAAGTCAGGACAATTTATTTACAGGTTCAGGCAATATCATTTGGAAAGTATTGACTTTGGTGACTGTTTACAACATTACAGAAAATAAAACATACACTGGAACACATCTTCTGATTTCTCCTCTTCTTATCCTACTTAATCTGCTCAACATCCTCTTCCTCCTCTCTTATTCTTCCTATTCTCCCTTGCCCTTTACTTCTTCCTCTTCTTTCCACTCTTCCAACTTCTTCTCTTTTCCAGGTTGCATAAATACAAAGGGATTTGAAATTGGACTTTTTTTAATTCAACTTTGGAAGAAGCTTAATTACTGCTAAAATATATGGGACACTTTGATAGCTAACTTAGCTAACATTTACTTTGATGGCTGGCATTGCTGAAAACGACACAAGTAAGTCATACATTTAAAATCTTAAATTTAAATCCTTATATATCCAGATCTCAACAGAATCAAATCTCTCTGCTTCCACTCTTCATTGCATTCAGTATAATTCCACAGATATTTGTAAGCCCTAGATAGTTCTAAGCCTTTATGCTTGATCTTATTCTCGCCTGGGCAGAAGGGAACTGTATTACAATGATGAGGAATGTAACTGAAGAAAGAGAATCCTCAGTCCATGCTTGGAAAACTAGGTTGATAAAGCCATGGCAGATATGATGGTAACACTGAGTTGCGTCTCACTTTTTCTTAGACCAGTAGAGCCTTGCAGGAAAAAGTTCAATGATCTGATCAAGCAGGGTGGCTGCTGTTTATTCTCATTTTAAATCTTGAAAATTCATTGACTGTTTGATCGGAGAGAATGTACAAATCTTTCACCTCAATGCACCACGATTTATGGGTTCAATCAACCTGGATCATGTGTTTTATGTTAATAGCTTCTCAGAGATGAGTGACTTAAAAGTTCTTCCTTCATTTGATTGGAATATATTTAGTAGAGGTTTATTTTTAACCATTGGGATTCAGCATCATACAGGGTCTGTCCCACTAGCATGCGACTCCATGTCGCTTGAGCCATATGGCTTCACGGGGCCGGTCCCACTTCGATCGCCGGAGCCGTATGGAGTTGTGCGGAACTGGTCCCGACATGGCGCGGGGCTCCGAAAAACTGACCGTGTTCAAAAATTCCGCGCGGCAACAGCCTGCCGGACCGCAGCCGCCTCGACGCCGTACGCACCGCCTCGACGGGCGTGCGCAGCATCTCGACGCCGTACGCAGCATCTTGACGCCATACGTCACGCGTGAACTTCCCGCGGACTTCGCTCGAACTTCACATCACTCACTCGACCTCCGGGTGGCCCCCGCTTCCGGTTTGGTCGCACTTGCCGCATGCAGGCGTATGCTGGTGGGACAGGCCCTGTATGGGGATCACTCGACCCCCGCTTCCGGTTTGGTCGCGCTTGCCGCATGCAGGTCGCATGCTCGTGGGACAGGCCCTTACCTCTTCATGCAAAGGAATGACTGAGATCAATAGCAACTTATGTTGATGATCTGTCCCACTTTCTTCCCAAGGAAAATCAAAATGGTAGAATTCAGTCACTCTCTTGTTCAAACTCAAAAATGGAAAATGCAGAGATCAAAATGATCCAGTCACCACAGAAACATACTGAGGCTATGTGTTTCATCTCTGGCATGCAAGTTGATGAATTCCAAACCTCCCTCCTCATGATTGAGCGTGATTGTTATTGAGCTTCCCATATTGCTTATTGTCAGTAAACATTTATTTTGTCAGGACAAACACAGATTTAATAAACTAACTGACCGACTCAGCAATTAGTTTTGCACAGCAATCTATGGGGAAAATGAGCTTGTGAAGCCTATGTGCGTCTTTTTAATTTCCTATCCTAATATTATCACCCTTCATCTAAGCATGAGAAAGGCCAAATAGTTTGTGGAGATAGGGACGTATGTATGTAAAGTGTAGATTCCAGTTGTATGTATCCATCCTTCAGGATTGTTATACTTTGAGAAGCTGTGAATCGATCATCTATTTAGTAATCATTGAATTAAAGATGCTCATTATATAATTTGTTGTGGTTGATCTCATGAGGTGCACAGACCACTTACAACTTTTTTTACGCTTTCATGGAGTGTGGAGTGACAAGGCTAACATTGTCTATCCCTATATGCTTTTCAGAAGAAAGTTGTGGCACCTTACAAATTGCAGTCCTCTATGTGGTGTAGTCATTTGCACAATGATGTTGGGTATTTAATTCCATGCTTGAAGAAACAATAATAAATTTACAAGGTGGTATCTGACATAGAGTGGATGTAGATGGTAGTCCACTGGAACATATACCAGTTCTTCTTATGCTTCTAGATGGTAGAAGCCATCAATCTAAAATATATTAGAGGAAATATCTTGGTTGGTTGCTGCAGGGGGACTGGTTGACAGTAAACACTGAAGTCACAGTGCACTGAAAGTGGAGGGAACACCTATTCAATGTGGTGGATCCCATAGACTGCTTTGTCCTGGACCAGGTCGGTTGGGGACGCTGCGAATTGGCTGCCTTGCCAGCAGCGTGTTCATTATTTCGACTTTTTTTTAGTATGTCCAAATGTTTGTTTTAGTATCTCGCGGTATGCCTTATGTGGGGGAGAAAAGGGGGAAACCTTTTTTCAGTCAATTCCTCAACGGAGAGGTGACTTTTTCCATGTCACTTCTCCGCCTCCCTCACGTCCTAACAGCTTGGATTGGAGCAGCCTTTCCCCGGGTTGGGCCCAGAGCTTCAGCAGCGGGCACAGCGTGGACTTTTCCATCATGGAGTGAGGCGAACCCTTGTTGGGGGTCGCCATAACGGAGTGCTCCGATCACTGGCCTGGTGACTTTGGCATCATGGGGCTGTGGTTTGCGGAGCTTCTAGCTGCGGGCGTGGTGTGGACTTTCCATCCGGAGCCTGGGATCCCTTGCCAGGCCTATAACATCCTGAAGCTGCCTTCTCCGTTAAGAAAGTGGCCGATTCGAGCACTCCAAGCCGCGGAGTGCGTTCGGCCGTCCCAACGTCGGAGTTTCAATCATCCCGACGAGAGGGCCTGTACATCCAGCCGTCCATAGTGGTGACAACGGAGGGTTCATGGCCCAGACCACCGATGAACAAAGGATGAACTTTGAACTGACTGAACTTTGTTGTCTTCCACCACAGTGGATGTTTATGTTAAATTCTATTGTGTATTTTGTGTTATTTTTTCAATTGCATCGCTGCATGGCAAATTCATTTCACTGTACGTGTATGTGATGAATAAATTTGAACTTTGAACTTGAGCTTTGAACTTTGAACATGGACCCAGTTCAGTATAGTCGGTATTGTTGAAGTTGCATTCATTTAATCAGGTGAAGAGTATTTTCTTGCACTCTAAATGGCCTTGGAGACTCATGAGTTGAGTTGTTTCTCACAGAATCACCTACTTCAGAACAACTCTTGATAAAAAAAAAAGTAGTGATCCCCGGATATTAATATTGCAATTTATACATCAATTTATTAAGACCTGTGGCACTTCCCTCTACAGAATCCAAGAGGTATGCAATTAGGCAAGACTGGCATCATTCCCTTGGTCAGTCTCTGCCAATAATACTTGCACAGATGTGTCTGAAAAATCTGAAAATCTAGGTATTCTAAATCTGAAATTCTAGGTATTTCTGATGCAAATGCAATCAAAATATTCCTGTGATACTCAGTTGGTTAGGCTGCATCTACAAAGAGAGAAGCACAGCTAATATTTCAGATTAATAACCTGTCATGGTAAACTATTCTTCCAGCTACCTCTGATTCTAATTCGCTGCCCAGCACATCAGTTTCTGCTGATTATCTTCCTGCAATTAAAACATTTCTAATTACTTATTAAGCTGGTAAATACACCATATTACTCTCCTCACCCGACAGATGAATTGGAGGCACTTCAAGGAAATGTTGAGCATTCTTGAATTCCTTGTATGACTTGCTAAATAGCATGCTATAAATGCTCGCATTTTTAACGATTTTTAAACATCAAATGAATATTTACAACACTAGTTAACTTTTTACAATGATTAAAATTGCAAATGCAAATAGGAGAATGTTTGAAGGATAATTAGACTTCAGCAAAGTGCTATTAGCAGCCTGTCTAAAGTTATGAGCGGTGGCCTCTAAGCCTTGCCTTTTCATGTATGATTCAGAATTAGAAGCACTTTATGATCAGAAAGACTGAGGGTGAGCTCAAAGCTTTCAAACATGCAACATATGTTAATTGCAGAGATACATCAAAACGTTAGCAGCGTTAAATTGAGAGTCTTTACTTATGCTGAAAATAATTAACTGTGCTCAATTGAAAAATGTTTTTAAGAAATCTGCAATCTTTTATCGGAAATCTCACAACTGTTAAGGCAATGAGTTTGTTACACATGAAAAGGCATCAGTTGTGGGAGATGTTATCTCTGTGCGGTTCGCCTCTGGGGGTCGACGATAAAATCTGGAAGGAAGCGGAAAACAGATATTGATACTTATGACTGAAGAAGGGTCTCGACCCGAAACACCTATTCCTTCGCTCCATAGATGCTGCCTCACCCCTTGAGTTTCTCCAGCATTTTTGTCTACCTTTGATACCTATGATATCAGCTTGATACTCAGTTGTGAAGAACTTCAAAGAAAGGACACAGCTTTAAACATTCTGCTTTGTGAAAGGTAATACATCTCTCATTGCTTTAATCATGCAAGGCCACATCGCCATTATTACAGAATGACTCTGACATTTTACTACCTTATTGAAAAAACACAAAATCCGTTGCCATAAAAAAATGTGTTTCCAAATTAGTTTCATAGCAATTAATTTTCTTACAGCCTAGCACTTGCATTTCCCAGCAGAAAGTTTTCTTTACAAGTTGTTAGCTTTCATTATTTGTAACATTTCCTGTCTCGTTATATCCTCATTGTTGAATTAAAGTAAAAGATTTCACTGAATTCTTGTAATAATAATGATTATTAGATCACAAGGATAACATGTAGAATTTGATTTGTAAGATACTGCAGTGAGTGGGTTGTTAAAAGCTAAAGTGCAAACTGAGTTCTCAAGATGAGGACATGTGCAATATGGATTTTGCATGTCTTTGGTGCAAGTCTCCATCATTATCTAAAGAGCCTGTCCCACTTATGCCTCTGTCCAACCTGAACGGAAACCTCTGGTGATCTTGTGCCCCACCCAAGGTTTACAGAGGTTTTGGCCACTTGCCTGGAAAGCCTCGACCGAAGATCCTACAGGATCTTTGCACGCACGCACGCACGCACGCACGCACGCACGCGCGCACACACACACACACACACACACACACACACACACACACACACACACACACACACACACACGCACACACACACACGGGGAAAGAGAAGGGGAGAGAAAAACCAAAACCGGCCTCGACTAAAAATAGGTCGAAGCCAGTGGAGTGGGGTTGCTATTTACATACAGGCAGTCAAAGGCCATCTCCTTTGCTGACCGGCCATTTTGATTGGCTCATTGGAATTTTCAGCAAAGATCTTATAGGATCTTTGGTTTTCAGGACCTAGAAGATCCGCTGGAAGGTAAAATGCCCGCTAACTTTATTAAACTTCTTAAAACTGTCTCCACTCCTTCTCCCCCACCTTCTCCCCTCTTTTCCCCCCTTCTCTCTCCCCTTCTCTGGCCTTTGACCACATCCCATCTAATCACCACTGCTCCATAAGAGGATATGAAGACATGCTTCCTGGCCTCATCAGATCTGACTGCTTCCTGTCATCCTCTTTCTTGTAAGTTAACAATTCTTGATTGTGAATGGGTGCACTGGCAAGATATCTTTATGTACATATGGTAACTCATGTGGTTGAAGAAGTGTGAGATACTGTATATTGTATTGTATTGTATATTGTATTGTATATCTTTATTGTCATTTTCCTGAGTACTCACATACCCAGAGGAAACAAAAAAAACGTTGCTCAACCAGTGTCCATTCAGTGTGCAGTAAAAAATAAATAGAAATAAAAATACATATATCATGAACAAGTTTAACACTGCTCTCAACTAAACATCAACAGGCGTTCCGATCGGCAGCGGCACGACAGTGGCTCTGTCCAGGTTGGTGGTTGGTGCGCGATACTTTGACAGGGGGCAAAGTCCGTTTATCAGTCTTATAGCCTGCGGGAAGAAGCTGAGGAGCATCCTGCTGGTTTTGCAGCTAATGCTCCTGTACCTCTTCCCAGATGGCAGGATGGAGAATATGTGATGCGATGGGTGGTAGGGGTCTTTGATGATGGAGATGGCTCTGTTGATACATCTCTTCCTGTATATGTCCAGCAAGAAAGGGAGTGGAGCACCAATAATCCTGCTGGTGGTCTTCACAATCCTGTCAAGTTGGTGCCGTTCGTACGCCTTGCAGCTCCCGAACCAGGAAGTGATGCCGTTGGTTAATGTGCTCTCGATTGTCCCCCTATAAAAAGTTCGTAGATGTGTAGTGGGGAGACCTGCTTTCCGTAGTCTTCGGAGAGGGTGTAGTCGCTGCTGGGCTCTCTTGACCAGTGCTGTGGTGTTGGTTGTGGACATCAGGTCATCTGACAGGTGGAGTCCTAGGAACTTCACGCTGCTGACCCTTTCCACATCAGCTCCATCGATGTGCAGAGGTGTATGGTGTTGTTTTCCCACCCTCCTGAAGTCAACCACCATCTCCTTAGTTTTTCCCACGTTGAGAATGAGGTTGTGGGATTTGCACCGTCCTGTGAGCAGCTCCACCTCCATCCTGTACGCCGACTCATCATTGTCACTGATGAGACCCACCACTGTTGTGTCATCAGCGAACTTGTTGATGAAGTTGTTATTGAGTCTAGCAGTACAGTCGTGTGTAAGCAGACTAAACAGCAGGGGGCTTAGGACACAGCCTTGGGGTGAGCCAGTGCTCACGGCTATGGTTTTTGATGTCCTACTGCCCACCCTGACTGTCTGCTGCCGTTGTGATAGAAAGTTCAGGACCCAGTTACATGTGCCAGCATCAACCCCCAATAGCTCCAACTTCTCCACCAGCTGCTGCGGAATGATTGTGTTAAACGCAGAGCTGAAGTCTATGAAGAGGATCCTGGCATAAGTATTTTTCCGATCAAGGTGTGACAGTACGAGGTTCAGTGTTGTTGAGACTGCGTCCTCTGTGGATCGGTTGGCTCTGTAGGCGAACTGCAGTGGGTCTAGGTCGGCAGGTAGACTCTTTTTGATGTGCTGCATAACCAGTCGCTCAAAACACTTCATTGCTATATCTAAGGTATGATCAGTGCCCAAGAAGAATTAAATAGTGTGGGTTATGCAAAAAAATCACAATCCAATGGTGGACAATATGTGTTTCAGGTTGCGACATTTAAGGCGCTGCAGTTATTTAATAATATTGTATATCTGAGACATGATCTTATAAATCTCATAAATCATAACATTTCTGACTGTTCTACAACCTGATGTGGTAGACTGGGCTATTGCATGAAATCCCCTGTGCAATCTCCTCCTGTATTAGCCACATGGTTGCTTTCGTTTTTGCTGCATATAGAGAGGAACTAAAGTACATCATTCAACAGGATCCCAAATGTGGCACTGCTCCGTCAGTCCCAGTACAATCCTAAAGGGGCTGTCCCACTTGGGCGACCTAATCCGCGAGTTCTGGCGAGTTTGCCCTCGACTCATACTCGCAGCATGGTCGACACAAGGTCGTAGGAGGTCTTTGTCACTCTCCTTCATGCTCGAGAGGAGTCCCCGTGTACTCAAGGCCTTGAAATTTTTGAAAAATGCCCGCGAGTAAAAAAAGGCCGCCATGGAAAAAATCGATACTTTTTTTACTCGTAGGTTTAGTCGTAGTAGGTCGATATGTGAAGGGGCTGTCCCACTTGGGCGACCTAATGGCAGGTTTAGAAGAGTTTGAAAAAAATGTCATGTTCAAGACCTCCTTCGACTATGTAGAAGACCAGCTACGAGTAGCTACGAATAGCTTCAGGAAATTGGACACCGCATTGAGGAGAGTGAAGACGACATCCTTCAATCTCCTTCGACCTCCCTTTGACCTCCCTTCAACTATGATGAAAACTATCTACGACTACCTTCAACCACCTTCGACTGCCCTTGATTACCTACGACTAGCTATGATGTCAAATCTAATAATTTCTCTAACTAGCATAGCTCCATGCCCAGCCATATTTAAATACCTTACCAAAGAAATACTTATAAACTGTGTATTTGAAATATCCATTAGTAGGGAAAATAATCAATATACTTTCCCAAAATATGTAGAAGTACAGAAGCTTTATGGAAAAAAATGCATACAGCTTGTAAAGGTTATTAATTATCAATCTCAGGAACAGAGCAAAACAGAGGGCAATAAGTTACACATATTTAACAAATGCAGCACGGAATTATTATTGATGTGGTGGCCTAATGCCCAAACAGCACCCTGGATGCTTAATTTACTTCTGAATGCTAACTATCATATTATATCACATTTGGCTGATGTCCTCAACCTTACCCCATGAATGTTAACTCAGGTATGAACAAATACCATGAGCAGATTGCTTACCTGTTGTGCCCTGTGGTGCGGCAGATGCCAGGGAGGAAGCACTTCTGCTGAAGTTCTTGTTTGTTACTGTCCTCTTCCTGCTCTGTGTGTCCTTTGAGTTAAATACCTTGCAATGCTCTGCCGGCAAATGGTGAGAAATAGAACATAGAACATAAATTATAGATCAGTACAGTACAACACAGAAACAGGCCCTTTGACCCACAATATCTCAGCTGACTATGATGTCAAACTAAACTATTCTTAGCTGTTCACACATGTTATGTACCCCTATTTGCTGCCTATTCAAGTGTCGTTCAATATGCCTATTAAACATTGCTGTCACATCTGCTACCATCACTTCCCCTGTCCAAGATGATATGTTCAAAGTGAAATCAAGCCAGGTTTGACTAAACCTCTTGTTAGAGGTAATATTCTATAATTCAGCCAACATCCGGGTGAATTTCTTCTGTACTCTCTTCAAAACCTTCTTGTCCATCCTGTAATGCGGTGACCAGAACTGCAAATGTGGGGTGACCATAGTTTTATGCAACTGCAACATGACTGACCAACTTTTATACTCACTGCCATGACCAATGAAGGCATGTATGCCGTTTGCTTTCTTTACCACCTTATCTACTTATGTTGCCACTTTCAGGGAGCTGTGGACTTGCATCCCAAGATACATATGTATATCAACACTCCTAAGGTTTCTACTATTATTGTATACTTTCTTTTTACATATACCCTCCCAAAATGCATTACATTTGTCTGGGTTCAACTCTATCTGCCATTTCTCTGCTCATATTTCCAACTGATCCATATCCTGTTGTATCTTCTGATAAACTTCATTACTATCCACAACTGTCCCAATTTTTGAGTCACCTGCAAATTTGCTCATCAGCTCACCTACAGCTTCTTCCAAATCATTTCTATATAATTGCAGGCTGTATAGATCCTAACACCAATTCCCATGGAATACTACTGGCTACAGACCTCCAATCAGTATAACACTCTTCCATTGCTATTATCTGTCTTCTATGGCCAAGCAGATTTTGAATCAAATCTACCAAAACACCATGGACCCACTAAGATTCTATAAGACTGATGTACAAGAACCCCCAGATCCCGTTGTACTTCCCCCTTTCCCAGTGTGTGTTCCACTCTGACAGTCACCGTTCCAGTTGCCGTTTTTTCAGGCGACTGCCAGCAATTTAACAGACGCCGGGCAGTCCGCTGAAAAATCGCCTAAGTGGGACAGGCCCATAAGGTTAATGTAATATTGAGTCTGGGTTCCTGGAGCTGCCGAAAACATCAGTACTATTTAGTGAACAATATGTAGATTAATATTTCATATTAAATACAATTAGTTTAATAATGTTGGGGTGGAAGATTGCAACCTTCATGTGTCCTGCCCTGTTTTGACGAATGCAATCAACCCAGCGTGCACATTCAAATAAGATCAAATAGAACAAGTAGTCCAACATCTTTAGGCTGTGCACGCCATACGCAAGAAGAAGTAGTATAATAATGGTGATGGTTATGAAATGAACAGGCCACCCTATTTGTCAGTGGTATGTTCTATTGCATTTCAGCAAATGAGCAAAGACACTCAGGACAGAAGAGCAGGAATCTTGTCTCAAGTGAAAAGCCCATATTTATGAACACAACATTTCTGGTGAGCAAACAATTGTTTCAGTTAGCAAAGCAGACTTGATAGAGGATAGCTTTGCAATGACAGCTTTGAATTAAATAGGACAGCTGCAAGCTATATGCAGCTGAATAGGAAACTGAATATTACAATATTTTCCACTGGAATTTCTTGTGCAGTGTGAGTTGACCACCAACAATGTATATCGTTGTTGCTAGGAGCTATCAAAAAAGTACGTAGCTCAACTGTGTAAGTGATAAGAATTGACATGCGGCATCAGAGCATCATTAAGAGTGCATCTGCTGCAGGAAAGGTTACATCAGTCAGGGGAATTTCATCCAGAAAAGGTTACGTTGGCAACCTAGAGGATAAGAAGCACTTCAGTAAGCAATTAATTATTATTTTCTAAACTGATTGGATGTAATGGCTGAAAATAAGAAACAGCAATATGAATAGCATGAGAGATTAAATGTTAATCGTAATGGTCTAGGTGTGCAGGCTAAAAAGTATTTATTTAAATGGTTTTATCTTTTTAGACAGTAATACTTCTACGCAACCCAGAAACTATTTTAGAGACAAAAGAGAAAAGCAAAGTCCTGGAGAAACACAGGGGGTGGGTCGGGGATAGTTCGGTGGTGGGTCGGAGGGGGGGGAACCAGCATCTGTGGACTGAATGGACACACATCCTTTCCATTTGGGAATCTTCTACAGACTGATGGAATATGGGGGAGAAAGCTGGAAAAGTGAGGTTGGGTGGAGCAAGAGGGAGGTAGTGGTGATGAAAGGGACATGGGGCACCAGGGGATGGGAGAGGTGGGAGATGAGTGTATAGTGTGGAAGGAGGGAGCAGGGAATTTGGGGTGGTGGGTGATGATGGCCCATGTGTGCTGACTAGGGAGGGGGGAGGGGCGTGCGGGGGCAATTTAGGGAAACATTATTTGGAAATTAGAGATTTCAACGTTCATATCTTTGGGTTGTAGGCTTACCGAGATGGTGCCATTCTTCCAGTTTGCATGGATTCACTCTGGCAGTAGAGGAGGCCAAGGACAGAAATGAGCACCTGGTGCGACACTTCCTCTCTCATGTCCATCCGGGAATCCCAGCAGCCCTTCGAGGTGAGACAGAGGTTCATTTTGTACTACTTCCAACCTTGTCAATTGTATATTGGCACATTGGCACATTGGCATGCTACATTTTTGTCCAACCACTTAACCTGTCCTGGTTGCCAATTGGCACTGGACAAATGCATAAGGTGGAGTGCGGGTGTTAGAAACTAAAACCCCTGTCCCACGGTACGAGTTCATTCCAAGAGTTCTCCCGAGCTTGCCCTGATTCGAACTCGGAGATTTTTGGTAATAGCCACTCGTCGGTACTCGGGGCTCTCGTGGACATTTTACATCATGTTGAAAAATCTTCACGAATCTTCCCGTGCTTACCAGCCATTAGCGAGTCTTCCCGAGTACCTGCCGTCAGTGCTAAGAGACGTCCCCGAGCTCCGACGTACCCGCTACGTTCATTCTCCGTGCTTACCACGAGTTTGATTTTTTTTAAACTCGGGAGAGCTCTTGGAATGAACTCGTACCGTGGGACAGGGGTTTTAGTTGAGGTAATTATGAGGTGAGTTAAGGGCCTGTCCCACTTACGTGTCCTTGGCACGCAAATTACGCGACCTCGTGGTCGCATTGAGGCGCACGGGCATCGTATAGCCATGTGGGGCCGGTCCCACTGTGAAGCGTGGAGGGGTATGTAGTTGTGCGCGAAATCTTCGCTCGCCAACAGCCTGTAGCGAACGAAATCTTCGCGGAACTGACAGCCAAAGTGTGACAGGCCCAAGACCCTGGCATGATGCAACATCTCACCTGCAACAGCAGCAGAAGCAGGCAAACGATCACCTGGGGCTCACGGCCGTTGCTGTCCAGATCCGCCCCCACTTCTACTCCCAGAGCGGGGCCAAGAAAATTGAAGATAGATACAAAATGTTGGGGTAACTCAGCAGGACTGGCAGCATCTCTGGAGAGAAGCAATGGGTGACATTTCGGATCAAGACCCTTCTTTCAGACTGAAGAAGAGTCCCGACACAAAACATCATCCATTCCTTCTCTCCAGAGATGCTGCCGGTCCCGCTGAGTTACTCCTGCATTTTGTGTCCATCTTCAAATGACGTCACGCGCTCCAGACGGCTGTGCGGTCAAATGAAGTTGCGCACGACCTTTGCGGGACCGTCGCGGCACAACGCGACCACAAGGTCGCGTAATTAGCGTGCCAACGACACGTAAGTGGGACAGGGGCTTTAGAAGTTGTGAGAGTCAATCGTTAAAGAGGATGCATCAGAACGAGGATTGTGTTGGTGATCAGAATGGGTTGTGTCTGGTCAGCGGAAGGATGGGTACGGTTTGCAAAGTTGGGAATGAAGAATGGTGTTGCCTGACAGTGGGATGTGTAGATACATTACATTAAGGGGCACACTGGATGCAGGTACCTTGGACCAGGCTGCTCACACACTAACTCTTTAAATAATGCTGTAGTGATTCTCATAGGCATAGGGTTGGCCTGATTCTGCATGGCACAGCACTGTCCAGACTGGATTCTAACCCATCGGCTATCACTCTTGTTCCTTTATACATCACGATATCAGACTCATGTAGAACAGAAAAAAATTTATGGGATCGTGCAATTTAGTTTTTCCTTTGCACTTTGCTTTATATTAAGATATAATAATGCACCTAATACGTACACATAAAAGATATGCGAGTACTATTATCTTTTATGCATATGCATTATATACATGATTCAATATATACTATTGCTTTACTATAGTTGCGGACACATAGAAACATAGAAAATAGGTGCAGGAGTAGACCATTCGGCCCTTCGAGCCTGCACCGCCATTCAATATGATCATGGCTGATCATCCAACTCAGTATCCTGTACCTGCCTTCTCTCCATACCCCCTGATCCCTTTAGCTACAAGGGCCACATCTAACTCCCTCTTAAATATAGCCAATGAACTGGCCTCAACTACATTCTGTGGCAGAGAATTCCACAGATTCATCACTCTCTGTGTAAAAAATGTTTTCTCATCTCAGTCCTAAAAGATTTCCCCTTTATCCTTAAACTGTGACTCCTTGTTCTGGACTTCCCCAACATCGGGAACAATCTTCCTGCATCTAGCCTGTCCAACCCCTTAAGAATTTTGTAAGTTTCTATAAGATCCCCCCTCAATCTTCTAAATTCTAGCGAGTACAAACCGAGTCTATCCAGTCTTTCTTCATATGAAAGTCCTGACATCCCAGGAATCAGTCTAGTGAACCTTCTCTGTATTCCCTCTCTGGCAAGAATGTCTTTCCTCAGATTAGGAGACCAAAACTGTATGCAATACTCCTGGTGCGGTCTCACCAAGACCCTGTACAACTGCAGTAGAACCTCCCTGCTCCTATACTCAAATCCTTTTGCTATGAATGCTAACATACCATTCGCCTTCTTCACTGCCTGCTGCACCTGCATGCCTACTTTTAATGACTGGTGTACCAGGTCTCATTGCATCTCCCCTTTTCCTAATCGGCCACCATTCAGATAACAGTCTACTTTCCTGTTTTTGCCACCAAAGTGGATAACCTCCCATTTATCCACATTATACTGCATCTGCCATGCATTTGCCCACTCACCCAGCCTATCCAAGTCACCTTGCAGCCTCCTAGCATCCGCCTCACAGCTAACACTGCCCCCAGCTTCATGTCATCCGCAAACTTGGAGATGTTGCATTCAATTCCCTCGTCCAAAGCATTAATATATATCGTAAATAGCTGGGGTCCCAGCACTGAGCCCCACTAGACACAATGCAGGAATTTCAAATATTGGGCAAAATTATACAGAATTTTAATGTTGAAATGTTTTCTCTGCATAAATTATTAAATTAGAAGCATGGATGAATTGTATGTGTTCTAATCCAACTCACTATTACTGATATATAATGAGAGGTTTGAACATCAGGTAAGAACCTCATCAAGCTACCTTAAGGGTGAGTAGAATATTTAAGCACCACTGGCCTGCTTGTGCTCACAGCCCACATTCCTCATTCATTTGAACCTACCCAAGTGATCTTGCTTGACAAGTCTGTCTCATGATTGCGTGGTGAGGCCCTAAATTCTTCCAGAACCCAGTAATTGCCAGAAAATCCTTGCCCCAGCTTTGCTGGCTGTCAGATTCATTGTTTCTGAATTTCTCCATTCAGAAACACTGAAAAATATTTAAAGTGGAAGAAATTGAAAAGTCATAAATATTACAACAGTTATTGCTAAGTAGTTAAAACATTGTAAAAACACAATTCAAACAAATTAATTTCCTTATTTTCCCTTTCTTCCCCAGCCCTGGAATTCTTATTGAAGTGTAGGGCTGATAAATTCTTAGTTGGTCAGGGCTAGCATGGGATCTGAGAGTCAATATGCCAACATAAATACCAAGCAATCTCAGTAAACCTCTGCTTCGCTATTGAATTCCATGGGAACTCCATTGGCATTAAAATTGTTGGCAGAGCTGACCCGGTTAACTCAGGATTCCTTCTTCCAAAATCTACAAGCTCTCATGCTTACATGACAAAATGTTGGCCAGATGATTAAAGCTCGAGTCAATAACTTTTCACAATACTAATAGCCACTTAGATATTCTACTGAACATTTGTCAGGGACACTACTGTTGATTTTTCTTTAACCTCAGGTTTACCACCATCCTTTTACAGTGGGGGGAGTGGGGGGAGGGGGGGGGTCGAGTGGGGGGAAAGGGAGGGTGGAGGGGAGGGGTGAGGGCTCCCTTCTTGTTGC